>NW_026637394.1:0-301520 GCF_028554395.1 Pezoporus wallicus
AGCTCAGCATCCCAACGGGTGCTCAGCATCCCAAAGGGACCTCAGCATCCCAACGGGATCTCCGCATCCCAACGGGATCTCCGCATCCCAACGGGATCTCCGCATCCCGACGGGAGCTCCGCATCCCACGGGATTCCCGTCTCCCGTTGCCCCTAGGAGCCGGCCCCGCTCTCCGAAGAGGAATCCAAGCCCATCTCGTGCCACAACTGCCGGAGCCTCTCCCTGTGTCCCTGGGCTCCCAGCTCCTTGCTCCTGGTGTGCTCCCAGTACTGGCGGGTAAGCGCGGGAGGGAATCCCATGGGATGCTCCGCGCCCTCTTCCCACGGAGCCTCCCGCAGCTCCGTTGTTTCCCCTCTAGGTCCTGGATGCCGGGGATTATTCCCTGCTCTGCTCCGTGCGCAGCGAGAGCCGGCGGGCTTGGAGCGGGGGGGAATTCCTCGCCCCGGATCGGGTCGTTGTATGGACCGAGGAAGGGCAGAGCTTCATCTACGCGCTGCCCAGCAGGTAGGGAATGGGGCGGAATTCCCGGCATTCCGTGCTGCTGGAGGCAGGGCCAAAAGGGAGCCCCCCTGGGAGCGGCGCTTGGGGGCTTTTCCCTCCGGGATGCTGCTTGCCCTTGGACAAGCGGATCCAGGCGGGAAGGGGGCTCTTCCCGTAGCCTGAGATTGGCTGGAAGGTGCCTCCCATCCCGCAGCATCCCCACGGGATGAATCCCTTGGGATACACGCCGCTCATCCCCGCTCCTTGTTCTCCCAGCTGCCTGCCCGCCAGCGATTCCTTCCGGCGCGACGTTGGGAAAGGCGTGGAAAACCTCATCCCGCCTTCCTTGATCCGGGTGCTGGAGAGGCCGGAGCAGGAGGTAAAACCCCGTGGATCCCCGGCTGCCGGCCTTTGGAATGGCTTCTGTTCCCTCTAAACCTTTGGGATCTTCCCGTTCCCTTTGGGATCCGGCGTTATCCTTCGGGAAACCCCGTCGTATCCTTTGGGATCCAGTGTTATCCTTTGGGAAACCCCGTCGTATCCTTTGGGATCCGGCGTTATCCTTCGGGAAACCCCCGTCCGTATCCTTTTGTTATCTCGGGAAACCCCTGTTCCTTTGTTATCTTTGGGATCCGGCGTTATCCTTCGGGAAACCCCGTCGTATCCTTTGTTATCTCCCCGTTCCCTTTGGGATATGGCGTTATCCTTCGGGAAACCCCGTCGTATCCTTTCGATCCTTTGTTATCTCCCGTTCCCTTTGGGATATGGCGTTATCCTTCGGGAAACCCCGTCGTATCCTTTGTTATCTCCCCGTTCCCTTTGGGATATGGCGTTATCCTTCGGGAAACCCCTTTGTTATCTCCCCGTTCCCTTTCGTATCCTTTGTTATCTCCCCGTTCCCTTTGGGATATGGCGTTATCATTTGGGAAACCCCATCGCATCCTTTGTTATCTCCCCGTTCCCTTTGGGATCCGGCGTTATCCTTCGGGAAACCCCGTCGTATCCTTTGTTATCTCCCCGTTCCCTTTGGGATCCGGCGTTATCCTTCGGGAAACCCCGTCGTATCCTTTGGGATCCAGTGTTATCCTTCGGGAAACCCCGCCGTATCCTTTGGGATCCGGCGTTATCCTTCGGGAAACCCCATCGCATCCTTTGTTATCTCCCCGTTCCCTTTGGGATCCGGCGTTATCCTTCGGGAAACCCCGTCGTATCCTTTGTTATCTCCCCGTTCCCTTTGGGATCCGGCGTTATCCTTCGGGAAACCCCGTCGTATCCTTTGAGATCTCCCCGTTCCCTTTGGGATATGGCGTTATCCTTCGGGAAACCCCGTCGTATCCTTTGTTATCTCCCCGTTCCCTTTGGGATATGGCGTTATCATTTGGGAAACCCCATCGCATCCTTTGTTATCTCCCCGTTCCCTTTGGGATCCGGCATTATCCTTCGGGAAACCCCGTCGTATCCTTTGTTATCTCCCCGTTCCCTTTGGGATATGGCATTATCCTTCGGGAAACCCCGTCGTATCCTTTGGGATCCGGCGTTATCCTTCGGGAAACCCCGTCGCATCCTTTGTTATCTCCCCGTTCCCTTTGGGATCTGGCGTTATCCTTCGGGAAACCCCGTCGTATCCTTTGGGATCTGGCGTTATCCTTCGGGAAACCCCGTCGTATCCTTTGGGATCTCCCCGTTCCCTTTGGGATATGGCGTTATCCTTCGGGAAACCCCGTCGTATCCTTTGTTATCTCCCCGTTCCCTTTGGGATATGGCGTTATCCTTTGGGAAACCCCATTGCATCCTTTGTTATCTCCCCGTTCCCTTTGGGATCCGGCGTTATCCTTCGGGAAACCCCGCCGTATCCTTTGGGATCCGGCGTTATCCTTCGGGAAACCCCGTCGTATCCCTGTTATCCCATTGGGCCCCATGCTTCCCCTGCCCTCTTGCCTCCAGCAGCTCCTCATCTGCCCCCCCGTGACTCGCTTCTTCTATGGCCGGAAACCTTGGGCTTCCCAGCTCCTCATCCAAGGCGACTCTTCGGGACGCCTTTCCCTATGGAGCATCCCGGCTAACCCGGAGCAGCCCGAAGGTACCCCGCGGGGAGAAAGGGGGATGCGAGGGCCGGGGAGCCGCCGCTCTCGGATCGGAATCCCTCCTTCCCGTTGAGGCCCAGGAGCATCCCGAGCGGGGCGGAAGGCTCCTAGGGTTTAACCCCTTCTCCCTTCCCCTTTCCCTGTGCTCCAGGCCCGCAGCCGTCGGCGTCCTTATCCCTGCAGGAAGCCTTTGAGGGGCTCGAGCCTGGCCCGGCCGGGATCATCGACCAGCTCAGCTCTGTTCCCAACATCCCGGAGCCCCTCAAGGTGACGGCCAGCGTCTA
This sequence comes from Pezoporus wallicus, assembly GCF_028554395.1. Lineage (NCBI taxonomy): Eukaryota > Metazoa > Chordata > Aves > Psittaciformes > Psittacidae > Pezoporus > Pezoporus wallicus. The sequence continues at coordinate 2,849 of NW_026637394.1, forward strand.
CATCCCCCTCCAGGCCCGCTTGGTGTGCGGCCGCGACGACGGCAGCATCGTCATCGTGCCCGCCACGCAGACGGCAACCGTGCAGCTCCTGCGCGGGGAGCACGCGCTCCGCAGGGGTACGGCCGGCCCCAAGGGTGCCCTAAAGCACCTTGTAGGGGCTAAAGGGGGTTCTGAGCTGGGCATGGACCTAAGGAGACCTTAAAGCAGGGTCTAAAGGGGGTTCTGAGCTGGGCATGGACCTAAGGAGACCTTAAAGCAGGGTCTAAAGGGGGTTCTGAGCTGGGCATGGACCTAAGGAGACCTTAAAGCAGGGTCTAAAGGGGGTTCTGAGCTGGGCATGGCCCTAAGGAGACCTTAAAGCAGGGTCTAAAGGGGGTTCTGAGCTGGGCATGGACCTAAGGAGACCTTAAAGCAGGGTCTAAAGGGGGTTCTGAGCTGGGCATGGACCTAAGGAGACCTTAAAGCAGGGTCTAAAGGGGGTTCTGAGCATGGCATGGACCTAAGGAGACCTTAAAGCAGGGTCTAAAGGGGGTTCTGAGCATGGCATGGACCTAAGGAGACCTTAAAGCAGGGTCTAAAGGGGGTTCTGAGCTGGGCATGGACCTAAGGAGACCTTAAAGCAGGGTCTAAAGGGGGTTCTGAGCTGTGCTTGGACCTAAGGAGACCTTAAAGCAGGGTCTAAAGGGGGTTCTGAGCATGGCATGGACCTAAGGAGACCTTAAAGCAGGGTCTAAAGGGGGTTCTGAGCTGGGCATGGACCTAAGGAGACCTTAAAGCAGGGTCTAAAGGGGGTTCTGAGCATGGCATGGACCTAAGGAGACCTTAAAGCAGGGTCTGAAGGGGGTTCTGAGCATGGCATGGACCTAAGGAGACCTTAAAGCAGGGTCTAAAGGGGGTTCTGAGCATGGCATGGACCTAAGGATACCTTAAAGCAGGGTCTAAAGTGGGTTCTGAGCTTGGCATGGACCTAAGGAGACCTTAAAGCAGGGTCTAAAGGGGGTTCTGAGCATGGCATGGTAAGGAGACCTTAAAGCAGGGTCTAAAGGGGGTTCTGAGCCGGGCATGGACCTAAGGAGACCTTAAAGCAGGGTCTAAAGGGGGTTCTGAGCATGGCATGGACCTAAGGAGACCTTAAAGCAGGGTCTAAAGGGGGTTCTGAGCTGGGCATGGACCTAAGGAGACCTTAAAGCAGGGTCTAAAGGGGGTTCTGAGCTGGGCATGGACCTAAGGAGACCTTAAAGCAGGGTCTAAAGGGGGTTCTGAGCTGGGCATGGACCTAAGGAGACCTTAAAGCAGGGTCTAAAGGGGGTTCTGAGCATGGCATGGACCTAAGGAGACCTTAAAGCAGGGTCTAAAGGGGGTTCTGAGCATGGCATGGCCCTAAGGAGACCTTAAAGCAGGGTCTAAAGGGGGTTCTGAGCATGGCATGGACCTAAGGAGACCTTAAAGCAGGGTCTAAAGGGGGTTCTGAGCATGGCATGGACCTAAGGAGACCTTAAAGCAGGGTCTAAAGGGGGTTCTGAGCATGGCATGGACCTAAGGAGACCTTAAAGCAGGGTCTAAAGGGGGTTCTGAGCTGGGCATGGACCTAAGGAGACCTTAAAGCAGGGTCTAAAGGGGGTTCTGAGCTGGGCATGGACCTAAGGAGACCTTAAAGCAGGGTCTAAAGGGGGTTCTGAGCTGGGCATGGACCTAAGGAGACCTTAAAGCAGGGTCTAAAGGGGGTTCTGAGCTGGACCTAAGGAGACCTTAAAGCAGGGTCTAAAGGGGGTTCTGAGCATGGCATGGGCCTAAGGAGACCTTAAAGCAGGGTCTAAAGGGGGTTCTGAGCATGGCATGGACCTAAGGAGACCTTAAAGCAGGGTCTAAAGGGGGTTCTGAGCATGGCATGGACCTAAGGAGACCTTAAAGCAGGGTCTAAAGGGGGTTCTGAGCATGGCATGGACCTAAGGAGACCTTAAAGCAGGGTCTAAAGGGGGTTCTGAGCTGGGCATGGACCTAAGGAGACCTTAAAGCAGGGTCTAAAGGGGGTTCTGAGCTGGGCATGGACCTAAGGAGACCTTAAAGCAGGGTCTGTAGGGGGTTCTGAGCATGGCATGGACCTAAGGAGACCTTAAAGCAGGGTCTAAAGGGGGTTCTGAGCTGGGCATGGACCTAAGGAGACCTTAAAGCAGGGTCTAAAGGGGGTTCTGAGCTGGGCATGGACCTAAGGAGACCTTAAAGCAGGGTCTAAAGGGGGTTCTGAGCATGGCATGGACCTAAGGAGACCTTAAAGCAGGGTCTAAAGGGGGTTCTGAGCTGGGCATGGACCTAAGGAGACCTTAAAGCAGGGTCTAAAGGGGGTTCTGAGCTGGGCATGGACCTAAGGAGACCTTAAAGCAGGGTCTAAAGGGGGTTCTGAGCATGGCATGGACCTAAGGAGACCTTAAAGCAGGGTCTAAAGGGGGTTCTGAGCTGGGCATGGACCTAAGGAGACCTTAAAGCAGGGTCTAAAAGGGGGTTCTGAGCTGGGCATGGACCTAAGGAGACCTTAAAGCAGGGTCTAAAGGGGGTTCTGAGCATGGCATGGACCTAAGGAGACCTTAAAGCAGGGTCTAAAGGGGGTTCTGAGCATGGCATGGACCTAAGGAGACCTTAAAGCAGGGTCTAAAGGGGGTTCTGAGCTGGGCATGGACCTAAGGAGACCTTAAAGCAGGGTCTAAAGGGGGTTCTGAGCTGGGCATGGACCTAAGGAGACCTTAAAGCAGGGTCTAAAGGGGGTTCTGAGCTGGGCATGGACCTAAGGAGACCTTAAAGCAGGGTCTAAAGGGGGTTCTGAGCCGGGCATGGACCTAAGGAGACCTTAAAGCAGGGTCTAAAGGGGGTTCTGAGCTGGGCATGGGCCTAAGGAGACCTTAAAGCAGGGTCTAAAGGGGGTTCTGAGCTGGGCATGGACCTAAGGAGACCTTAAAGCAGGGTCTAAAGGGGGTTCTGAGCTGGCATGGACCTAAGGAGACCAACTGAGCTGGGACCTTAAAGCAGGGTCTAAAGGGTTCTGAGCATGGCATGGACCTAAGGAGACCTTAAAGCAGGGTCTAAAGGGGGTTCTGAGCTGGGCATGGCCCTAAGGAGACCTTAAAGCAGGGTCTAAAGGGGGTTCTGAGCTGGGCATGGACCTAAGGAGACCTTAAAGCAGGGTCTAAAGGGGGTTCTGAGCTGGGCATGGACCTAAGGAGATGGTCTAAAGGGGGTTCTGAGCTGGGCATGGACCTAAGGAGACCTTAAAGCAGGGTCTAAAGGGGGTTCTGAGCTTGGCATGGACATAAGGAGACCTTAAAGCAGGGTCTAAAGGGGGTTATGAGCATGGCATGGACCTAAGGAGACCTTAAAGCAGGGTCTAAAGGGGGTTCTGAGCATGGCATGGGCCTAAGGAGACCTTAAAGCAGGGTCTAAAGGGGGTTCTGAGCATGGCATGGACCTAAGGAGACCTTAAAGCAGGGTCTAAAGGGGGTTCTGAGCTGGGCATGGATGGACCTAAGGAGGTTCTGAAAGCAGCAGGGTCTAAAGGGGGTTCTGAGCTGGGCATGGACCTAAGGAGACCTTAAAGCAGGGTCTAAAGGGGGTTCTGAGCTGGGCATGGACCTAAGGAGACCTTAAAGCAGGGTCTAAAGGGGGTTCTGAGCTGGGCATGGACCTAAGGAGACCTTAAAGCAGGGTCTAAAGGGGGTTCTGAGCTGGGCATGGACCTAAGGAGACCTTAAAGCAGGGTCTAAAGGGGGTTCTGAGCTGGGCATGGACCTAAGGAGACCTTAAAGCAGGGTCTAAAGGGGGTTCTGAGCTGGGCATGGACCTAAGGAGACCTTAAAGCAGGGTCTAAAGGGGGTTCTGAGCATGGCATGGACCTAAGGAGACCTTAAAGCAGGGTCTAAAGGGGGTTCTGAGCATGGCATGGACCTAAGGAGACCTTAAAGCAGGGTCTAAAGGGGGTTCTGAGCATGGCATGGACCTAAGGAGACCTTAAAGCAGGGTCTAAAGGGGGTTCTGAGCAGGGCATGGACCTAAGGAGACCTTAAAGCAGGGTCTAAAGGGGGTTCTGAGCTGAGCTGGGCATGGACCTAAGGAGACCTTAAAGCAGGGTCTAAAGGGGGTTCTGAGCTGGGCATGGACCTAAGGAGACCTTAAAGCAGGGTCTAAAGGGGGTTCTGAGCCAGGCATGGACCTAAGGAGACCTTAAAGCAGGGTCTAAAGGGGGTTCTGAGCTGGGCATGGCCATAAGGAGACCTTAAAGCAGGGTCTAAAGGGGGTTCTGAGCTGGGCATGGACCTAAGGAGACCTTAAAGCAGGGTCTAAAGGGGGTTCTGAGCTGGGCATGGACCTAAGGAGACCTTAAAGCAGGGTCTAAAGGGGGTTCTGAGCATGGCATGGACCTAAGGAGACCTTAAAGCAGGGTCTAAAGGGGGTTCTGAGCTGGGCATGGACCTAAGGAGACCTTAAAGCAGGGTCTAAAGGGGGTTCTGAGCTGGGCATGGACCTAAGGAGACCTTAAAGCAGGGTCTAAAGGGGGTTCTGAGCATGGCATGGACCTAAGGAGACCTTAAAGCAGGGTCTAAAGGGGGTTCTGAGCCGGGCATGGACCTAAGGAGACCTTAAAGCAGGGTCTAAAGGGGGTTCTGAGCATGGCATGGACCTAAGGAGACCTTAAAGCAGGGTCTGAAGGGGGTTCTGAGCATGGCATGGACCTAAGGAGACCTTAAAGCAGGGTCTAAAGGGGGTTCTGAGCATGGCATGGACCTAAGGAGACCTTAAAGCAGGGTCTAAAGGGGGTTCTGAGCTGGGCATGGACCTAAGGAGACCTTAAAGCAGGGTCTAAAGGGGGTTCTGAGCTGGGCATGGACCTAAGGAGACCTTAAAGCAGGGTCTAAAGGGGGTTCTGAGCTGGACATGGCCCTAAGGAAACCTTAAAGCAGCTCTTAGGGTCTAAAGGGGGTTCTGAGCGGGGTGGATCCGTGCTTTGGGGAAGGGGATGTCAGGCAGGGCAGGGCTTTAAGGTGGTGGGAGCTCCGTGCCCGTGACGCCTTTAGGATGGCTCTCCAAGGGGGCAGGAGGGGTTGTCGCAACCAGCTCCTCCTTCCACCTCGGGAATGCTTTGGGAGGACGCTCCCGGCTCAACAGGGTCGGGAGCAGCCTGGCCTTAGGGGAAGGGGATCCCTATGGGAGCCTTGTGCTGGAAGCTCCATCCTTGCTCTTCCCATCGCAAGGCTTGGAGGCCTCTTTTCGCCTCCTTGCTGGTCTTTGATCCCTCTCTTTTGTTCCCTGCTCGCCCCAGGTTGGCCCCCGCACCGCACGCTCCGCGGCCATCGCGCCAGGGTCACCTGCCTGCTGTACCCCCACCAGGTGTCGGCGCGCTACGAGCCCGGCTCCCTGCTCTCGGGGGGGCTGGACTTCGCCGTGATCCTTTGGGATATCTTCTCCGGCGCCATGAAGCATCTCTTCCTGGTGCACGGCGGCGAGATCAACCAGCTCCTGGTGCCCCCCGACGGCTGCAGCGTGAGTTCAATCCCTTGGCAGCGCTGCGAGGAGCCAATACGGATGAGCTTAAAAGAGGAAGGGGGGGTTGATCCTTAGGGAAAAGGGGGTGGCGGCCGTTGAGGGTTGCAACGGATGCAATCGTCGGGCGCGGTTCTGGGAATGCCGTCCCCAGCCCGTTCCCGGCTTTCCCCCCCGCAGGCCAGGGTGCAGCAGTGCGTGTGCTCGGTGGCCAGCGACCACTCGGTGGGGCTGCTGAGCCTGCGGGAGAGGAAATGCCTCCTGCTGGCTTCCCGGCACCTCTTCCCAATCCGAGTGATCAAGTGGAGGCCCGCCGAGGACTACCTGGTGGTGGGCTGCGCCGACGGCTCCGTCTACGTCTGGCAGATGGATACAGGTGAAGGCTCCGCCGGGATGCTGAGGGGACGTTGGGAAGCTCGTGTGGGAATGGTTCCTTTGGGACGCTCCCGACGCCTTCACCCCCTCCCATCGGTGCCCCCCCAGGAGCTCTGGACCGCTGCGTGATGGGGATAACGGCGCTGGAGATCCTGACGGCGTGCGACGAGGCCGTGCCGGCCGGCCTGGACGCCCTAGGCCACGCCGCCGTCAACCTCAAGCAGGCCATGACGCGGAGGAGCTTGGCCGCCCTCAAGAACGTGGCCCACCAGAAGCTGCAGACCTTGGCCACCAACCTCCTGGCGTCCGAGGCGGCCGACAAGGTGGGCTGGTTTTCCAGGGAATGATGGATCCTGGGGGGGGGCCTTACCCAAAGCTCCAGGGAAAAGGAGGATCGAAGACGTGAGGAGCTGGGGGTCTTCACCCTCAAACTGGTGGTGTTCACCCTGAAGCTGGTGTTCTTCACCCTCAAACTGGTGGTGTTCACCCTGAAGTTGGTGTTCTTCACCCTCAAACTGGTGTTCTTCACCCTCAGACTGGTGTTCTTCACCCTAAAGTTGGTGTTCTTCACCCTAAAGTTGGTGTTCTTCACCCTAAAGTTGGTGTTCTTCACCCTAAAACTGGTGTTCCCCCCCAAAACTGGTGTTCCTCACCCTCAAACTGGTGGTGTTCACCCTGAAGTTGGTGTTCTTCACCCTCAAACTGGTGTTCTTCACCCTAAAGTTGGTGTTCTTCACCCTAAAGCTGCTGTTCTTCACCCTAAAACTGGTGTTCCCCCCCAAAACTGGTGTTCTTCACCCTCAAACTGGTGGTGTTCACCCTGAAGTTGGTGTTCTTCACCCTCAAACTGGTGTTCTTCACCCTAAAGTTGGTGTTCTTCACCCTAAAGCTGCTGTTCTTCACCCTAAAACTGGTGTTCCCCCCCAAAACTGGTGTTCTTCACCCTCAAACTGGTGGTGTTCACCCTGAAGTTGGTGTTCTTCACCCTCAAACTGGTGTTCTTCACCCTAAAGTTGGTGTTCTTCACCCTAAAACTGGTGTTCCCCCCCAAAACTGGTGTTCTTCACCCTCAAACTGGTAGTGTTCACCCTGAAGTTGGTGTTCTTCACCCTCAAACTGGTGTTCTTCACCCTAAAGTTGGCGTTCTTCACCCTAAAGTTGGTGTTCTTCACCCTAAAGTTGGTGTTCTTCACCCTCAGACTGGTGTTCTTCACCCTAAAGTTGGTGTTCTTCACCCTAAAGTTGGTGTTCTTCACCCTAAAGCTGCTGTTCTTCACCCTAAAACTGGTGTTCCCCCCCAAAACTGGTGTTCTTCACCCTCAAACTGGTGGTGTTCACCCTGAAGTTGGTGTTCTTCACCCTCAAACTGGTGTTCTTCACCCTAAAGTTGGTGTTCTTCACCCTAAAGCTGCTGTTCTTCACCCTAAAACTGGTGTTCCCCCCCAAAACTGGTGTTCTTCACCCTCAAACTGGTGGTGTTCACCCTGAAGTTGGTGTTCTTCACCCTAAAACTGGTGTTCTTCACTCTAAAACTGGTGGTGTTCACCCTAAAGTTGGTGTTCTTCCCCTAAAGCTGCTGTTCTTCACCCTAAAACTGGTGTTCTTCACCCTAAAGTTGCTGTTCTTCACCCTAAAACTGCTGTTCTTCACCCTAGAGTTGGTGTTCTTCACCCTCAAACTGGTGTTGTTCACCCTAAAGTTGGTGGTCTTCACCCTCAGACTGGTGTTCTTCACCCTTAAGTTGGTGTTCTTCACCCTCAAACTGGTGTTCTTCACCCTAAAGCTTGTGTTCTTCACCCTCAAACTGGTGTTCCCCCCCCAAAACTGCTGTTCTTCCCCCTAAAGCTCCTCTTCAAGCTCCTTTTCCTGCTTCTTTTCCAGGGGGATTTGCCCAAGTATTCCCCCAATTCCCTGATGGTCCAAGCCCTGAAGACGAGCGGGACGGACGCCGACATCCACGTGCTCTTCTTCGACGTGGAGGCCCTCATCATCCAGCTGCTGAGCGAGGAGGCTTCCCGAGCCAGCAGCAGCACGGCTTCTCCCGAGAGCCATCCCAAAGCTTCCAGCAGCTTGGAGAAGGGAAGTTCCTTCCTGGCGAGCAAGAGAGCCGCCGTCCTCTTCCAGCAGGTCAAGGAGACCATCAAGGAGAACATCAAGGAGCATCTCCTGGATGAGGAGGAGGAAGAGGACGAAGAGTCGCTGAGGCAGAGGAGGAAAGAGGGCGCTCCCGAATATCGCTCCGGGAAATCCAAGCCTTTAACTCTGCTGGAATCCAACCTCACCATGGATACGGCCAAGCTCTTCATGTCCTGCCTCCACGCTTGGGGCCTCAACGCCAGCCTGGATGAGCTGTGCTTGGAACGCTTGGGAATGCTGCGGCCCCACTGCGCCGTGTCCTTCGGGCTCCTCTCCCGTGGGGCCCACATGTCCCTCATGCTGCCCGGTTACAACCAAGCCCTCGGGGATTGCTCCTGGCCTAAAGGGGGCAGCGGGAAGGGCACCTATGGGGTCTCCCGCGCCGTGACCACCCAACACCTCCTCTCCGTCATCTCCTTGGCCAACACGCTCATGGGCATGACCAACGCCACCTTCATCGGCGAGCACATGAAGAAGGGGCCCTCCAGGTAGGGACCTGGATCCCTGGGCTTGGAAGTTGGGAGCTGGAGCTGCTTTTCCCAAGTTTTTCTCCTCTTTTTTTTCCCATGTCCCCCTTCCCATTTTGCCCTTTTTAGGCCTCCCAGACCGGGCCCTGCCGAGAGCTCGCGAGCCAAAGCCCCCCCTGGCCTTGCAGCCCAAGGACACATCAAGCAAGGTAAAAGGGGCTGAGAGGGGTCCGAGAGCCTCGGGAGCAGGTCCCATAGGGGTGCCTTGCCTTGGGTTCGATGAGTAGGGCACCTTCCAATCCCCCCCCTTTCCCGTGTGGAAGCAGCAGAGCCCAGCTCCAAGCCGTTATTCCCAGCTCCTCCGGGCTTCCTTCTCCTCCTTGGAAGCGTTGGGTTTCCTGCCCCACTGCTCCTCTTGCTTTACTCTTGCTGCTCTCCTCACTCTGCCTCTTGTGTTTTCTCTTCTCTTCTCTTCCTTTCCCTGCCCTGGGCAAGGCAACCCCGAAGGTGCTCCCGACGCTGCTCCTCCTCCTTTCCATCCCTCTTTCTTAGTCAACGAAGGTATTCCTTCCCTCCTCGGTATTCCTTCCCTCCTCGGTATTCCTTCCCTCCTCGGTATTCCTTCCCTCCTCGGTATTCCTTCCCTCCTCGGTATTCCTTCCCTCCTCGGTATTCCTTCCCCCCTCGGTATTCCTTCCCTCCTCGGTATTCCTTCCCTCCTCGGTATTCCTTCCCTCCTCGGTATTCCTTCCCTCCTCGGTATTCCTTCCCTCCTCGGTATTCCTTCCCTCCTCGGTATTCCTTCCCTCCTCGGTATTCCTTCCCTCCTCGGTATTCCTTCCCTCCTCGGTATTCCTTCCCCCCTCGGTATTCCTTCCCTCCTCGGTCTTCCTTCCCTCCTCGGTATTCCTTCCCCCCTCGGTATTCCTTCCCTCCTCGGTCTTCCTTCCCTCCTCGGTATTCCTTCCCCCCTCGGTATTCCTTCCCTCCTCGGTCTTCCTTCCCTCCTCGGTATTCCTTCCCCCCTCGGTATTCCTTCCCTCCTCGGTATTCCTTCCCTCCTCGGTATTCCTTCCCTCCTCGGTATTCCTTCCCTCCTCGCTTCCTGCTTCCCACCTACCCCACACCCCCCCGGGAGGGAGGGGACAAAGAAGGGGTTGGTGGGAGAGGAAGAGGAGGAGGAAGGAGGAGATGGCTGTGCCAGGGTGGAAAAGGCTTGGATAGCTTATGTGTGTTGGAGAGCATCGGGGGTAGTGGTGGGGTGCCCCATAAGTGGTCCAAATCCCCCTCAATGTAACCCCTTTGTAGCTCTTGGAGGCAGAATGGGGATACTACTACTAGTAGTAAGTATGCTTTGAGTATCCATAGGGGTGCCTAGGAGTAAATCCATCCTACAAGCATCTAAGATGGAAACAGCTCAGGTTGGAGCCCCAAAGGGGAGCTCTTTAAGGCAGAATGGGGATACTACTACTAGTAGTAAGTATGCTTTGAGTATCTATAGGGGTGCCTAGGAGTAAATCCATCCTACAAGCATCTAAGATGGAAACAGGCCTGGTTGGAGCCCTGAAGGGAAGCTCTTTAAGGCAGCACGGGGATACTACTACTAGTAGTAAGTATGCTTTGAGTATCCATAGGGGTGCCTAGGAGTAAATCCGTCCTACGAGCATTTAACATGGAAACAGCTCAGGTTGGAGCCCCAAAGGGGAGCTCTTTAAGGCAGAATGGGGATACTACTACTAGTAGTAAGTATGCTTTGAGTATCCATAGGGGTGCCTAGGAGTAAATCCATCCTCCAAGCCTCTACCATGGAAACAGCTCAGGTTGGAGCCCCAAAGGGGAGCTCTTTAAGGCAGAATGGGGATACTACTACTAGTAGTAAGTATGCTTTGAGTATCCATAGGGGTGCCTAGGAGTAAATCCATCCTACAAGCATCTAACATGGAAACAGGCCTGGTTGGAGCCCCAAAGGGGAGCTCTTTAAGGCAGAATGGGGATACTACTACTAGTAGTAAGTATGCTTTGAGTATCCATAGGGGTGCCTAGGAGTAAATCCATCCTCCAAGCCTCTACCATGGAAACAGCTCAGGTTGGAGCCCTGAAGGGAAGCTCTTTAAGGCAGAACGGGGATACTACTACTAGTAGTAAGTATGCTTTGAGTATCCATAGGGGTGCCTAGGAGTAAATCCATCCTACAAGCATCTAAGATGGAAACAGCTCAGGTTGGAGCCCCAAAGGGGAGCTCTTTAAGGCAGAATGGGGATACTACTACTAGTAGTAAGTATGCTTTGAGTATCTATAGGGGTGCCTAGGAGTAAATCCATCCTACAAGCATCTAAGATGGAAACAGGCCTGGTTGGAGCCCTGAAGGGAAGCTCTTTAAGGCAGCACGGGGATACTACTACTAGTAGTAAGTATGCTTTGAGTATCCATAGGGGTGCCTAGGAGTAAATCCGTCCTACGAGCATTTAACATGGAAACAGCTCAGGTTGGAGCCCCAAAGGGGAGCTCTTTAAGGCAGAATGGGGATACTACTACTAGTAGTAAGTATGCTTTGAGTATCCATAGGGGTGCCTAGGAGTAAATCCATCCTCCAAGCCTCTACCATGGAAACAGCTCAGGTTGGAGCCCCAAAGGGAGCTCTTTAAGGCAGAATGGGGATACTACTACTAGTAGTAAGTATGCTTTGAGTATCCATAGGGGTGCCTAGGAGTAAATCCATCCTACAAGCATCTAACATGGAAACAGGCCTGGTTGGAGCCCCAAAGGGGAGCTCTTTAAGGCAGAATGGGGATACTACTACTAGTAGTAAGTATGCTTTGAGTATCCATAGGGGTGCCTAGGAGTAAATCCATCCTCCAAGCCTCTACCATGGAAACAGCTCAGGTTGGAGCCCTGAAGGGAAGCTCTTTAAGGCAGAACGGGGATACTACTACTAGTAGTAAGTATGCTTTGAGTATCCATAGGGGTGCCTAGGAGTAAATCCATCCTCCAAGCCTCTACCATGGAAACAGGCCTGGTGGCACCCCCCCAGCATCGAGGCTTGGCCTAGGGGCGGAGTAAGCGCGTCGCAGGCAGGTTGAGGGGGCAAGCAGGGCCTCCAAGCCCCTTCCAACACGACGTAGGCAGGCCCCGAGTCGGCCTCCATCCCAACCCTTCCCACCTCTCATTCCCAAGAGGAATAAGACCGGGATAAGCCGAGCAGGCTAGGATGGGATGCTTTCCTCCTCAAACCTTACTCCCCCCCTCCCCAACCAATGGAATCCAATGGCTTTGGGAGGTGGGATGGAAGGGGGGGGGGGTGCGTGTCCGTCCATCCCTCCGTCCCCAGCCCGCTTCCCCGCTGATCCCAAGGCTTTTCCTTTGGGACGGGCGGCGGGCAGGATGGAGCCAGCTGGCCGCCATGCACTGCGTCATGCTGCCCGAGCTGCTGGGCCTGGAGCGCTTCCGCCCTCCGCTCCTGGAGATGCTGGCGCGGCGCTGGCAGGATCGCTGCTTGGAGGTGATCATTGCCCCTTCCCCTCTTCCCTAATCCCATGGGATTTGCCTTGGGAACGAAGGGGATGCTGCTTCCTTTGCCCCCCTCCAGGTGAGAGAGGCAGCCCAAGCCCTGCTGCTCGCCGAGCTGCGCCGCATGGAGCAGGCCGGGAGGAAGGAAACCATCGACGCTTGGGCTCCCTACCTGCCCCACTACATGGACAGCGTTCTGTCCCGTGAGTCGGCCGCTGGGAAGTGGGAAAATCCCATGGGAAGAGCCCCCGTCCCCCCTGGGAAAAGGCCTCGGATGCATCCCCCTTTCCCCTAGGAGCCCGCCGAGGTGGCCTGGCCCATAAGACGCGGTCCCTGCCGCCAAGGGGCGTGATCGCGGATCCCGCTGGAAAAGCGGGATTTGGGGAAGGAAGGAAGGGCTTTTCCCATTGGTTTTCCTCGGTTCTTGCAGCCGGAGTAAGCTCGGAAGCCCCCCAGCCCGGCAGCGCCAGCCCGGAGCCCTCGGGAGCAGAAAGCAAGGCGCAGGAGGAGGAGCACGACCTGGCTGACGACGACATTCCAGCAGGTGGGAGGAGAATGGGATCCCCGATGGAATGGGATGGGCTCGGAAACGGGCCTCCAAGGCTCGTTCCCAACGGCGTGCTCCGAGGGATCCTAAGGAAGCCGCGCGATTCCTAGCGGGAGTGAGCTCGCGGTGCCAAGGGGAAAATCCCTTGGGATTAGAGCCCAGCATCCTCCGGCTTTCGGCTCTTCCTGCTGCTTGGCCTGCACAGCACTGCTGGTACCCAGGGGCCAGGCGGGCTTTTCCCGGCATTCCCTTCATCCATGGGTTTCAAGGATCGCTCGGGCATCGGTATTCCCGAGGGAGTCGGAACGGAGGGGAAAGACTTTGGGATGCCGGGCATGGAAAAGGCTCCCTGGAGAGCTCAGAGCAGTGCCTAAAGGTGCTGTGGGAAACCTGGAATCCGGGTTTGAGAGGCGGGATTTAGGGCTGGGAATGCCACTCGGCATCCCTTGGGCTCATCCCCATCCAGGGCATCCTTGCTCCGTCCCCTCTGGGCCACAAGAGGGAGCGGTGGGTGTGGGAATGAGCCATGGATTTGGGATTTTCCTGCATTCCCAGCCCCCTCCGCAGGGCTTTTGTCCTTCCCCTTCTCTTTTCCACTTGGAGCTCTTGGAAATCCTTACTTTTCCAATGGGAATGGGGGTGGTGAACCATCCGGTCAGGGGGCAGCGCCGTGCTGATCCCGCAGGAAAAGCTCCTTCCATAGAGCTGATCCCAGCCTTAAAAGCTCCCCCGGGAGGGGGGGGGGGCAGTTTGGAGAGCATCCTGAGGGTTAATGATGGCATTCCAGAGGCATTCCAGGCAAAAGGTGTCCTGGAATGGCGGAGAGGGAGACGGGGTTTGGAGCCAGCCTGCTCTAGTGTTAAGGTCTTTCCCAATCCAAAGCGTTCCGGGAGGCAGGAAGCGGAAGGATGCATCCTTTGGGATGCAGTGAAGGGTTAACGTGGCTCAGGAGGCGGGATACAGGGAGCCCGGAGCAGGATTCCTCCTGTCATTCCCTAGCACAGGCACCTAGGTGGAATCCATATGGATAGCTGTTCTGTAGGGATAATAGGTGTGGATATCCATTCTACAGGGATAATAGGTATGGATAGCCATTCCATATGGGTAATACATAGGGATATCCATTCCATATGGGTAATACATAGGGATATCCATTCCATATGGATAATAGATGTGGATAGCCATTCTATATGGATAATAGATGTGGATATCCATTCTATATGGATAATAGATATGGATAGCCATTCTATATGGATAATAAATGTGGATATCCATTCTATATGGATAATAGGTATGGATAGCCATTCTGTATGGATAATAGATATGGATAGCCATTCCATATGGATAATAGATGTGGATATCCATTCTATATGGATAATAGATATGGATAGCCATTCTCTATGGATAATAGATATGGATATCCATTCTATATGGATAATAGGTATGGATAGCCATTCTATATGGATAATAGATATGGAAATCCATTCCTTATGGATAATAGATATGGATATCCATTTCTTATGGATAATAGATAGGGATATCCATTCTATATGGATAATAGATAGGGATATCCATTCTATATGGATAATAGATAGGGATATCCATTCTATATGGATAATAGGTATGGATATCCATTCTATATGGATAATAGGTATGGATATCCGTTCTATATGGATAATAGATATGGATATCCATTCTATATGGATAATAGATATGGATATCCATTCTATATGGATAATAGATATGGATAGCCATTCTATATGGATAATAGATATGGATATCCATTCTATATGGATAACAGATGTGGATAGCCATTCTCTATGGATAATAGATAGGGATATCCATTCTATATGGATAATAGATGTGGATAGCCATTCTCTATGGATAATAGGTAGGGATATCCATTCTCTATGGATAATAGCTATGGATATCCGTTCTATATGGATAATAGATATGGATATCTGTTCCATATTGGATAATAGATGTGGATATCCGTTCTATATGGATAACAGGTATGTGTACGTATATAATCCATAGGGCTAGCTCCTCCTAGGATGGGAATGGGGATGCTGGAGGAGCAGCTCCCATATCCCCGCATTCCCATCCCTTCCCCGCGTGTCAGCGTTGCTCCAGCCCAGAATTCCACGGCTTTTCCCATGTGCCGCGGCTCTCCCTTCCCAACATCCATCCCCTTGCAGGTTGCCTGCCCCAGCTCAAGAAGGCTTCCCCGTCCTACGAGGAGAGGAGGAAGCAAGCCACAGCCATCGTCCTGCTGGGAGTCATCGGAGCCGAGTTCGGAGCCGAGATTGAACCCCCCAAGCTCCTGCCGCGGCCCCGCAGCTCCAGCCAGATTCCCGAAGGATTTGGTTTGACCAGCGGAGGAGCCAACTATTCCCTGGCGAGGCACACGTGTGAGGATCCCAAAGCTTCCGGGGAAAAGGGGCAATTCCCCTCTGGTTTCCTAGGTGGGAAAGGATGGAGAGCGTGGATCGGAGCCCTGTGGTGTGTCTGCCTCTCTGCAGTGAGGTGGGATCCATTCTGTTCCGCGGTTTAGATCCCGGTTATCCCAGTTGGAGGAGTTGGACTGCCTGGCAGCCGTCCTTTTCCCCATGCCTGGAATTGCCTTAGGGCTCCCCAGGGTCATCCCAAATCTGCTTGGGAGGGAGCAGGGAGGCAGAAAGGCAAGAGGAGGATGCTCCTCAGAGGGCATTGAGCTGCCTGCTCTCCTGATGGAACACGTAATCCCGTTAAATCCCACTGTTTGATCCCATGATGGACCGCGCTCCCAACGCAGCTGCTTCCAGAGAATCCAGCAGCGTTCCATCCCAAGGCACCCAGTGTTCCATCGCCCTCCCCAGGTCAACCTGATCCGCGTGCTTTCCTGAAGGAATTCGGTGGGAGGTGCACAGGATCCATGGGGTTAAGCTAGGAAAAGGGAGATTTGGATGGGATTAAGGCAGGAGAAGGGAGATTTGGATGGGATTAAGCCAGGAAAAGGGAGATTTGGATGGGATTAAGGCAGGAGAAGGGAGATTTGGATGGGGTTAAGGCAGGAGAAGGGAGATTTGGATGGGATCAAACCAGGAGAAGGGAGATTTGGATGGGGTTAAGGCAGGAGAAGGGAGATTTGGATGGGGTTAAGGCAGGAGAAGGGAGATTTGGATGGGGTTAAGGCAGGAGAAGGGAGATTTGGATGGGATTAAGGCAGGAGAAGGGAGATTTGGATGGGGTTAAGGCAGGAGAAGGCATTCCTCTTCATCCTCACCGTAGCGCGGAGAATCCCTCGGGAGAAGGAGCTGCCGTTGGCCCTCCGGGATGTCAACGGCCCTTGGCAGCCCGAGCCCATCCCGTAGGCGATTCCCATGCGGATTCCCTCCCTGTTATCCCAGGCAAGGCTCTGACCTTCCTGCTGCTGCAGGCGCCCAGCGCCCGCCTGCCGGCGCACAGCACCATCCGCCGCAGCGCCATCGACCTCATCGGCCGCGGCTTCACCGTCTGGGAGCCCTACATGGACGTGTCGGCCGTGCTCATGGGGCTGCTGGAGCTCTGCGCCGAGGCCGACAAGCTCTTGGCCAAGTAGGTGGGGCCCGCGCTTCCCGACGTTGGGAATACGGGATATACGGGCCGGGAGAGGGGCCCGCGTCGCCCCTGGCAACGGGGTAGGGCTTGGGTACCAAGCATCGCATCCAACGTGGCCTTGAAGGATGAAGCATCTCCTTCCAACCCATTCCAACGTCCCCTACCCCTCATAGGGATGCGCTTCCCCAAATCCCATCCCCTGACCTTCATCCTCATCCTCTTCCTCAGCATCACCCCGGTGCTGCTGCTCCAGCGCTTGGGTACCAACCATCACCCATCGCATCCAACCCGGCCTTGAAGGATGAAGCATCTCCTTCCAACCCATTCCAATGTCCCATACCCTTCATAGGGATGCACTTCCCAGTATCCCATCCCCTGACCTTCATCCTCATCCTCTTCCTCAGCATCACCCCTGGTGCTGCTGGTCCAGCGCTTGGGTACCAACCATCACCCATCGCATCCAACCCGGCCTTGAAGGATGAAGCATCTCCTTCCAACCCATTCCAACGTCCCCTACCCCTCATAGGGATGCGCTTCCCCAAATCCCATCCCCTGACCTTCATCCTCATCCTCTTCCTCAGCATCACCCCTGGTGCTGCTGGTCCAGCGCTTGGGTACCAACCATCACCCATCGCATCCAACCCGGCCTTGAAGGATGAAGCATCTCCTTCCAACCCATTCCAACGTCCCCTACCCCTCATAGGGATGCGCTTCCCAAGATCCCATCCCCTGACCTTCATCCTCTTCCCCCCTCTTCCTCAGCATCACCCCGGTGCTGCTGCTCCAGCGCTTGGGTACCAAGCATCACCTCCAACCTAGCCTTGAAGGATGAAGCATCTCCTTCCAACCCATTCCAACGTCCCCTACCCCTCATAGGGATGCGCTTCCCAGTATCCCATCCCCTGACCTTCATCCTCTTCCCCCCTCTTCCTCAGCATCACCCCGGGGCTGCCCCTGAGCCCGCCCGCCGACTCGGCCCGCTCGGCGCGCCACGCTCTGGCCCTCATCGCCACGGCGCGGCCCCCGGCCTTCATCACCACCATCGCCAAGGAGGTGAGGGGATGGAGCCCCTTCCCCCCGCCACCCCCTTTTCCGATGGGAATCCCCGCTCCGCCATCCCGCGGGGATCCCGCTCGGATCCGCTCCCCTCTCGTAGGTGCACAGGCACACGGCCCTGGCTGCCAACACTCAATCCCAGCCGAACATCCACACTTCCACCCTGGCCAGGGCCAAAGGGGAGATCCTGCGTGTCCTGGAGATCCTCATCGAGAAGATGCCCGGCGACGTGGTGGAGCTGCTGGTGGAGGTGAGCGTTCCCGGCGGGATAACGCCCTGGGAGCGCCCTTTATTCCCGGGAGCCGGGCAATGAGGCGGCCTCGTCCCTCGCAGGTGATGGACATCATCATGTATTGCCTCGAAGGGGCCTTAGGCAAGAAGAAAGGCCTTCAGGAATGCTTCCCGGCCATCTGCAGGTGAGCCGTTCCCTCGGGAATGCCGACGCTGCTCCGATGGGATTAGGGACAGCCGGGTTAAATGGGGCTGGGAGCAAGCAGGGTGGCCCCTTTGGGAAGGGGGGCAGCTTTCAGCTGGCTCCCATCCCAAAGCAAGCTGGGATTCCTGGAGTCTCCCGCAGGCAATTCCCATTGTTCCGCCTTCCTGCTAGGTTCTACATGGTGAGCTACTACGAGCGGAGCCACCGGGTCGCCGTGGGAGCCCGCCACGGCTCCGTGGCCCTCTATGACATCCGCACCGGGAAGTGCCAGGTAACCCGTGGAATTCCAGGCCTTTCTCCCTGGAAGTGAATGGGAAGAGCCGCCCTTAGGGAAGCGCGGTGGGAGCTCGCCGTTCGCATCCGCGGGGAACGCTGCGTGCCTCTTCTGCGGCCTCATTTTCCAAAGAGATCCCGCTTTTAGGTCTTCCTTTTCCACATCCATCTCCTTCCCGATGCTCGGCATCCAACAAGGCTGGGATTCATCTGGTTTCCAGCTGTTTTCCAAGCTCCGTGCCCTTCCCATGGAAGCATGGATTTGCCTTGCACCCAGGAGCACCCAGGGCCTCGCTCTGCAGCTCCCCATTGCCTCCAGCTCCTGCTATCCCACAGCAGCATTCCCAAGCCAACGCTTCCTGCTCCAGGGCTCTGGAAGGCCTTGGATGGGGCTGGAGAGGACAGGGGTGTTAAATGGGGGGGGCCCTACGGTGCCTGGGGGCCATAGAGAGGCCCCCGTTGCTGTTTTCCATAGGGATGTGCTCCAAAGGAGCCTTCCAGCGCCGGACGGCATTCCTTGTTCTTTCCTTCTCTTCCCAGACTATCCATGGCCACAAAGGGCCCATAACCGCAGTGGCTTTCGCTCCCGATGGAAGGTACCTGGCCACCTACTCCAACTCCGACAGCCACCTCTGCTTCTGGCAGGTAAGGGGGGATCCATCCGGGTGGCCATGGAGATCCACAGCAGGGAGAGATGGGAGCGGGTCCGGGATGGAGATGGGAGCGGGTCCGGGATGGAGATGGGAGCGGGTCCAGGATGGAGATGGGAGCGGGTCCAGGATGGAGATGGGACTTGCTCCATGTTGGAGATGGGAGCAGCTCCATGTTGGAGACGGGAGCAGCTCCATGTTGGAGATGGGAGCAGCTCCATGTTGGAGATGGGAGCAGCTCCATGTTGGAGACGGGAGCAGCTCCGTGTTGGAGATGGGAGCAGCTCCATGTTGGAGATGGGAGCAGCTCCATGTTGGAGACGGGAGCAGCTCCATGTTGGAGATGGGAGCAGCTCCATGTTGGAGATGGGAGCAGCTCCATGTTGGAGATGGGACTTGCTCCATGTTGGAGACGGGAGCAGCTCCATGTTGGAGATGGGACTTGCTCCATGTTGGAGATGGGAGCAGCTCCATGTTGGAGACGGGAGCAGCTCCATGTTGGAGATGGGAGCAGCTCCATGTTGGAGATGGGACTTGCTCCATGTTGGGGATGGGAGCAGCTCCATGTTGGAGATGGGACTTGCTCCATGTTTGCTCCATGTTGGAGATGGGAGCAGCTCCATGTTGGAGACGGGAGCAGCTCCATGTTGGAGACGGGAGCAGCTCCATGTTGGAGATGGGAGCAGCTCCATGTTGGAGACGGGAGCAGCTCCATGTTGGAGACGGGAGCAGCTCCATGTTGGAGACGGGAGCAGCTCCATGTTGGAGACGGGAGCAGCTCCATGTTGGAGACGGGAGCAGCTCCATGTTGGAGACGGGAGCAGCTCCATGTTGGAGACGGGAGCAGCTCCGTGTTGGAGACGGGAGCAGCTCCGTGTTGGAGACGGGAGCAGCTCCATGTTGGAGACGGGAGCAGCTCCATGTTGGAGATGGGAGCAGCTCCATGTTGGAGATGGGAGCAGCTCCATGTTGGAGTTGGAGCAGCTCCATGTTGGAGCAGCAGCTCCATGTTGGAGATGGGAGCAGCTCCATGTTGGAGACGGGAGCAGCTCCATGTTGGAGACGGGAGCAGCTCCATGTTGGAGATGGGAGCAGCTCCATGTTGGAGATGGGAGCAGCTCCATGTTGGAGATTGGAGCAGCTCCATGTTGGAGACGGGAGCAGCTCCATGTTGGAGATGGGAGCAGCTCCATGTTGGAGATGGGACTTGCTCCATGTTGGAGATGGGAGCAGCTCCATGTTGGAGATGGGAGCAGCTCCATGTTGGAGATGGGAGCAGCTCCATGTTGGAGACGGGAGCAGCTCCATTTTGGAGACGGGAGCAGCTCCATGTTGGAGATGGGACTTGCTCCATGTTGGAGATGGGAGCAGCTCCATGTTGGAGATGGGAGCAGCTCCATGTTGGAGACGGGAGCAGCTCCATGTTGGAGACGGGAGCAGCTCCATGTTGGAGACGGGAGCAGCTCCATGTTGGAGACGGGAGCAGCTCCATGTTGGAGACGGGAGCAGCTCCAGCTCCATGTTGGAGACGGGAGCAGCTCCATGTTGGAGACGGGAGCAGCTCCATGTTGGAGACGGGAGCAGCTCCATGTTGGAGACGGGAGCAGCTCCATGTTGGAGACGGGAGCAGCTCCATGTTGGAGACGGGAGCAGCTCCATGTTGGAGACGGGAGCAGCTCCATGTTGGAGATGTGGGAGCAGCTCCATGTTGGAGATGGGAGCAGCTCCATGTTGGAGATGGGAGCAGCTCCATGTTGGAGATGGGAGCAGCTCCATGTTGGAGACGGGAGCAGCTCCATGTTGGAGACGGGAGCAGCTCCATGTTGGAGACGGGAGCAGCTCCATGTTGGAGATGGGAGCAGCTCCATGTTGGAGATGGGAGCAGCTCCATGTTGGAGATGGGAGCAGGTCCAGGTTGGAGACGGGAGCAGCTCCATGTTGGAGACGGGAGCAGCTCCATGTTGGAGACGGGAGCAGCTCCATGTTGGAGATGGGAGCAGCTCCATGTTGGAGAAGGGACTTGCTCCATGTTGGAGATGGGAGCAGCTCCATGTTGGAGATGGGAGCAGCTCCATGTTGGAGACGGGAGCAGCTCCATGTTGGAGACGGGAGCAGCTCCATGTTGGAGACGGGAGCAGCTCCATGTTGGAGATGGGAGCAGCTCCATGTTGGAGACGGGAGCAGCTCCATGTTGGAGACGGGAGCAGCTCCATGTTGGAGACGGGAGCAGCTCCATGTTGGAGACGGGAGCAGCTCCATGTTGGAGATGGGAGCAGCTCCATGTTGGAGACGGGAGCAGCTCCATGTTGGAGACGGGAGCAGCTCCATGTTGGAGATGGGACTTGCTCCATGTTGGAGATGGGAGCAGCTCCATGTTGGAGATGGGAGCAGCTCCATGTTGGAGATGGGAGCAGCTCCATGTTGGAGACGGGAGCAGCTCCATGTTGGAGACGGGAGCAGCTCCATGTTGGCGACGGGAGCAGCTCCCTGTTGGAGCTGAGGACATCCGGCCGCCATGGCTCTCCTTGCAGATGAACACATCCCTGTTGGGAAGCATTGGAATGCTGAACTCGGCCCCCCAGCTCCGCTGCATCAAAACCTACCAGGTCCCCCCGGTGCAGCCGGCCTCGCCGGGCTCCCACACCGCCCTCAAGCTGGCCCGCCTCATCTGGACTTCCAATAGGAACGTCATCCTCATGGCGCACGACGGCAAGGAGCATCGCTTCATGGTCTGAGGTAACCCCCCCCCACCGCCATTCCCGATGGATCTCCAGCCTTCCCGACGCTCCCAAACGCCTCCCGGTGTTCCCGTTGCAGGCGGACGCCTGGGCGCCGCGCTCCTTGGGATGGCGAAGCTCATCCCAACGTGTTTCCCAGCCGCGTTTCCTCGGGAGCCTCTTCCCCTTTCCGGGCGCTCGGGAATGATGGGATGGGAAGAGCTTGCCTTGGATGCGCCCATCCAAAGGGGGATATTCCCTCTCCGGGGACTCTTTGGCGATATTCCTTCCGAAATCCCTCAAAGGTGGGGGGGGAAAAAGAAGGAATATTTGTGTCTCCGGGTGCTTTCCCAGGTAGTGGTTGGAGCACAGAGCCAAGGGCTGAGCCTGGAAGCAGCAGGGAAGTGGTTGGAATGGCTCCAGGGAAGCGCTTCGCTTCCATCGGGATGATCCCGGTTCCGTTGAGGCGGGGCTGGGGTCTTCTCCTCCCGTCGCTCCCAGCTTCCCGTGGATCGCTCCAGGTTTAGGACTATGGAAGACCCTTCCTTAAGGCTGGGAAAACTCCTGGAATTCCGGCGTTGTCTCCATGAGCAAGGCAAAAAAGCTCCTTGGAAGACCCCAACTCCATGAGCTTCCGTTGGTTTGGCATTCCGGAGCTTCTCCCGTTGCTCCCTCCCTCGTCGGCGTCGGGAAGCGCCTCCCGAGTTCCATAGGGAAGGAAGGAAGCCCGTTGGGAATGCTTTAGCACTGCCTGCCAGCAAGTTGGATCCTTCCTCCGGCAGGGATATCCATGGAGCATCCCTATAGGAGACTCTTCCCCACATCCCCCTATTCATGTCTATGGTGTGGGGCCAGATCCGTGTTATCCCCTCTGAGCTCCCCCCCCGCCCCTGCATCCATGCAAAAAAGCTGGAATTCCCTGTAGGGAAGCATGCCTCACGGTAGGTACCCGGTGCCCATCCCGGTGGCATCCGGGCTGGAGCTGCTTCCCCGTGCTGTTCCCTATGGTGTTCCCAGTGCTTCCAGGCCCATCCCGGTGGCATCCGGGCTGGAGCTGCTTCCCTGTGCTGTTCCCTATGGTGTTCCCAGTGCTTCCAGGCCCATCCCGGTGTAACCCTGTAGTAAAGCGCTCGCTTCCGAGGGCACGGAGGGAGGGAGGTTCCAAGATGTGGGAATGCTCCTCCGGCCCCATCCGCTCTTCCTGCCTGTGTCTGGATCTCGGGGGGGGGAAATAAAAGCTGCATGTGTGGGGCAAACGTTGCCTTCGTGTTATTCCCGCTGGAAAAGGGGCCTGCCGCCTCCTCTCTTCCCACTTTTCCAATGGCCGGGATATGGAGGTGTTTCCCCATCCCGGATCCGGGCTCTTCCCATGGAGGCAAGCGAGGGGCTTGGAACTGCTGCTCCGGAGCCCATAGGGCCAAAAAGGGGGGAGCCGGGAAGAGGGGCTTTGGCTGTGGGGATGAAGGCTCCGGAGCAGCGGGAATGGGGTTAGGGGGGAAGATCCCATTGGGCTCATTCCCAAGCTCCCATCCCGTTGTCCCAAGCCCCTTGCCGTGGGCCCCATCGCCCACCAAGGGTGATCCCTATGGATCGCCAGCTCCAGGGGGGAAGCTCAGCCCCACGTGCATCCATTGGGGTTAATGGGGGGCATTGGGGTTAATGGGGGGCTTTGGGGTTAATGGGGGGCTTTGGGGCTAATGGGGGGCATTGGGGTTAATGGGGGGCATTGGGGTTAATGGGGGGCATTGGGGTTAATGGGGGGGCTCAGTGGGGCTAATGGGGGGGGCATTGGGGTTAATGGGGGGCATTGGGGTTAATGGGGGGGCTCAGTGGGGCTAATGGGGACGGCATTGGGGTTAATGGGGGGCATTGGGGCTAATGGGGACGGCATTGGGGTTAATGGGGGGCATTGGGGCTAATGGGGGAGCACTGGGCTTAATGGGGGGGCATTGGGGTTAATGGGGGGCATTGGGCTTAATGAAGGGTGCACTGGGGTTAATGGGGGGCATTGGGGCTAATGGGGGAGCACTGGGCTTAATGGAGGAGCACACTGGGGCTAATGGGGGGGCATTGGGGCTAATGGGGGGCATTGGGGCTAATGGGGGGCATTGGGCTTAATGGGGAGTCATTGGGGCTCATGGAGGGGCATTGGGGTTAATGGGGGTACACTGGGGTTAATGGGGAGGGCATTGGGGCTAATGGGGGGCACTGGGGCTAATGGGGGGGCATTGGGGCTAATGGGGGGGCACTGAGCTTAATGGAGGAGCACACTGGGGCTAATGGGGGGGCACTGGGGCTAGTGGGGGGGCATTGGGGCTAATGGGGGGGCATTGGGGCTAATGGGGGGGCATTGGGGTTAATGGGGGGCATTGGGGTTAATGGGAGGGCATTGGGGCTAATGGGGGGCTCAGTGGGGCTAATGGGGGGGCACTGAGCTTAATGGAGGAGCACACTGGGGCTAATGGGGGGGCACTGGGGCTAATGGGGAGGGCATTGGGGCTAATGGGGGGGCACTGAGCTTAATGGAGGAGCACACTGGGGCTAATGGGGGGGCATTGGGGCTAATGGGGGGCATTGGGGTTAATGGGAGGGCATTGGGGCTAATGGGGGGGCTCAGTGGGGCTAATGGGGAGGGCATTGGGGTTAATGGGAGGCTTTGGGGCTAATGGGGGGCATTGGGGTTAAAGGGAGGCTTTGGGGCTAATGGGGGGGGATTAGGGCTAATGGGGAGGGCATTGGGGCTAATGGGGGGCATTGGGGCTAATGGGGGCATTGAGGTTAAAGGGGGGGGCATTGGGGTTAATGGGGGGCATTGGGGCCAATGGGAGGGCATTGGGGTTAATGGGAGGCTTTGGGGCTAATGGGGGGGCATTGGGGTTAATGGGGGGCATTGGGGCTAATGGGGAGGGCATTGGGGCTAATGGGGGGCATTGGGCTTAATGGAGGGGCTCAGTGGGGCTAATGGGGAGGCACTGGGGTTAATGGGGGGGGATTAGGGCTAATGGGGAGGGCATTGGGCTTAATGGAGGGGCTCAGTGGGTCTAATGGGAGGGCACTGGGGTTAATGGGGGTGCACTGGGGTTAATGGGGGGCACTGGCTTTGATGGGGAGCGCATTGGGTTTAACTGGGGCTGGCCCCGGGGGGGGTCGCATCCTCGGGGCCGTTGCCGGCGCCGTCCCCGCTCCGTTCCCGTTCCTTCCCGGCTGCCATTTCCCCTCCCTCCTTCCCCCTCCTTCCTCCTCCTCCTCCTCCTCCTCCTCCTCCCGTCCATTTTCTGCTCGGCTCCCGTTGGAAGCGGCTCCCATGTAACCGCGTCCCGTGTCCCCCCCCTCCCCGGGCCGCAGGATGCGGAGCTGCAGGATGCTGCGCCTGGCCAGCGTGCTGGGGCTCCTCATGCTCAGCATCGCCCTCCTCATCCTCTCGCTGCTCAGCTACGCGGCCCTGCGCAAGGACAGCGCCTTCGGGCCCCCCCGCGCCGCCGGGCCCCGCATGTACATGTTCCAGGCGGGATTCAGGTGAGGAGGAGACCCTCGGATACCCCCCCCCCCCCCCCCCCCCCCCCCTTCATCAGCAGCAGCAGCAGCAGCATCACCGTGTGCGGCGTTGGCACCGCGGGGGATGGAGGGCCGAGGGGGGGGCAATCGGTACCAGCCGGCCT
The DNA here is from genome assembly GCF_028554395.1 of Pezoporus wallicus. NCBI lineage: Eukaryota > Metazoa > Chordata > Aves > Psittaciformes > Psittacidae > Pezoporus > Pezoporus wallicus. The sequence goes on from NW_026637394.1 coordinate 27,777, forward strand.
GGCTTGGGGCATCCCGGTGCATCCCGACTCCATCTATCCCGGTGCATCCCAATGCATCCCAGTGCATCCCAACCCTGTCTATCCCAGTGCATCCCAATGAATCCCAGTGCATCCCAACCCCATCTATCCCAGTGCATCCCAATGCATCCCAGTGCATCCCAATGCATCCCAGTGCATCCCAACCCCATCTATCCCAGTGCATCCCGACTCCATCTATCCCGGTGCATTCCAATGCATCCCGGTGCATCCCAACCCCATCTATCCCGGTGCATCCCAATGCATCCCAGTGCATTCCAACCCCATCTATCCCGGTGCATCCCAATGCATCCCAGTGCATCCCACCCCCATCTATCCCAGTGCATCCCAATGCATCCCGGTGCATCCCAACCCCATCTATCCTAGTGCATCCCAATGCATCCCGGTGCATCCCAACCCCATCTATCCTAGTGCATCCCAATGCATCCCGGTGCATCCCAACCCTGTCTATCCCAGTGCATCCCAATGCATCCCAGTGCATCCCAACCCCATCTATCCCGGTGCATCCCAATGCATTCCAGTGCATCCCAATGCATCCCAGTGCATCCCAACCCCATCTATCCTAGTGCATCCCAATGCATCCCGGTGCATCCCAACCCTGTCTATCCCAGTGCATCCCAATGCATCCCAGTGCATCCCAACCCCATCTATCCCGGTGCATCCCAATGCATTCCAGTGCATCCCAATGCATCCCAGTGCATCCCACCCCCATCTATCCTAGTGCATCCCAATGCATCCCGGTGCATCCCAACCCTGTCTATCCCAGTGTATCCCAATGCATCCCGGTGCATCCCAATGCATCCCAGTGCATCCCACCCCCATCTATCCTAGTGCATCCCAATGCATCCCGGTGCATCCCAACCCTGTCTATCCCAGTGCATCCCAATGCATCCCGGTGCATCCCGACTCCATCTATCCCGGTGCATACCAATGAATCCCAGTGCATCCCAACCCCATCTATCCCAGTGCATCCCAGTGCATCCCAACCCCATCTATCCCAGTGCATCCTGACCCTGTCTATCCCAGTGCATCCCAATGAATCCCGGTGCATCCCAACCCTGTCTATCCCAGTGCATCCCAATGCATCCCGGTGCATCCCAACCCTGTCTATCCCGGTGCATCCCAATGCATCCCAGTGCATCCCAATGCATCCCAGTGCATCCCAACCCCATCTATCCCAGTGCATCCCAATGAATCCCAGTGCATCCCAACCCCATCTATCCTGGTGCATCCCAATGCATTCCAGTGCATCCCAATGCATCCCAGTGCATCCCACCCCCATCTATCCTAGTGCATCCCAATGCATCCCGGTGCATCCCAACCCTGTCTATCCCAGTGTATCCCAATGCATCCCGGTGCATCCCAATGCATCCCAGTGCATCCCACCCCCATCTATCCTAGTGCATCCCAATGCATCCCGGTGCAACCCAACCCTGTCTATCCCAGTGCATCCCAATGCATCCCAGTGCATCCCAACCCCATCTATCCCAGTGCATCCCAATGCATCCCGGTGCATCCCAACCCTGTCTATCCCGGTGCATCCCAATGCATCCCAGTGCATCCCAATGCATCCCAGTGCATCCCAACCCCATCTATCCCAGTGCATCCCAATGCATCCCAGTGCATCCCAACCCCATCTATCCCAGTGCATCCCAATGCATCCCAGTGCATCCCAACCCCATCTATCCCAGTGCATCCCAATGCATCCCAGTGCATCCCAACCCCATCTATCCCAGTGCATCCCAATGCATCCCGGTGCATCCCAACCCCATCTATCCCAGTGCATCCCAATGCATCCCAGTGCATCCCAACCCTGTCTATCCCAGTGCATCCTGATCCCATCTATCCCAGTGCATCCCAATGCATCCCGGTGCATCCCACCCCATCTATCCCAGTGCATCCCAATGCATCCCAACCCCATCTATCCTGGTGCATCCCACCCCCATCTATCCCAGTGCATCCCAGTGCATCCCAATGCATCCCAATGCATCCCAGTGCATCCCAATGCATCCCAATGCATCCCGATGCATCCCAACCCCATCTATCCCGGCGCATCCCGACGCATCCCGACGCATCCCAGTGCATCCCGCCCCACCTATCCCAGCCTATCCCGGCGCGGGCGCTGTCCGTGGTGCTGAAGGGCCGCTACCGCATCCCTGCGCCCGCTTCCCCAGGTCCCAGTTCGCGCTCAAGTTCCTGGATCCCTCCTTTGTCCCCATCACCCATTCCCTGAGCCAGGAGCTGCAGGAGAAGCCCTCCAAGTGGGTCTTCAACCGGACGGCCTTCGCCCAGCAGAGGTGAGCCCTGCATCGGCCCCTTCCCTCGGGATCCCTTTCCGTCCTCTGCTTGGCTTCGCCCATCCGAAAAGGCTTTTCCGCGCTGGATGATGCCTGGAGCCTCAACCGGAGCCGCTGATTCCATCCGTCCATGGGATCCGTTGGCATCCAATGGGATCCCATGGGATCCGTTACCCATCGAGCCACCCCCCCCCCAAAAATGGAGGCTGGAATTGTGTCCTCCCAAACGCCTCGGCCCCTCCGTGCCCATGGGAATGAGCAGAGGATGTGGCTGGTGGGTCAGAAGGAAGGGTAGCCAATGGGATCTTGGTCATTGAGCTTGGACCATGCTGGTGGGTCAGAAGGAAGGCTAGCCAATGGGATCTTGGTTGGTCAGCTTGGACCATGCTGGTGGGTCAGAAGGAAGGCTAGCCAATGGGATCTTGGTCGGTCAGCTTGGACCATGCTGGTGGGTCAGAAGGAAGGCTAGCCAATGGGATCTTGGTCATTGAGCTTGGACCACACTGGTGGGTCAGAAGGAAGGCTAGCCAATGGGATCTTGGTTGGTCAACTTGGACCATGCTGGTGGGCCAGAAGGAAGGGTAGCCAATGGGATCATGCTGGTGGGCCAGTCAGCTTGGACCATGACCATGCTGGTGGGTCAGAAGGAAGGCTAGCCAATGGGATCTTGGTCGTTGAGCTTGGACCATGCTGGTGGGTCAGATGGAAGGCTAGCCAATGGGATCTTGGTTGGTCAGCTTGGACCATGCTGGTGGGTCAGAAGGAAGGCTAGCCAATGGGATCTTGGTCGTTGAGCTTGGACCACACTGGTGGGTCAGAAGGAAGGCTAGCCAATGGGATCTTGGGTTGAGTCAGCTTGGACCATGCTGGTGGGACCATGCTGGTGGGAAGGAAGGCTAGCCAATGGGATCTTGGTGCTGGTTGCCAAGATCTTTGGACCATGCTGGTGGGCCAGAGGGAAGGCTAGCCAATGGGATCTTGGTTGGTCAGCTTGGACCATGCTGGTGGGTCAGAAGGAAGGCTAGCCAATGGGATCTTGGTCGTTGAGCTTGGACCATGCTGGTGGGTCAGAAGGAAGGCTAGCCAATGGGATCTTGGTTGGTCAACTTGGACCATGCTGGTGGGTCAGAAGGAAGGCTAGCCAATGGGATCTTGGTCGTTGAGCTTGGACCATGCTGGTGGGCCAGAGGGAAGGCTAGCCAATGGGATCCTGGTTGGTCAACTTGGACCATGCTGGTGGGTCAGAAGGAAGGGTAGCCAATGGGATCTTGGTTGGTCAGCTTGGACCATGCTGGTGGGTCAGAAGGAAGGCTAGCCAATGGGATCTTGGTCGTTGAGCTTGGACCATGCTGGTGGGCCAGAAGGAAGGGTAGCCAATGGGATCTTGGTCGGTCAACTTGGACCATGCTGGTGGGCCAGAGGGAAGGCTAGCCAATGGGATCTTGGTCATTGAGCTTGGACCATGCTGGTGGGTCAGAAGGAAGGCTAGCCAATGGGATCTTGGTTGGTCAGCTTGGACCATGCTGGTGGGCCAGAATGAAGGCTAGCCAATGGGATCTTGGTCGTTGAGCTTGGACCATGCTGGTGGGCCAGAGGGAAGCTAGCCAATGGGATCTTGGTTGGTCAGCTTGGACCATGCTGGTGGGTCAGGGATCCAATGGGATCTTGGTCGTTGAGCTTGGACCATGCTGGTGGGTCAGAAGGAAGGCTAGCCAATGGGATCTTGGTTGGTCAGCTTGGACCATGCTGGTGGGTCAGAAGGAAGGCTAGCCAATGGGATCTTGGTCGTTGAGCTTGGACCATGCTGGTGGGCCAGAGGGAAGGCTAGCCAATGGGATCCTGGTTGGTCAACTTGGACCATGCTGGTGGGTCAGAAGGAAGGCTAGCCAATGGGATCTTGGTCGTTGAGCTTGGGCCGCGTTTCCCCCTGGATCGATGACGGAGAAAGGGAAGTTCGGGTGGCAAAGGGGTGGGAAGAGGGGAATGAGCTCCCCATTTGCCTCTCGCTGCAGGCAGGAGATCCTCCAGCACGTGGACGTCATCCAGAACTTCTCGCTGACCAAGAGCCGCGTGCGCATCGGGCAGCTCCTGCACTACGACTACTCGAGCCACAAGTACGTCTTCTCGGTGAGCGCCAACTTCCGCTCGCTGCTTCCCGACGCCTCCCCCGTGCTGGACAAGCACTACAACACCTGCGCCGTGGTGGGCAACGGCGGGATCCTCACCGGGAGCCGCTGCGGCCGCGCCATCGACGCCGCCGACTTCGTCTTCCGCTGCAACTTCGCGCCCACCGAGGCCTTCCAGCGGGACGTGGGCCGGAAGACCAACCTGACCACCTTCAACCCCAGCATCCTGGAGAAGTACTACAACAACCTGCTCACCATCCAGGACCGCAACAACTTCTTCCTGAGCCTCCAGAAGCTCGACGGGGCCATCCTGTGGATCCCGGCTTTCTTCTTCCACACCTCGGCCACCGTCACCCGCACCTTGGTGGACTTCTTTGTGGAGCACCGCGGGCAGCTCAAGGTGCAGCTGGCGTGGCCGGGCAACATCATGCAGCACGTCAACAGGTACGGGGTGGAGGGGTTGGGTTGGCTTGGCTTGGGTTGGGTTGGCTTGAACCCATTTGCTTCCATGGGGAATTGCTTCCGGAAGGCCTTCCCGTCGCCGTTGCTGTGGGTTAGTGGGGGGATGAGGAGGGAATGGTTGGATTTGGGCTTTCCCAACCTTTCCCAATGTTTCCCAAACTTTTCCAACCTTTCCCAACCCTTTCCAACCTTTCCCAACCTGTTCCAACCTTTCCCAACCTGTTCCAACCTTTTCAAACCCTTTTTCATCCTTTTCCAACCTTTCCCAACCTTTTCTAACCTTTCCCAACCTGTTCCAACCTTTCCCACCTTTCCCAACCTGTTCCAACCTTTTCAAACCCTTTTCCATCCTTTTCCAACCTTTTCCAACCTTTCCCAACCTTTCCCAACCTTTTCCAACCTTTCCCAACCTTTCCCAGCCTGTTCCAACCTTTCCCAACCTGTTCCAACCTTTTCAAACCCTTTTCCATCCTTTTCCAACCTTTCCCAACCCTTTCCAACCTTTCCCAACCTGTTCCAACGTTTCCCAACCTGTTCCAACCTTTTCAAACCCTTTTTCATCCTTTTCAACCTTTCCCAACCTTTTCTAACCTTTCCCAACCTGTTCCAACCTTTCCCACCTTTCCCAACCTGTTCCAACCTTTTCAAACCCTTTTCCATCCTTTTCCAACCTTCCCCAACCTTTCCCAACCTTTCCCAACCTTTCCCAACCTTTTCCAACCTTTCCCAACCTTTCCCAGCCTGTTCCAACCTTTCCCAACCTGTTCCAACCTTTTCAAACCCTTTTTCATCCTTTTCCAACCTTTCCCAACCTTTTCCATCCTTTCCCAACCTGTTTCAACCTTTCCCAACCTTTCCCAACCTTCCCAACCTTTCCCAACCTTTCCCAACCTTTCCCAACCCATTCCAACCTTTATCCCAACCTTTCCCAACCTTTCCCAACCCATTCCAACCTTTATCCCAACCTTTATCCCAACCTTTCCCAACCCTTCCCAACCTGTTCCAACCTGTTCCATCCTTTCCCAACCCTTCCCAACCTTCCCAACCTTTATCCCAACCTTTATCCCAACCTTTCCCAACCTTCCCAACCTTTTCCAACCTTTCCCAACCCATTCCAACCTTTATCCCAACCTTTCCCAACCCTTCCCAACCTGTTCCAACCTGTTCCATCCTTTCCCAACCTTCCCAACCTTTATCCCAACCTTTATCCCAACCTTTCCCAACCTTCCCAACCTTTCCCAACCTTTCCCAACCCATTCCAACCTTTATCCCAACCTTTCCTAACCTTTCCTATCCCATTCCAACCTTTATCCCAACCTTTCCCAACCCTTCCCAACCTGTTCCAACCTGTTCCATCCTTTCCCAACCCTTCCCAACCTTCCCAACCTTTATCCCAACCTTTATCCCAACCTTTCCCAACCTTTCCTAACCTTTTCCAACCTTTCCCAACCCATTCCAACCTTTATCCCAACCTTTCCCAACCCTTCCCAACCTGTTCCAACCTGTTCCATCCTTTCCCAACCCTTCCCAACCTTCCCAACCTTTATCCCAACCTTTATCCCAACCTTTCCCAACCTTCCCAACCTTTCCCAACCTTTCCCAACCCATTCCAACCTTTATCCCAACCTTTCCTAACCTTTCCTATCCCATTCCAACCTTTATCCCAACCTTTCCCAACCCTTCCCAACCTGTTCCAACCTGTTCCATCCTTTCCCAACCTTCCCAACCTTTATCCCAACCTTCCCCCCCGCCGTTTCCCACCCCCATTCCTGACGGCGCTCTTCCCTTGGGCCGCAGGTACTGGCGGAACAAGCACCTCTCCCCCAAGCGGCTCAGCACGGGCATCCTCGTCTACACGCTGGCCTCGGCCCTCTGCGACCGCATCCACCTCTACGGCTTCTGGCCCTTCGCCCTGGACCCCAGCAGCCGCCAGGAGCTGCCCTACCACTACTACGACAAGAAGGGCACCAAGTTCACCACCAAGTGGCAGGAATCCCACCAGCTCCCGGCGGAATTCCAGCTCCTCGTCCGCATGCACGGGGACGGACTGGCCCGCCTCACCTTGGCCCCCTGCGCCTGAGGCGCTGCCGCCGCCGCGGCGATGCCTTCCTTCCCCGTTGGATCCCGGCCTCAAGGCCTTTTCCCCATGCTTTTCCTCCCTCCTGCCTTCCCGTTATCCCTGCTTTTCCCGAGGGGTTGGGAAGCCGCGCGCCCGTGCCATTCCGGCCGCTCCAGGATGAAGCCGGTGGCGCTTCCGTTGAGTTGGAGGGCTGAAGGCCCTTCTCCTCTCTCAGCATTCCATAGTCGTCTGCCCCTTGCCTCCGTCAGAGCCGGGAATGCTCCCTTTGGCCCCTCGTCCTTCATCCCCGTTCCCGAAGGCGCCGGGTCGGAAGAGCTCCCGCCGCGGGGAGGTGTTCCTTATCCCTCTTGGAAGAGCCCAAGCGAGGCTGGCCCTTGTTCCTTCCCACGCACGGGAGCCATGGAATGGGTTGGAAGGGATCATCGACCACGGTGCTCCAAGCCCCATCCTTGGACGCTGCCGGGGATGGGACATTCCCAGCTTCCTCGGGCAGCCCCTTCCAGTGCCTCTGCCCCCTCTTTGTAAGGAATTCCTGCCGGAGACCACCCCCTGCTCCAAGCTGATCCCATTCCCTTGCCCCCATCCCTCCATGTCCCTGATGAAGACCCGTCGCCAGCCTCGCTTTAGAGCCTGGAAGCCGCCCGGAGGCTTCCATGGGGGATTCCCTCCTCGCTATTCCAAGCATTCCCGCTCTCCCCGCTCGCTGTCCCTCGCGCCTCTCGTCTCCCCGCCTGGTCGTGCCGTGCCGGTGCCGCTGCCGTCCGCGTCCTTGTTGCTCTTCCCACCTCTTCGGGGTGGCCGGACCGCGGGCTTCCCAACGCTTTGGGATGAAGGAGCCAGCATCCCAAAGCCCTGCAGGCCCCTTGGGATGCTCGGAGCGTGGCCAAGGGGTTGAAACCGGCGAGCCCCCCCCCGATCCCAATGGAATCCTGGAGGAAGCCGCCTCGCACCGCTTGGGTTTGTTCCAACCGGGAATGGAGACCTGGGCGAGGAGGGAAGGGCTGGCAGCGGGAATCCTGCGCCTGGAATGCCGTCCCGCGGACTTCTCCACCTCTAAGGTGGGCTGAGGCCCACGGTGAAGGCCGAAGGTGGAGGCCGGGTGGGATGCTGGGAAGCCGCCATGGGATGAGGCAGGCATCATCCCGTCTTCGCCTCACAGGGAAGAGCATCCCAAAGCCTCCTCCCCGGCCCCCTTCGGGCAGTTTCAAGCCATGCCCGGTTGCCCTGCCCCTACATTCCCGTTGCCCACGGCTGTTCCCAGGAAGCTGGTGATATCCCGCTCGCTTCCAGCCTGGAGAACACCGGGAACACCGGCGGCCTAGAGCCCGCAAGGCAACACGGCTCCCTGTGGCTCAGGACAAGCGGCGCCGCTGGTTCCTCTCTTCCTTCCCCTCTCTTTGGCCCTGCCGCTCTCCCCAGCCCAATTCCCGATGGATCCATTCCCGTCCCAACTGAATGTCCAGACAAGCTCAAGGAATGTCGACCTATCGATGCTTCTAAGTCTGGATCAGCTCCCATGGAAGGCGCTGGTGGGATGCAGACCCCTTTGGGTACCATCCTTTGGGTACCATCCTTTGGGTACCATCCTTTGGGCAGCATCCTTTGGGTGCCACCCTTTGGGCAGCATCCTTTGGGTACCACCCTTTGGGTACCATCCTTTGGATAGCATCCTTTGGGTAGCATCCTTTGGGCAGCATCCTTTGGGTACCATCCTTTGGGCAGCATCCTTTGGGTACCATCCTTTGGGCAGCATCCTTTGGGTACCACCCTTTGGGCAGCATCCTTTGGGTACCACCCTTTGGGCAGCATCCTTTGGGTACCACCCTTTGGGCACCACCCTTTGGGCAGCATCCTTTGGGCAGCATCTTTTGGGCAGCATCCTTTGGGTACCACCCTTTGGGCAGCATCCTTTGGGTACCACCCTTTGGGCAGCATCCTTTGGGTACCACCCATTGGGTACCATCCTTTGGGTGCCACCCTTTGGGCAGCATCCTTTGGGTACCACCCTTTGGGTACCATCCTTTGGATAGCATCCTTTGGGTAGCATCCTTTGGGTACCACCCTTTGGGCAGCATCCTTTGGGTACCACCCTTTGGGCAGCATCCTTTGGGTACCACCCATTGGGTACCATCCTTTGGGTGCCACCCTTTGGGCAGCATCCTTTGGGTACCACCCTTTGGGCAGCATCCTTTGGGTACCATCCTTTGGGTGCCACCCTTTGGGCAGCATCCTTTCCCAGCGGGATGGGTGCCGGGTGCCGTTGGGTGCTGGCGTTGGGCTGACGGGGCCAGCAGCAGGAGCCATGGAGAAGGGATGGACGCGGGAATGGAAGCGGTGGGATTGCCTTCAAGTCCTTCCCTTGGCTTGGCCTTGGACCTTCACTGCCTGCATCCTCCATGGATGAGACGCGGAGCCTTCGGGATGAGCTGGATCCGCCGGCGACTGGGAGCGTGGAGAAGGGAAGCGGCTTTTCCAGGCGGGAATGGCTCGCTATTCCCATTGGATACCCACGATGGGGCTGGGAAGCAAAGGGCGCCGTGGTCGCGCTAAAAGCTCCTTCGTCCTCCGCCGTATCCGAGCAGCATCCGATTCGCACTGCCTAAAGCTCAGCAAGGGCCCGGGCCCGGGCTGGGAATGCCATGGAATTCCTTGGGGAAGCAGCCGGGCCCCTGTGGTTTCTGTGGTGTGAGCGTGCCTGCAGCATCGTGTGCCAAATCCCGACCTGGAATGCTCTGGTTTTCAATAAACGGGTTTCTTGTGCTTTGGAAGCCGCATCCCGGTTGATGGAGGGGTCCCAGGGAGGTGGGAAAAGGGGTGGGGGCAGCAGGATTGGGAACCGGGAGCCGTGGAGCAAGGGAAGGGGAAGGGGGGTGATGCCAATGGGAGCCAGGAGCAATGGAAGTGCTGGCCTCCTTTTCCCATCCCTTTTCCTATCCCTTTTCCCATTCCTTTTCCTATCCCTTTTCCTATTCTTTTTCCTATTCCGATGCCTATTCCTTTGTTTTCCCCCTTTCTTCTCCCTTCTTTCCCCTTTTCTCCCCTTTTTTCCTCCCTTTTCCCCCTTCTTTCCCCTTCTATCGTCTCATTTGCCCTCTTTTCCTTTTTTCTTTTTTCCCATTTCCCCCCTTTTTCCCAATTTTCCCCCTTTTTTCCCTTTCCCCCCTTTTTCCCATTTTCCTTTTTTTTGCTTTTTCCCCCACTTTTTTCCTCTTTTCCCAAATTTTTCCCCTTTTTTCCCAATTTTTCTCATTTCTCCACCTTTTTTCTGATTTTTCCCCATTTTTTCCCTTTTCTCCCAATCTTTACCGTTTTTTTCCTTTTTTCCCAATTTTTCCTATTTTTTCCCATTTTTCCCTTTTTACCCATTTTTCCCTTTTTCCTAATTTTTCCCCATTTTTCCATTTTTTCCCATTTTTCCCCCTTTTTCCTTTTTTTCCCAAATTTTTCTCCTTTTTTCCCATTTTCCCCCCTTTTTTCCCCACATTTTCCTATTTTTTCCCAACTTTCCCCCCTTTTTTCCTGTTTTTTCCCCATTTTTTCCCATTCATTTCCCTTTCCCCCCTTCTTTTCCCTTTTCCCCCTCTCCCAGCTCCCCGGTCTCCCCGCGGTCCCTTTAACCCCGCCCGTCCCCTCTCCCGCTCTCCCATTGGCCGCTGCGCTCTCTCAGGCCCCGCCCCCTCCCGTTGCGCTCCTGGACAGCTCCGGGCCCCGGTCCCGGTCCCGTTCCCGTTCCCTGCTCCATGAACGCGGAGCTGCCGCTGGAGCCGCTGGGCCCCGACGGCCCCATCCTGGGCTGCGGCTGCGGGTCCTGGTCCGGGTCCGGGTCCGGGTCCGGTTCCGTTCCGCCGCGGGCGCTCCCGGCGGGGCCGTGCTCGCTGCCGAGCGGCTCCGAGCTCCGGTCGGAGCTGGCACCGGCGCCGAGCGGGGCCTGCGAGCCGGGCCTCGGCCTCCCCCCGGGGGCCTCCTACGCGGCGCTGCCGCCGCCGCCGGCCGAGCTCCAGCCCCCGCCGCCCGGCCCCAGCCTCCCCGCCGCCGCCTTCGGCCTCTACGCGCCCCGCAGGGAGGCGGCGCTGGGGCCGGGGCCGCTGCCCGGGGCCCGGGGGGACCTCGCCTTCGAGCCGCCGTTGCCGAGCGCGCCGGGGGCGGCGGCGGAGGAGGAGCTGAACACGCGGGAGGTGGCCGGGCGGGTGGCGGCCGAGCTGAAGCGCTGCAGCATCCCGCAGGCCGTGTTCGCGCAGCGGGTGCTCCGCCGCTCGCAGGGCACCCTCTCCGACCTGCTGCGGAACCCCAAGCCCTGGGGCAAGCTCAAAGCCGGCCGCGAAACCTTCCGCAGGATGTGGAAGTGGCTGCAGGAGCCCGAGGGACGGCGGGTGGCGGCGCTGAGGCTCGCAGGTACCGGGAGAGCCGGGGCGGGCGGGGGGGAACGGGGGCAGCGGGCGCCTCCCGGTGTGGGCGACCGGAGCAGCGGCCCCCATTGTTCTAACGGGGACACAAATCCCGACCCCCCCCCCCCCTCCCTCCAGGTAACGGGAGCCCCCCCTCCTGCAGTGAGGGGGGAGGGATGGGGGATGCGGGGATGAGGGATGCAGGGATGAAGGATGCAGGGATGAGGGATGAGGGATGAGGGATGCAGGGATGAAGGATGCTGAATGAGGGATGCAGGGATGAAGGATGCTGAATGAGGGATGCAGGGATGAAGGATGCTGGATGAGGGATGCAGGGATGAAGGATGCTGGATGAGGGATGCAGGATGCTGGATGAGGGATGCAGGGATGAAGGATGCTGGATGAGGGATGCAGGATGCTGGATGAGGGATGCAGGGATGAAGGATGCTGGATGAGGGATGCTGAATTAGGGATGAAGGATGCAGGGATGAAGGATGCTGGATGAGGGATGCAGGGATGAGGGATGCAGGGATGAGGGATGAGGGATGCTGAATTAGGGATGAAGGATGCAGGGATGAGGGATGCAGGGATGAAGGATGCAGGGATGAGGGATGAGGGATGAAGGATGCAGGGATGAGGGATGCAGGGATGAAGGATGCAGGGATGAGGGATGAGGGATGCTGGATGAGGGATGCAAGATGCTGAATGTGGGATGAAGGCTGAGGGATGCAGGATAAGCGATACAGGATGAGGGATGCAGGATGAGGGATGAAGGATGAGGGATGCAGGATGCTGGATGAGGGATGAGGGATGAAGGATGAGAGATGAGGGATGCAGGATGCAGAGTGCAAGATGCTGGATGAGGGATGAAGGATGAGAATGAGGGATAGGGATGAGGGATGCAGGATACAGGATGAAGGATGCAGGGTGCTAGATGAGGGATGAAGGATGAGGGATGTGGGATGAAGGCTGAGGGATGAGGGATGCAGGATGCGGGATGCAGGATGCGGAATGCAGGATGAGGGATGCAGGATGAGGGATGCTGGATCCCAGGTCCCAAACCCAGTCCCACGCAGTCCTTTGGGTTCCGACCCCATCCCGCATTGTGCTTCCCGCAGCGCCCGCTTCCCTGCGTGGAGCCCATGGGATGGACACGGGGGTGCCGATGGGATGCGGGACGGCATTCCCATCCCGGCTGTCCGGAGTGCCGGGTGCCTTTGGAATAGGAAGGGCTTTGGGATCAATGCGGGCGACGGGGACGGATGGAAAGAGCCTCAATGCCCTACGGCTTGCATTGAGCTGCCCCGTTTCCAGCCCTGCTTGCCTTGCCCAGGCAGGGGTTTCCCTATGGAGCCGTGTTTCTAGGGCAGAAAACCGGGAATGCTGGGGCTGCCCCATCCCTGGAACGCCGGGCAGGGCTTGGAGCAAGCCCCTAGGGAAGGAGTCCCCCTTGGATCGAGACGAGCTTTAAGGTCCTTTATATTCGACACTCGCTCTTCCATTTTATCCCTCTTTTTCCCTCCTTTTCCCCCTTTTTCCCCCTTCCTGCTCCCGTTTTCCCTTCCCTCCCATCCCTTCCGTTCCCGTTCTCCCATCCCGCTCCGGTTAGTGCCGGCTTCAGCACCGCGGACAGCGGCGGGAGCGGGGAGGAAGCGGGAGGGATGTCGGGAATGGGGGGGGCGGAAGGGATCGGAGGATGATTGGGAATGGGGGAGCAGGGGGATGTGGGGAAGCGGGGGGGGGGGAGGCTGGGGGAGGGAGGGAGCGTTGGGAAGTGAGAGAGGGATGCGGGCTGAAGGGGAATGCTGGGATTGGTTGGGATGTGGGAGAAGGAAGAGGAGAGTGGGCTGGGGGTGCCCATAGGGAAGGCTTTGGGGGGGGGGGGGGGGGTGTGCGCTGTAGCCGGTGCGGTCTGCAGCTAAGTATTATGGGATGGGAAGCTCCGTATCCCTTGTGCTACCTACAGATAGAAGCCATTCCTTTATCCTCGTAGAGGAGGGCTCGTGCTGGAGCGATCCATGGGGCAAATCGGGATGCTGGGGGGTGGGGGGGTGGGGATGCACCAGCAACCTCCTGCCCCATCCCTGTGTTCCATGGGAGCCTTGTGCCCTGCCTTCCGGTCGGGAATTAGGCCTTCATCCCGCCCTTATGACCCCGTAAGGTCCCATAGGGCCCTGCCTCCATTGGACCTCATGGTCTGAGCGGGAAGCCATGGGAATGGGAGGGATGTGGGGGCTCTTCGGAAGGGGTCCCTTCCAAGCCAACCCATCCCATCCCAGTTATCCCATCGAGCCCACTCTAAGGCGTGATCCCGACTCCGTGCTTGCTTGCCTTTCCATTCCCGGTCTTTTCTTTTCTTTCCATGCCAAGTCCTTCCCATTCCGAGACTGGGAAATGCCTGCCAAAGCTGCCTGCAGCATCCCTGTCTCCATGGGGAGGATGCTGTGGTACCCGGGCCTGGGCTGGCGCGTCCCTCGGGGCCGCCGCCTACAACGTGGGATGGGGAAAGGGGCCGCTTCCAGCTCTGGGGGATGTAATTCCTTGCTCCTGGCTTGGGATTCCAAAGGGAATAGCTGCCGAGAAGGGGAAGCATCCGTGTGCCGTGCCTGAGGAGGGAAGGGCCCTGCATGCAAGCTGCCCCTGCCCATTGCAGGTCCCTTCCAAGCCATTCCATGATTCCGTGCTCTCCGAGCCCCGCTCCTCTCCTTGGAGTGCCCTAAGCCATCCCTACCCCATCCCTCTTCCCAGGCGGATGACATCAGCGGGAATCCTTTGGGATGGCGCGGGCATCCGTAAGGATTCCGTGCGCGGCATTCCAAGCCTTTGGAAAACCCTTCCGGTGGGGAATGTCGTGCTCGGGAGCAAACCCGTCCCGTTGCAAAGCACCCGGCTGCTCCCCCATAGCGCCTGTATCTGGGCCTTGGCTCTTCCCACCTTTCGCCCCAACTGGGATGTTTTGGGTGCTCCCATCCCAACGTTCCTCCCGGGCCAGGGGCCCCATGGAACGCTATCCCAAGCACACAGCTTAATTCCTTAGCTGAGTGGGTTCGATCCTGATTTGGGGCTGAGGAGGGACAATTCCACGCTCGGCCCATCCCGATGGAATTCTCTCTCTTCCCATCCTTTCCAGGCTGGTTTGAAGCCCGGACCTGCTCCACTCTCAGCACTCCGTGTTCTCCCCCTAGCAGCCGTTAAGGCCGCTTTAAGATCCGTTAAGACTGGGGCTAGGACCCGTCGCCATCACCGGGCTCATGGGCCGCAATCCCAAGCTCCTGCCGGCTGCTTTGTCGCCTTCCATGGGGAGCGGAGTGCTGCCGTTGGGATGGAGCATCCCCACCTCGCCTGTGCCGGCTGGGGCTGGTACCCACGGCGATGGAGCCCGCTTCCACCCTGACCTTTCCTTTGTCTCCCTTTCCCAGCCTGCAGGCGCAAGGAGCAGGAGGCCGGGGCGGCGCGGGCGGGCGGCGCCGTGCCCAAGCGCTCGCGCTTGGTCTTCACGGAGCTGCAGCGGCGCACGCTGGGCGCCGTCTTCCGGCAGAACCGGCGCCCGTCCAAGGAGCTGCAGGCCTCCATCTCCCGCCAGCTGGGCCTGGGGCTCCCCACCGTCAGCAACTTCTTCATGAACGCCCGGCGCCGCAGCCGCGAGCAGCGGCACGACGAGCGCGCCGCCGCGGCCCCCGCGCCCTGCGGCAGGGCCTGACGGCACCCGCGACACCGCCCCGCCGATGGCCCCATCTCTTTGGACACGCCGAAGCAAAGAGCTCAGGTCCAAGGGTTGGGTTTGGGTTGGGGTGCGTTCCGTCCATCCACCCATCCATCCATCCATCCATCCATCCACCCACCCATCCATCCATCCATCCATCCATCCATCCACCCATCCATCCATCCATCCACCCATCCATCCATCCATCCATCCATCCATCCATCCACCCATCCATCCATCCACCCATCCATCCATCCACCCATCCATCCATCCATCCACCCATCCATCCATCCATCCACCCATCCATCCATCCATCCACCCATCCATCCACCCATCCATCCATCCACCCATCCATCCATCCACCCATCCATCCATCCACCCATCCATCCACCCATCCATCCGTCCATCCACCCGTCCATCCATCCGGCGGTGGTCCCGACCTCGACGCGACAAGCACAAAGCCACAGGGGCAGCCCCGACCCAAAGCACAGCCCCACGGGCTGGCTCGGGGGGGGCAACCGCGTGGGCTCAAGCCGTTCCTACCTCCCTTTAGCTGGCCGGGAACGCGGGATCCCCTCCAGAGCGCATGGGGCGTTCCAAGGGGGAATTTTAGGGGCGTTGCGAGCAGGACCAAACCAAACCCAAGCCCTCCCGATGCCTTCACCCCCCCCCCCCAACCGCGCCACCGGGAGCCCCACACACCAAAGAGGCAGCAGCAAGCGAATGGAAACCAAAGAAACCGGTCCCGCGCCGCGGCGGCGACGGGAGCCACGCCAAACCAAGGGAAGCCAAGGAAGCCAACCGTGGCCAGCTCCAGCAGCCAATCGCGAGGCTTGGAGAAGCAGGAGGCGGGGCCCCCCCCCCACCCCACCCCGCCCCATTGCAGGTGGTCTTTCACTCGTGCCTATGCAGTTTCCTCCCCACAGGAGCCGAGCGAGCGAGAGCTCGGCAGCTACACAACCAAAGACAAGGAGGCTTCGCACCTGTGGCGTTGAGCTCCCCATGGGTTCCCTTGGGGGGGGGTTCCCTTTGGCTCGCCCCTCTTTCTGCCCCACACTCTGGTGGTTGGGCCTGATGGGTTCCGTTGGGTGCAGTTGTTGTCGCCCTCTACGCGTAGAGCTTCGAAGAGCCTTCCTTTGGCGTGTGGAGCCCATTGAGCATCCTCCTCCTCCTCCTCTTCTTCCTCCTTCCCCAGGGATAAGACTGCCTGTAGCTGGGGATCAAGGTACACCCGGATGGGTGCCGGTGGTTGGTCAAGTGCTACGGCCCCGCTCCATCTCTTGCCTTTCAACTTGGGCTTCTTCACTCTTCCGAGTGCGTTGCATGGGCCTTGGAGCACCCTGTCCCGGTGCGAGGTAGCCCTGGGGGTTGGAACTCCAAGTCCATCCCAGCCCCAAAGCCGTCCAGGATGCATCCCCAGAGCCATACCAAAGCCAACGCAGGCAAAGCACTGCTTTCCTCCAACCCCCTGCCCACGTCATGGGGCTCGCTCCTCTCATCCCTCCTGCTCCTGCTATCCCAGCACCATCCACGCCGTGCCCTTGGAGTAGCGACTACGGCGCGCGCGTCCCAGGTGAATCCGCCTTCCAAGAGCCCTTGGATATCGCCGCCGTTGAAGGGCTTTGGTCCTCATCCCTCTTCCCAAAGACCTGAGGAGGATTAAACCAGCAACCGCCGCTCCAACCTGGGAATGGGACGCAGGAGACGGGAATGCCGCGGCACCGCCACCGGTCCACCGGTGCTCGTCCCAACGCCAAAGCGGTTTTAAGGCGTGGGGCAGCCCCGTTTCCCTTTCTGGGGAGGGCACCTTCACCCGTGGGAGGCTTTGCAAAGGGCCAAGCTTCCAATGGGATCCGTTCGGTTCCTGAGGCTTTGGGATTGAACCCCAAACCGTCTCTATGGAAGGCAAGCGCGGGCTTGCTCCAGTGCAGACGCCATGGAGCGGGAAGATCCCATAGGGATTCCGCCTGGACGCAGAGCGCAGGATGAGGCCACGCTTGCACCCCAGCCTTTGGGGCTGGATTTGGGATGGACTTTGCTGATGGATCCCATTCTGCACCCTTTGCTCACAGGTACCTTTAAGCACCACCGCCTGCCTTCAAGCGGGAGTCCGAGGACAAGCAAAGGCTTTTCCACCTCCAACCCTGCATCCAGAATGGATTCGGCCTGGGATGGGATGGGATGGGATGGGAAAGACCTTGGGGTGCTTTGCCTGGACCTTGGGGCTTCTTCACGCTGAAGCAACAGGAGAGCCCCCTTCGGCAAAGCTGCTTCCAAGGAGGAGCTTTGGCGCGCGCGAAAGGATGACCAAAGAGAAAAAACAGGGAGAAAAAACAGGGAAAAAGGGAGAAAAACCAGGAAAAAAAGGAGAAAACCAGGAAAAATCCCCCCCTTCCCTCCCCTTGTATTGCTAGTGAGAACCAAAGAGCCTACCTCACCGTGTTGCTGATACCAAAGATACCCAAGGTCTCTTGACCCTTCCATCCTCTTCCCCCCTACCCGAAGCATCCCATGAAGGGGATTCCCTCCGGGATGCTGCTTGATATCCCCACCAGCTCCACAGCTGGGGTGGGTACCCAAGGGAGGGACCCCTTGCTGGGAGGACAGCGAAGGCCCCTTCCTTGGCTGCGGAGCATCGCTGCTGGGCCGTGAGCCTTTCCCTATGGAGCATCCCTCGGGGTGCCCATGGAGCCCTCTGTCCGCGTTGCCTTCGCTCCGTCGTCCCCGGGGCACCAGTGCCTTGCGCGAGCCAAAGCAGCGGCCTCGGGGCCTCTCGGGGCCCTCCTCCTCCTCCTCCTCCTCGTGACTCTTCCCATGGATACCTCAGCTCCAAGCGGGCCTCGGAACAGGCCCATGGATACCAAAGGCCCTTCCCTTCCCTTCCCTAACCCTAACCCTAACCCTATTGCCTGCCCTTAAGGCTGTGGTGGGGATGTGCAACGAACCCCTTCCACGTGGCCTTCCCCAGCAGCCGGCACCTGCCGACGTTCCGGACCGCTGGAATCCCAGGTCTGTGACAGCCACGGAGCTGGAGCAGCCAAAGAGGAAACGGCTTTCCTCGCTGAGCAGCCGAATTCCATGGCTCCCAACCTCGCTTTCCGAGCTCCCGATGTAACCCCCCCCCCCCCCACCCCAACCCTTCTTTGCCAAAGCTCAATAAAGGAGGAATCATTCCCTTGGGAATGGGATCGTTCCGTTCCGAGCGCTGCACGGTGCCCACCGGGGGCTCTGCTCCAGCCCCCTCAGTTCATCGAGCTCTGTTGTGGCCCCCCCCATGCACCAGTTTGAGCCCAAACTGGGCGTTCCAGCTGGAACTGGCTGCTGGGATAGCAGCGCATCCGTCGGGAACGATGCTCTGCGCTGGCGCAGGGGCAGGGCTGGCATTCCCGGCATTCCCTTAACCGGCTCCCGTTGGAGAAGGGGACAAAGCAGGAGCGAGAGGGCATGGGGACAAGGGAACTGGGGGGCCGGGACAATGGGAACGGCGCTCACGCGCCCGTGATCCGGAGGGAGCGCGCGCATTCCAGGGGTTTCTTCCGAGAGTTTAATTGCGATTCCGCCTGGCTGGCAAAGAAGAGAGATGGGGATGCAACCCGCGGGGGGGGTCACATCGCATGGAAGCCCTGGTTGGGTGTGAAACCCCTGCGTTGGGATCGAAGTGAGGCGTCAGGAAGCCAAAGGAACTCAGCCCCCTCTCCCATCGGGCAGAATTCCGGCTCCTTGCGAGGGATGTTCCCGGGAAACCCCTGCTGCTGCCGGGCTCAGCCTCCCCTCCAAGCCCAGGCCGTAGCCACGCGCCGCTGCAGCCCCTTCTCCAAAGCACATCCAGGGAATGCTTCGAGATTCCCAAAGGGAAAAGAGCCTAACCCTGAGCCAAGCCTTCCCTTTACCCCCCGCTCCGAGCTCCCTCCATTCCCGCTGCATTCCCTGCCAACGGGCTCTTCCCAAGGCGATCCCGGGATGCGGAGGGATGGGAGCTGCTCCCAGCCCTTCCGACTGCAAACAGCACAGGGAGCGGAAGGGGGAACAACAGGAATCCAAGTGGATGCGCATCCGATGGGGGCTAAGGGGGGCCAAGGGAAGGGGAGCTGGGGGGGAGGGGAACGATCCCAATGCGCCGGGAAGAGCCGGGATTAGGGCGGGATACCCCCCTGTTCCCTTGGGGTCTGTTGCCGGCATTAAGCAGAGGCTTCCCCCCTGGAAGCTTCTGATGCCCTAAAGGACAGAGGGACGGGACCTGATGTCCAGACCCCCTTGCAGTGCCCAAACCCGCGTCTGGCTCGGTCCTTAGGGAACCTTTGGGCTCAAAGAGACCTTAAAGCTCCCCCTCATCCCAACCCTGGTCCCATGGCGTTTTATCCCCCACAAGCCTTAAGGAGCGGGCTTAAAAGCAAGCAGGGGGTTTGGCTGGGCCACGGATGCTGCACCTGAGCTCCCCCTTCGTCCTAAGCATCAGCTGAGCCTATGGAGCTCCACGGGCACAAACCCCACCTCGGAGCTTCGGGAGGGCAAAGCAAAAGCTCCTTCACCCCAGAGAGCCCTTTTTAATGCTGCTGTTTGAAGCCATTCTGCCTCAGAGTTACCCCCCCCCCCACCCCATTCCTGCCCTCCAAGGCCTTGCTGCATAGGGGTTCTGGGCTTTGGGCTGTCCCCGTGGAGGCAGGAGGAAAGCCAAAGCAAGCCAAGCCCTTTGTGCTCTAACCCCCCCCGCCCCGGCCCTGCTCGAAGCACCGGAAGTCACTTGATCCTCAAAGCCATGGGAAGGGACCCATGGGGGGTTACCCCCCTTCACATCCATCCCCGCCTAGGAAAGTCGCAGCTCCCTGCTGGGGAAGCTGCTCAGTGCTCCCAAGCCGCCCACGCCGTTCCCATCCCCGCTCCCCTACTGTCTACAAGCTCTTCCCAAAGGCAAGCAAAAGCAGCGAGCCCCACAGCGCTCCTCCCGGTACCGAGCCCCCCCCCCCAATGGGTGCAAGAGGTTTTGGGTGCTGGAGGGCCCAGCATCACCCCTCAGGGCGCCTGGCCGGTGAAGAAGGCTTTGGCCTGCCTGCACACGGGGTTCACGCAGAGAGGGCAGCAGAGGGGCAGCTGCCTGGAGCACACCTCCTCGGACGCCAGGTGGGAGCACACGAGCTCGGCCAGCGCCTGCGGGAGAGCAAATCACGGCCTTGCAAGGGGCCTTAAAGCTCATCTGAAGCCGAGAGGGGCCCCCCCCCAACCGCCCTCGGGGGGGTCAAGGCCGTTACCTTGGAGAACAGAGGGTTTCCATTCAGGGACTCCGCTCTTCGGATGTTTTCGACTCCACACTGCATAAAAACAAGGGGGGGGACCCAAGCTAAGCCTGACAAAGGCCTCCCCAGTGAGGATTCAAAGCCTCCCTCGCCTTAAACCGCTTCCGATCCATAGGAAAAGGCATTTTGCCCCCACATGCCATTGGAAGAAGCAGCTCCAAAGGGAAGCGAGGCCCCCAGAGCGCTCACCTCGTTGGCCAGGACTTGGGCGTACTCGATGTCCAGCTCGTAGAGCGTCTCGATGTGGTCGCTGGTGAAGGCTATAGGGACCAACAGCATGTTCTTCTGCCCTCGTTGGCACAGGCCTTTGATGGTCTCGTCCGTCTGGGGGCCAAGCCAAGGCATTGGTCCAACCTGCAGGCAAAGGGGAGGGAAATGAAGGCGTACGTGGGCTTTAGGGACTCAATTCTTGCGTGGGACAGCCTCAGGGACCTTAGGAAGCGCTGCCCTGTGAGGGCGGTGGGGCGCTGGCATGGGTTTGAACGGAGAAGCACCAAGTAACAAAGCCGGTTTGGACTGAGCTCACGTTAGGACGACGTTGATCCAACGGGAAGAGCGGTTTGAGTCATTCTGCTCCAGCAGGAACACCGGGAATGGGGGAATAAGGCGCTGAGGCTGTGAGAAGGGGGTGCTCTGGCCCCTTACCTTGGACTGCCACACCAGCCTGTAGGGGTTGGAGTAGTTGAGCTTCTCCATGACCCTCTGCACCGTGGCTCCCACCTCCTGCGGGTACGGGTCCCCGCGGTTCACCACCTGCGACACACGCACGGCACCCCGGTGTCACCCACGCAGAGCACCCATTGTGCAGCCCCAGGGCGGGACGGGAGCACCCCCGTTTGCTACTCACAGACATGGGGAGGGAGTGAGCAGAGAAGAGGATGACGACGTCTTTCCTCTTGTCGGGCGGGAAGAGGTCGAGCTCCTTCTGGATGTGGTCGGTGAAGCACTGCTCGGAACGGAGAGACCCGGATCAGAAACACTGGGGTGGGAGCGGGGCACAGGGAGGAGGGGCACGGAGAGGGGAATGGCTTTAACCTGCCCCAGGGGACACTGGGATGGGATGGTGGGAAGCAGCTCTTCCCCGTGAGGGTGCTGGGCCCCCGGGGTGGGCTGAAAGGAGGAGCTGGGGCTGCCCCATCCCTGGCTGCGGTCAAGGCCGGGTTGGCCCAGGCATCTGGCACGAAGCGACCCGTCTTCTCCTGCAGTTCAGACCCCGCAGGCAGCGAAAGAGCTCATTACTGTGACTGCAGGACAGCCCTGGAGCATCGCGGCTGGCGCCGTACCTGGATAAGGAGGGGATGTGTGGGCCACCGGTCAATGATGCTCCACTTCATCTTCGGCTTCGCCCCTTTCTGGCTGTAGTAGCGGTAGATGGCGTTTAAGCTGCTGCCTGCAGGGCACAGGGCGAAGCTCACCGGCGAGCACTGAGCTCCACGCACCTCGGGGGGAAGGCGCGAGCGCCGCAGCGGCGGCGCGGAACCGCACGCGGAACCGTGTGCGTCGGCCGGGACCTTAAGGCTCAGGCAGCTCCCGGCCCCGGCCGCCGGGGCAGCGGGGAGGGGAACGTCGGCCGGTGCTCGGCTCGGCAGGGAAAACCAACCTGTGGTGGAGCAGCTGTACTGGGGGTACTGGGTGAAAGCGACAGCCCTCTCGATGCCGTCCCGCTCCATGGCTTCAATGGCCTCTTCCGTCAGCGGGTGCACGTAGCGGAAGCCGATGTAGTACTTGTGAGGCGCTGCAGCGAGAGCACGGGAAGGGGAAGGGGAGCAGAGAGCGTCAGAGCGCCTCGGCAGCAAGCGCGGAGCCCAGCCCACCACGCCGAGGCCCTGAGGAGAAGGCCTGCGGGTGCTGGGCTTGGACGGGGGGAGCCTTTCGAGCACCTCCTGGGGCCGAAAGGGGCTGCAAGGGGCACGGGCCGGCGGCGTGGGGCTGGAACTTGGGGGGGGGGCTTTGAGGTCCTTTCCAAGCCAAAGCACTCCAGTGCTCCCGGAAAGCCAGCCGGCATGCACAACCTCTCCCCTGCGCCACACGCTCCGAGGCTTATCCCCACCACCCGGCCAAGAGGAGGCCCCCGGAGGCCTTATCAGGAGCAGGAGCTGCCCAGGGCTGGGCGGAAGGGCCCCGAGCGCAAGAGCAGATAAAGAGGGGCCAAGCTTTATCTGCGGAGCCCCCGGCAGCCCCTAGGGCCTTCGGTGCTCCTCTCCTCCGGGGCAAGGCTGAGGCCGCAGCCACACCGCCGCAGGGAAGGGCGCTGCTGACCCCCTCACAGGGCGCCAAGGAAGGGGTCCCTCAGCTCCCGGTACCACGCTCCCGTCGCAGCGGGCGCTGGGTGCAGGGCACGCGGCACCGCGGGCGCTCCCCCGCATGCCCGCTGCTCCCGGGGGCACCACGCATGGTGGGGTGTGGGGGGGGGTGATGGCACCGTGGCCCCTGCCCTCCGTGGGCATCCAGGGGCTTCTCCTGCCTGTCCCAGGGGAGGGGGCACGGGAGGGCACTGCCACAGGCTCCGAGGATGCTCCGGGTTGAAGGGAGCTTAAAGCTCACCCAGCTCCAAGAGGGACAGCTCCCAGCAGAGCAGCTTGCTCCCCGCGCCAGGGATGGGGCAGCCCCCGCTGCAGGGTGACCCCGCTCCCGTGGGGGAGAGCTCCTTCCCTATATCCCACCTCTGGCACCTGAGAGCCATCCCCCTTGTCCCGTCCCTACAGCCCTCGGCCGGGAGGGCAGCAACCCACGCGGAGGCCTTATCTCCTGCTCCTGCCCTGGGTGCAGCTGCCTCCTATCAGCCAGCCAAGCCCCGCCACGTTCACCTACGGCCCTTGTCTCTTCTGCCAAGCCTGCCCCTCTTCCCCCTGCTCCCAGGCCCCATCCCCGTGCGCTCTTCCAGCCCTTATCCGCAGCTCCGGAAGGCCGGGATGCACCCAGGACAAGAAGGCGCGGTACCGGTGCGAGGAGACATGCTGTCCAGCAGCTTCACCA
This sequence comes from Pezoporus wallicus, assembly GCF_028554395.1. Lineage (NCBI taxonomy): Eukaryota > Metazoa > Chordata > Aves > Psittaciformes > Psittacidae > Pezoporus > Pezoporus wallicus. The sequence continues at coordinate 51,133 of NW_026637394.1, forward strand.
TGCCTTCCCCTTGCAGGGCCGTCCACTTCTTGATGGGGGACCCGCCTCCGATCCTGCTGTACTGCTCCTGCACCTTGGGCGTGCGGCGCTTGGCGATGAAGGGCGCCAGCTTGCTGCAGCGGGCGAAGGGACACGGAGCCCCATCAGCACCAAAGCATCACCTCGGCCCCCACCTCCCCGAGCCACGGGGTTCCACCCGCGTTAGCTTCCGCCTTCCCCAGCTTCCTCGGCGGGGGGAGACCGGGGCTTGCAGGAGGAGAGGGCGATCCCTGGGCACGGAGCACCGGGCCTCGCGCTGCTGAGCCACCTTGCTCCCCACAGAGCCGCCAGACAGGACAGCAAGCCCAAGGAGAGCCTCACCTCTGGGCCGGCAGCGTCATGAGGTCTGTGTCCAGGAAGAGGCGAAGCAGGAAGTCATGGACATCATCCAGGCGCTCCGGACCGCCCATGTTCAGCATCAGGATTCCCGTCTTGGGCTTCCTACGGGAGCAAGAGGCAGTCCCAGTGCCACTGAGCTGCTGCTTGAGGAGCGCCGTCCTTCCCAGATCAGCTGAGCCTTCCGCGCCAGGCCCTTCGCCCAAGCAGCTTCCTGCTCGCAAGCTCATCCCGCTCATGGGAAAAGAGGAGCTGCAAGCACAAGCAGGCCCAGGACGAGCATTTACTATGGAAAGGAACCGCTTTGGGACGGAGTCGGACCGGGAACAGGCTGAGAGCGCGAACAAGGCGGTACGGGAGGCTCTAAAACAGGGTCTAAGAACCCCTGCCCATCCCTATCGGGACGGGATGCGCTTTAGGGTCCTTCCCAAGCCAAAGCAGCCTGCACTAAGAGCCCAGTGTTCGTCCTATTGCCCTGCCCCAGGCCTTCCTTCGGCTCACAGCCCCCCAGGGCACCCCCCCCAGGCCCCACTCACTGCGGCTGCGTGCGGGGCTGGGTGCTGGCTGTCACGGCGGCGGCGGCGGCCTGAGCCCTCCATCGCAGCGGGAGCCTCAGCTGGCTGCTGCCCTGCAGCACTGCGAGAGAGGGGAGAGCCCCGTGAGCACCCCGCGCCCCGCCTGGAGCTCCGGGGCCTGGAATCCACGGGAGGGAAGGAACGGGAACCTCCGGCCTCCCTCTGCGCACCCAAACCCAGCCCGACCTTCCGGCTTAAGGTGCCGAGGCCAAGGGCACCAGGGAGGGCTCCCACACCGCGGCAAGGAAGGGAACTCCTCGGAGGACACCTGGGGGGCCGCAGGCAGGCAAAGCATCCCTACAGCACCCATATAGCACCCATATAGCATCCTTACAGCACCCTTATAGCATCCCTACAGCATCATTATACCATACCTACAGCATCCCTATAGCACCCATATAGCATCCTTATAGCATCCCTTACAGCACCCTTATAGCATCCCTACAGCATCATTATACCATACCTACAGCATCCCTATAGCACCCTTATAGCATCCCTACAGCACCCGTATAGCATCCCTATAGCACCCTTATAGCATCCCTACAGCATCCCTATAGCACCCGTATAGCATCCCTACAGCATCCCTATAGCACCCGTACAGCATCCCTACAGCACCTGTATAGCATCCCTACAGCATCCCTATAGCACCCGTATAGCATCCTTATAGCACCCCTATAGCATCCTTATAGCATCCCTATAGCATCCCTTACAGCATCCTTATAGCATCCCTACAGCATCATTATAGCATCCCTACAGCATCCGTACAGCATTCCTACAGCATCCCTATACCATCACTATAGCAAGCCTATAGCATCATTATAGCATCCCTACAACATCCATACAGCATCCCTATAGCATCATTATAGCACCCCTACAACATCCATACAGCATCCCTACAGCACCCCTATAGCATTCCTACAGCACCCCTACAGCACCCCTATAGCGGGATGAGCACGGCTGGGGTTGAGGAGCCTTCTCCAGGCTACCCCACGCCAACACCTCGACCCCGAACAGAAGCTCTAAGCGATCCTTGGGCGTTTGAACTCCGTGAAGCCTTTGCCTGCGCTCAGCGCGGGTTCTGCCCGGACGCCGCCGCGGTTTCAGCGCCGTTTCCTTCCGTTCCAACGGGACATCAGCGCCCGGGCACGCCGGGATGCGCCGTTTCCTTCCGTTCCAACGGGACATCAGCGCCCGGGCACGCCGGGATGCGCCGTTTCCTTCCGTTCCAACGGGACATCAGCGCCCGGGCACGCCGGGATGCGCCGTTTCCTTCCGTTCCAACGGGACATCAGCGCCCGGGCACGCCGGGATGCGCCGTTTCCCTCCGTTCCAACGGGACATCAGCGCCCGGACACGCCGGGATGCGCCGTTTCCCTCCGTTCCAACGGGACATCAGCGCCCGGACACGCCGGGATGCGCCGTTTCCTTCCGTTCCAACGGGACATCAGCGCCCGGACACGCCGGGATGCGCCGTTTCCTTCCGTTCCAACGGGACATCAGCGCCCGGGCACGCCGGGATGCGTCCGTCCCGCGCAGCACCGACGGCAGCGGCTCGGAGCGCCCGACGGGAAGGGCTCTGCCCCGGGCCCGTGCACAGAGCGCACCCGCGGGCCGGGAACGGGGCCCCGGGGCGCTCCGCACCGCGCACAGCGGGAGCGGCACCGAGGGCAGCCGGAGGCCCCAGCGCCGCTCCCCCCCCCCCTCCGTTACGAAAGGCCCCGCTCCGTTGTGTAACCGGGACCCGCCGCCGCCACCGCCCCCCCCCCCCCGGAGCCCGGAGGCCGCTCCCCGTCCGCCGCCGCCCCCAGGCCCCGCTCCAGGCCCCCCGCGCTCACCGGGACGCGCGGCCCGGCCCGCGGCCGCCGCCATGTTGGCCGCCCGCATTCCCTCAGACGCTCCGGGCCCGGCCCCGCGCCTCCCTCCCTGCCCGGCCGCGGGGCGGGGACGGGGCCGGGGCCAGGCGGGGCCGGGCCCGGGGGGCACCGGTAGCGCTGAGGGGGCGGAGGGGAGACATCGACCCCAGGGTCCTAAAGGGGCTCCGGGGAGGGGGGGGGGGGGGAGGTTGGGATAAGGGACGGGAGAACGGGAACGGGTTTGAGCCGGCCGAGGGAAGGAGCCGTCCCCGGGCGGGCGGGACGTGGAAGGGCAGCGGGGGCGGCCCTGAGCTCCCAGGCGCCCTCCGCCACGGATGGAGGGGTCCGTGCCCATGGCGGACACGGCGAGGGCATCCCGAGCTCGGCAAGGAGAGGCAGGGCCCGCGGTGCTGCTGCAGGGAGCATCCTTTATTGGGGGCTCACAGGGGACATGCAGGAGGGAGGAAAGCGGCCCCGCACGCTGAACACGCACTCAATCCTATCCCAGAACGGGGCTCCAGCCCGGGAAACCAGTGCGGTGCAGCTGGGAAAGGGGGAATTGCTCCACAGTGAAGCCAGGCTTCACGGGGCGAGGAGAGGCAGGAGCCCACATCCAATTGGACTGCTAAGGGCCCAGCTCCTTTGGGATTGGAGGGCAGCACGCTGCTCCTGTATCCACCAGGATCCACGCTCCGACACGCATACGGGTCCTTCAGCCCCAGGGAAAAGGGATAAGCAGCAACACCCCCCCCCCCCCCCCGCCTCATCCCTCCTCACCAATAAATAATCAGGGAAACACAAGGAAAATCCAACCCACACCTCTTGCAATGGAATTCCGTGCTGGATCCCACTCGAGCGGAGCTTCCATGCAAACAAGGAACGCTGCTCAGCTCCAGTATTCCTACTTCACTGCCTCCTTCCTCCCCTTGCCATGTGGGAATTCAAAGCAAGCTGCCCCACTCAAATGGAATCAAAAGCACCAAGAGCACCCAGCCCCAATCCCTCCGAGCCCCACAAATCCAACGGAGGAGCATATTCCCAAGGAGGGACAGGGCTGGAGCTCGGCCCAAGACACATCCACGCTTCTCTTCCAGTCCAGGAGGAGTGTTTTCCATGCAAAGAGGGGTTGATTTTCCTTCCCTTCCCTTCCCTTTCCTTGGAGGAGCACAAGTCCCGTTCTCCCAAGGGATCCTCCTTTTCCTAGGAGCTGCAGCCCTAGGGTTTGCAGCGCTGGACGAAGCGGGGGTACAGGCAGACATCCCTGATGTGGTGCCTGTTGAGGATCCAGGTGAGGAAGCGCTCCAAGCCCAAGCCGTAGCCGCCGTGAGGGCAGGTCCCGTACTTCCTCTGGGCCATGCAAAGCAAAGAGGAGATGGGAATCCCGGGCATCCCGTTTATGCTGGCCCAGCACTAACAAGAGCAGGAAAAGGGCCCTAAACCATTCCGGGAGTTTTGGGGCGAGGAGGGAGATGGATTCTGCTCCCTGCAGGCGGGATGCCTGTGGCTGCTTGCCCTGACTTCCCTCGCCGTGGGGACTATGAGGAAAGGGAAGGGAAAGGCCGAGTGCTTCCCTGTCAACCTCTCCTTACCTAACCCACCCCATCGCAGGAGACACCGCGAGAGGAAGGCGTCCCCGTGGGCGGCTCCAGCAACGGTGTGAGCGCACAGGAACCGCTTCCCCACTGCGTTTTGGCCCTGGCCGAATTCCTCGGGGCCAGCCTCCAAGAGGTTTCCGATTTCGGCTGCACCACTGGAGAGGCCGGCAGGGGCCTGAAAGCTCCTCCGGTTCCACCCCTCAGCGCCACCTTCCGAGCCCCGTCCCAACACTGCCCGTCCCCAAGAGCGCTTTAAAGCCCCGGATCCCACCAAGGAGCAGGCGGAGGTGGTGTTACGGACCTGATCCGTGTACCAGTAGTACGGCGTGGGATCGATGCCCTCCCTCTTGTAGCCCTCGAGCAGCTCCTCGCTGTCCCAGATACGCATGGAGCCCCCGACGATCTCCCCCACGTTCGGCATCAACACGTCCACCTAGAGCGGATCCAAGCGTTCCGAGGGGCTGGGAGCAACCCTCTGGGGCCTGCCCCCCGGCGGGATCGGGAAGCCCTACTTACGGACTCGGTGAGGCGGGGATCGTCCTGGCAGCGCTGCATGTAGAAGGACTTGATCTCGGCGGGGAATCGGCACAGCAAGATGGGCTCGTTGATGGCGTCCGTCATCAGCCTCTCGGGAGCTTCGGGAATGTCCTGGCGATAAGGGAGGACTTAGCGCTACGTGAAGCCGAGCGCCCGGCGCCCAGCGCGTACCGGTGTGACACCGAGGCCACGCGTATCCATACGCTGATCCAGGAGCAACCAATCGTCCCTTCCCCATGGGGCAGGCAGAAAACTGAGGAAAACCCAACCTGACCCCCGGCTTCCCAAAGCGGAAGAGCCCAATCTGCCTTCCTCCTCAAACCTCAAGCAGTTTGAGTGCTCCCTCTGCAACCTCCCGTGGGGTGCAGCTTGAAGACCTTTCCCTCCACCATCTTTGAAACCAGCAACAGCAAAGAGGGCAAACGGCAAAGGGCAGCGGGAGTTTGGTGGGGATGAACGCGTGAAGAGCCTCAGCCAGCCTTACTTCTCCAAACTCGTAGTGCGTGCCATCCTCCTTCTTGACATCGTGCTCCTTCAGCCACTCGATGGCTTCGCTGTAGTTCATCCGGCGGAAAGGGCGCTTCGGGGGCTGGAAACCCTGAGGAGGAGCAGGGAAAACCAGTGGGAATCTGGGGAGAACACCACTCCTCCAGGTGACTGGCACGGTCGCGGCAGGCTTGAGGCACAGACACCGCTCTCTGCAGCTCATGTGCCCACAGATTGCTCCCGAGTAACTACATCCATCAAGCTCAGGAGGAACACATCTCCCCAAAGGCAGCAGGGGACAAAGGCTCTGCGCGCAGTGAAAGCACTTCAGAGCTCCACCTTCTGGGGGAAGAAGTGAATCACCGCTTGTCACCGCTCCAGCCCATCACCAGTACAAGCTCTGGGATAGAGGCTTTGATTCCATATTAAACCCCAGTGTTTTCCTGGCTCCTGGAGCTTGCTAGCAGGGGACTTCTTCCCCCGCCCCTGGAGGAGTCGGTGGGTTAGTGCTTTCCATGAGCGTTGGAAGACGGGGAGCTTTAAGCTCCCTTCCAACCCAACCCAGTCTGTGATGTGACTTCATAGTGTTAGAGCTCCCTGCTTTCCCAAACATTCCCATCAGGAAGAGCTAAAGATCCTATCTGCCTTGCCATTGCTGCCTGTCCCTACGTACCGGGTTCAGGTCGTAGAGTAAACCCGCCGCAGGCGACTTCAAGACCCTGTCCACCACATCACACACCAGGCTCTCCAGCCGGTCCAACAGCTCCCCGAAGCTGATGAAGGGACATTCGGCTTCGATGTGGGTGTACCTGAAACACACAGGCACCGTCAGAGAGCCACCCAGGAGCAACCTCTACTTAGCTCAATGTCCCCTGACGCCCACCAAGACAAGGTCTCACCTCAAACACTCCTCCCACGTTGGGCTGTCTGCTTGTGGTACATCAACCCCCTGCTCCCCCGCCCCGCTTTACAACCTCCCTACTACCCCCCCCCCAGCAAAGCTGGCTCCTTCCTCCCTCCTTACTCTGCCAGGTGCCTGCGGGTGCGGGACTGCTCCGCTCTGTAGGACTGCGCGATGCAGAACACGTCCCCCAGGGCCGGGACGCAGGTCTCCAGGTAGAGCTGCGAGGACTGCGTCAAGTAGGCCTCTTCCCCAAAGTAATCCAGCTTGAAGAGGGTGGAGCCCCCCTCCACCTGGGTCTGGACCAGGGTCGGTGGCGTGACCTGGTGGAGAACGACACCGAAGGAGGACGGGCAGGGACGAGGCGCCCAAGATGGGATCCGTAAGGAAACCGCCGCGGGAGGGAGGACACGGAAGCAGCGAGCTCCTGCCACTCACCTCGTAATAACCGTTGGCAAAGAAGTGGTCCCTGAAGGCCTGCACCACCGTGGAGCGCACCTTGAAGATCTTGGCCATGTTCTCGCCTCGGATCATCATGTGCCTGTTGTTGAGCTGCACGTCCACCTCCGAGTCCTCGTTGAGCACGTTGTCAGCTCCTCCCGCTGGCGCCAGGCCGATGAGCTCCCAGTAGTCACAGTTGAGCTCGTGGCCTCCTGGAGCCTGCCGAGGGCGAGAGGAAACGCCTCAGAGGCCTCCTTTTCGGCCCTGGCGGCGCGGTGGAGACGTCACCTTAACCACAGCGTCACCCCGGTGTACAACACCGGGCCGCTGGCGGCCCGCCGTGAGGGGACTGACTCCCTGCAGCTGCTCAACGGGTGGCTACGGAGGAGATGGTAAAACACCGGGACCACACTGCAGGCTCCATCCTCGGGGACGGCAGGAACACAGCCGGACAAGCCCTCACATCAGATCTTCAGGAAGAGAAGGGACCCTTCCTGAGGGCCCTCAGAGGTTCCTCCCAACCAAAACCACCCTGGGTGACCTCCACTGGGAGCTACTCCTGGCTGGGAGAGGTAGTTTGGTGCTAAAACACAAGAGGCTGGCACTAAAAGCCTTACTACAACCCCAGGGTGAGGAGTCCTCCCCTCTACGAGAAGACTTCCGCGTTCTCTAAGCGCCTTGAGCCGCTGCCACAGACCATGGCTCCTGCGAGAGCGATCCCATACCTGCTTCCCTTGGGGAAGGAGGTTCAGCGTTCCGTACGCTGCGACGCTGCTCTCCGTGGAGAGAACCAGCCCGTTGTAACACTGGCACTGCGGGGAGACAGGAGGCAAAGGGAAGGTCAGGTCTGGGCTTGGGGTGACACGGATTGGAGCTCCCTCCTACTTGTAAGCAGCTCTCCCGTTGGCACTTGCAACTCCTTCCCACTAGAGGGGCCTTGGGCAACCCCACAGCTTGAATCAGAGGGTTTGGGGCTTCCAACGAGAGGGAAAAGGAGAGGGACGAGCGCTTCGCTTAACGACGGGACGAAGGCATCCCAACTCACCAGCTCATCCGACAGGACACACTGCAGGAAACCAGTGCCATCCCTCAAGACAACGAACATCAGGTTCTTTCCTAGGCGGCAGACAAGGAGAAAAGCCTTCGTGGTGCTTCTTTCCACACCTTTAAGCTTCCAGCTGTGCTGTTTGACTCCTCAGCTTGCAGGGTGGCTTTAAAGGTAAGCGCTGCCCCGGTCCGGGTCTGAACCCCGAGCGCGCTCCATCCCCTCACAGCCCAAGGCCCACGCTTACCCTGCCTCCTCAGGCGGTGAATCCAACCAAACACCTTCACCCTCTGGCCTCTGTAAGCCTCCAGAGCAGCAATCTTCACCTGGGAACAGGGAACGGAGGCGAGGGGAGAGGTGACTCACCTCCGGGACAGCGCTCGCCATGCAATTACGCGGCACCTTCCTCCCCCTGAAGCTGAATTCCATCCCGGGTGGAAGCACAGCTCCGACACTCAACAGCTGAGCAAGGGAAGAGTCGTTTAGCCAGGAAAGGCAGTAAGCTGGGGCAGCATTCCCAGGCTTCACACCGAGTCCTTCCTGCTCAGTGTGGAGAAGCTAAGGACCGGAAGAGCTTTTAAAGCAGCTCGTGTTGCGTGCGACCTAAAGCCTGTGCACTACAGCCAGAAACCAAAGGCGTGTTTAGGGCTGGTAAGAAGGCCTTGAAGCCCCACAGAGCAGCCAAACCAGGCCGTGCATCGAGCCCCCACTGGCTCTTACTCACACATTTTGGCTCCGGAAGCCTCGGGTCGTTCTTGATCACAACCTTCTTGGCCTCCTCCAGGTTCTTCTCCCTCCTCAAGAGATCTTCTGCCTGCAGAGCAAGGGAACGAGATGTATTCAATAGGCTTGGGCTCATTGCCACTCTTTGGACTGCAGATTACCACGTACACGGGTGCCCAAGAGCTGAAGCTGCCCTAATGCACGCTCATGCTGGGAATGAAAGCACAGCTTCATTCCTCACCTGCACTTCCTCAACTCTGCCTTGTCCTAACCTAAGCAAAGCCAAGCTCTGAGTAACCACGGTGGAAAACGTGGCCCAGACGAAGCTGTTTGGGGCCGGGAATGCCAGCACCAGCGCGTAACGGGGTTGGGGAAGAAGGGGCTGTGCTTCCCAGCGGGGCAACCCACCTCCTTCTTCTCCTTTGCTTCGTTCTTCATCTGCTCCCTGTGCCACAGCTTCTTGCCGTTCTTCATCTGCGACTTGGATATGATGGCCCATCTCTGCATTAAACCAAGACAAGGCATTGGAGCCGCGTCCCGTCCGGGGCCACCGACGGAATTCCTCGTGGAAGCTCTACGGCACCTCGTGTTCCTTCTGCGAGTCCACGTAGATAGTGGGGAACGGCTCCTTCCCTGCTGTCAGCAAGGCCTGGCGAGGGGGGAGCAGCACCATTAACGGCCTGAAGGCATCCCCAAGCGCGCATCCTGCTCCCCACCCTTCTGCAGCGGCCAAACCAGACCCACAAACCCACCTGCCCTCAAGGCCTCCCGTAGAAGGCGTTACCTTCAGAACAGTCTTGAAGGGCTTCTTCTGGGTCCCATCCCCACTGGAATCGTTGCCTTCTCGGTCGGAAACATAGAGCTCCTCTGGAAGAGGGGCAAAGGCGGGGAGCAGGCCCCGTTAGCAGGAGGAGGAGCTGGGCACACACACACATATACACACACGCACACATATATACACATATACACACACACACACACATATACACACATATACATACACACATATACACACATATACACACATATACATACACACACATATACACACACACACGGGCGTTCAGCCTTCGCGCTTATCTTGCTGATAACCTCCCACAGCAGCCGCCTGGGCACAGTGCGGAGGGGGCCTGGCCACGGCCTGCAGGCCTGACTCCACCACAGGGCTCGGGGAAGCAGCTTTAAGGCCTCCCCCGCTGCCCACCCCCCCCCCCCCCCGTTCCCGAGCCGCCCCCGGGCCTGCCCCCGCTCCGTCCCTGCCGCCCTAAGGCCGCAGCCCCGCTCCGACCGAGCTCCGCGGGCCACAACCGGCCGCCATCTTCCCCCCGGGCCGAGGAGCGCGCTGCCCAACCGAGCCGAGCCGAGCCGAAGCTTCCCGAAGCGCTCCGAAAGGAACCGAGCCGGTCCGAGCGGCTCCGAAAGGACCCGAGCGGCTCCGAACGGTCCCGAGCCGGTCCGGAAGGTCCCTGGGAGCCCGGCTGGCTCCCTCCCGCCGCGGGCCCTCACCGAGCACCAGCGCCGCCGTCCTGCCCAGCACCTCGCCCGCCATGTCGGCCCCGAGCCCGCCGGTAGTGCGTCACCGCGCTTCCGCCCACCGGCAGGGGCGGGACACCGGCGGCAGGCGCAAGGCGGGAGAGGAAGCAGCGTCACGTGACCACAGAAGCCACGCCCCCCGGGAGGCCACGCCCCCTGCCCGCGCTCCTGAGGGGAAGCCCCGCCCCTCGGGCAGCCCTGAGGGAGCCGCGGCCCGGGCGCCCCGGGGCCGGTTGAGGGCAGCGGCGCCGCCGCCGTTCCCCGCCGTTCCCTGCCCTTCCTCCTCCTCGTCCTCGTCCTCCTCCTCGTCCTCGTCCGTCCTCTGAGGGAGCTTTCGGACCTTTATTGGGTGACCTCTCTGAAATGTACATGCCGGATGTCGGGGTAGCGGCGGCCGGCCGCGCGGCGCTCGGGAGAGGCACGGGGGAGTCGGGATAGGCACCGCCGCCTGGCCGAGGAGGCGAGCGGCCGGAGCTCGGCGCGGAGATGGGCGGGGAGGGCAGCCCGCTGTGCCCGAGCGAACGTGAACTGCGGCTGCCGGGCACCGGCGGCTGGGATTCCATCCCCGGCGCGGGGCTGCGCCGCTGGCCGGGCCGGGCCTCGGCCGCACGGGCTCCGTAAGAGGCCGAAAGCAGCAGGTCCCGTGGGCCGGCCCGGCCCGACGCCGGCTGCTTCGGTCGGAGCGCATCGGCCGCGGGGCGGGGATCAGTGCGCGGCGGCGCCGGGGCCCAGCACGGCAGGCAGAGGAGCCCGCTTCTTCCGGAGGCTGCGCCCGGAGGCGATGAGGTCCGCGTAGCCGCGCTGGTGCGAGAAGGCGTACGCGGAGCGCCGGGCCGATATCCCCCTGCGGAAGGCGCTCGGCCGCCGCTTCCAGAGCTGCTCGTCTGCCGCCAGCTGCCGGCGGTGCCTCAGGATCTGCGGGGAGCACAGGCACGGATCGCGATGGATCGCGAGGCAGGTGGGAGCAGCACGGGGGGGCGGCGGGTGGAGGGAACGGGGTTAAGCTGCGGCGGGGGGAGGTGGAGACGGGGACGGAGGGAGGTGCCTCCCTGTGGGGGTGGATGGTGGGAATGGAGAAGCTGGGGCTGCCCCAGGCCTGGCGGTGTCGGAGCGCCCTGGGCGAGTGGAACTGGGTGAGCTTTAAAGGGCCCTTCAAGCCAAACCAATCTAATTGCATTAATGTCACCCCCCCGTTCCCCCTCGTGTGTGTGAATCCGTGCCCCGTTAACCAAAGCAAGATCCCGCTTTGCTCACTCTGTCGCTTTCCGAAGGCCAGATTGTCATGGCTAAGAAACGCTGGGCCACTATGGGCAGTAAGCAGATAGCGATGGATAAAACCATGGTGAGCCACAGGTAGGGCTGTCTCAGAGCGTTCGGGGCAGTGCCTAGGCATAAACAAGGCAAAAATGAGTGTATGACATGGTCGTTCGACTGGGTGTAACACACGAGTAAGGCACTAAAAGGCACAGCTTGTTTTCTGAGGGTGAAACGCCTCAGACGGGTATTGCGTCGTGTAGCACAACATCAGGCTTTGATTCAGACTCTACTGTGAGGACAGTATAAGAGGAATGAGTTTGTAAGGCACTTTTCCTACAAGAAATTCATGCCCAAGCTCTTTTGGTTCCTATTTGTGGACTCCAACTGCTGGATAATGCCCAATTCCAGCTCATTTTGATTGGGTACTCCCAAATAAAGCATCGTTTGGGCCACAGTTCAGGACCAGGAACCACGAAGCACGAGGACTCACCAGTGAACTGAAAGCCAGAAGGGAAGAGAACGTGGATCCCAGCACTGTGGAAGTCAAAGGTGATGCCAAAGTAAAGTGCAATACTCCCAAACACGGAGAAGGCGTTCACAAAGGTCCAGTAGGATGTATCCAAGCCAATCTGGAAGCAAAGCAGAGCTCCACGTGAGCAACTCCTCAGCACGGCGGAGTCACCTCCCAGCCAGATGCAAAGGGAGCATCGAGAGGGAGGAGAGGGCCTCAAAGAGCAGCTTTTTGCTCGCTGCCATGGCGTGAGGAGCCAAAAGCAGGCCCAGAGCTGAGGAAACTGAGCTGACTTGCCTGGAAGTTGACCACAAATATAAGAGAAGAGGCTGCTGTGACAGCAAAGGACTGATAGTCTGATGGCGCTTCTCCATCCTGCCCCATCGTTTTCAGGTAGGCCCCGTAGGGGATGAAGAAGATGATCAAGGAGGTGATAGCTCCGTGAAGCAAACTCAGGAAGAACTTCTTGTAGTTAAAGAGTAAATCCTTCTGGCCCACCACGTAGAGCCTGGGGAAGCGGAGGCTCAGCTTGTCGCTCACGTCCTGAGTAAGAGAAAGAGAACTTGTAGCAACTTCCTGGGGTAAGCTTCGAGGGACGGGTTGGGTTGGGTTGGAAGGGCCCTTGGAGCCCATGCAGCTCCAAGCACCTGGACAATACCTGCTCGAGCAATCCAACGAGGAGCACAGGGAGGCTGGAGTACAAGACGTTGTAGAGCGTGATGAACCAGTCTTCGTAGGCTGTCTGCGAGAGAGGAGGAAGCTCAGTGGCTCCTGAGAGCTCACGCGGGCTCTCCTCCAGCTTTACGTGACCTGCCCCGTGCTTACTCGACACCTTAGCTCAAGGCTCTGTGTGAGGGTGCCCTACTCCTTCCAAACCAGCTGTGTGACCTGACCTGGGACGCTGCTGGAACGGCACACATGGACCTCCTGGGAGCACCCTGTCCAGCAGGTGGAAGGTGTTCCTCTTGGAACCAGAGGAGCTTTGAGGGCCCTTCCAACCCGAATCCTGCTGCACCTACACAAGGTGTAACTAAGCACCTATTTTCCTGCAGGAGCTATGGACGGCAGCTTCGGGGTGCCATCGCTTCCCAGGTTCAAGCTTTGCTGTGCCACGCTCCCTCTTGCTGTTCCGCACAAGAAACCTCCTCACCTGGGCAGAGAAGCCATTGAAGAAGGAATACCAGATGTGGACCAGAGTAAAAGCAAAGTTCTTGTAGAAGAAGTATCTCAAGAACTTGCACATCCTGATGTAGGACCAGCGCCCGTGGACCAGCAGCAGCCTCTGGAGGTAGCGGAACTGCCCGAAGGAGTAGTCACTGGACATGACAGCTTGCATCCCTTCCTGGCCACTGATCCCAACTCCAATGTGAGCAGCTACGTGAAGGAAACACACACCACAACGTGAGCACATCTCCCACCAGTTCTGGGCTCTTCAACAGCGGAGCCCAGAGCCCGGAATTGGCTTTCCCGCTGGGATTCGTTCTTTATGCTCCCTGTTTGTAACCCCCAGAGAATTCAAGTCCCTCCGCGGGGAACGTCCGCAAAATCCATCGGGAAGCCCCACTGACCATTTCCTGAAGGGCTTCCCCAAGGAGGGAAAGCACAGATGGAAGCAAACAGAGCCCAAGTGCTCAAGTGAAACAGATGGAGGAGTCTTCTCAAAGAGCGATAGTGAAGAGGCTGCAGAGGAAGGCCCAGAGGAGCTCTCTCCTATCAGGAGAAGCTTTGCAGCTGCCTTACTTTTGATCATGTTGACGTCATTGGCACCATCCCCAATAGCCAGAGTGATGGCTTTCTTGTACTTCTTCACCAGCTCCACCACCATGGCCTTCTGCTTCGGAGTCACCCGGCAGCAGATCACAGCCTTGCACTCACAGGCCAGCTCCACAAAGTTCTGCTGCTGCTGCTCTTTGTAGGCCTCGGCCCTTTGCCTCTTCTCCCTTTGCTTCTTCTCCTCTTCTGCTGTTCGGGGGAACTTGAGCTTCAGTTTCTTCTTCTTCTTCTTCTTCTCCAGCAGGATTTCGTTCTGTGACAGCAAAGGAAATCAGGGAGTCGTGGGAGCAACCAGGCTGGAAAAGAGCTTCAGGTCCATCCAGCACTGCCCTAAACAGGCAGGAGAACACCTCTGGTACGTACCAACCAGGAGCCAGTGATTATTAAAGCACGATCCCCACTGCCTTGGAAGAAGGGCTCATTCATCCTCAGTGAGGAATGTGCACTGGATCCAGCCGTGTTCCTCTGGTTTTCCAGCCTTGTTTGAAGAAGAGCACTGGATAGAGGAAAAACAGGGATAAACTTGAAGCTGGATCAGTCCCAGCCTCAAAATCTACAAGAAACAGATGCTGCAAGGACTTCTGTTGCCATGTATTAGGTGATGGTCTAAGCAGTGCTACAGGAGGTTTGCCAATAAGGAAAACTCTGGGAAAATGAGTCAGGAATAGCTGTGACAGTGTTACAGAGCTCCCTTTCTCCCAGTCCTACGTTGCTTTCCCTTGGGATTAACCATTTCCGTATGGCTGAGTTTCTGGGCTTATGGCATAGGTCTGTGCTGCGTGCAGGAACATGGGATGAGCTGGAGGAATAGCTGGGATAACACTGACATTCAGGGACACACAGTGAGAGCAAATCTGGGCTGCTACTCAAGCTGTGCACTAGGGAGAGACCTGCTTAGCTCAGCCCAGGCCTGCAGTCCCGAGGGGACCAAAGCGCAGGGATAATGTTATCCAGGGACTGGTTTTCCCTGGGCTCCCCACTTGCCTGGTGTCTTCTCCGTAGCAGATGGTGGTTTCATCCGTTAGGAGCTCACAGGAAAATCCAATGTTTTCAGCAGTTTCTGCAATGGAAAGCAGTCAGAGGCAAGGATTTAGGCCAGAGTTGAGTCAGGAGGAAGTGTTCAGCCTGAACCAGCCCAGCTCTCTCAGCCTGGCTCCAGAGAGCATCTCTGGGCTCCCTCTTGTGTTGTCCCAACTTATCCTGCCTTTAGGATGAAACGCCACCTTTTTTGTCACCGGTGAGCACCCAGATTTTGATGTCTGCTTTGGAAAGCCTGGCAATAGTCTCTGGAACTCCATCCTGGAGCTTGTCTTCTATTGCTGTTGCTCCAAGCAGCTGGAAGCACACCAGAAACAGAAGCGTTTGGTGTGGTTCTAAAGCCTGAGGCGATCTCACCCCAAATAACTTCCCCTCGGAGAGGTCTGGTTCCCTAGAAGCACGTTCAAAGGTTCAAACTTGACTTACAATCAGGTTCCGTTCTATTTCCTCGTAGGCTTTGTCCAGAGCCTCCTCACGGCTCGTGGTGGCCACACTGGCCTCCAGGAATTTCTTATTCCAGGCTTCGAACTCCTCAGGATCGATGTCTCTGTAGCACAGGCAGAGGGTCCTCAGGGTTTCACTGGCAAATACCTGACAGATGGTGGCAAATACACAGTTACACCTGATTTAAGAGCTTCGGAGTGAGGTTCTAGTGGGCACTGAAGCACCTGTAACTTCAAGGGGTAGGTAAACCACACACATACATCCAGTGCTTCCTCTGTGGCTTCTCTCTTGGGATTGCTGGGGTGCAGGCGTTCATAGATGACTGTGTCAGCCCCTTTACAGTATAGCCGGATGTTTCCACCTGGTTCTCTTACTGTGCAGTAAAACAAGAGAGGAGTGGCAAAGGGTTTTGAGTACATCTATGTAAAGGCAGAGTTTCAGGGGAGATCTTTCAGTCTAGTGCCACAGCTTCAAGATGTTCCTCCTTTGTCACCTCCAACAATGCTCAGGGAAGCATTGGGTGGACAACTGCATCTCCCCTTCTCAGGGATTTAGAGCTGTCGCAGTCCTCCACACTCCAACTTCTCTTACGTGTGCTCCCCCCCCCCCCCCCCGTGAAACACAGGCTTGCTTGCAAGCAGCTTACCGATGACAGACATCCTCTTCCTGTCGCTGTTGAAGTCCAGGATGGCGAGGACATCGTACGTCCTCTCCGCGCCCATCTCGCTCAGAGTGATGGTGTTCTGTGTGCGGGACAGGAACACGTAGCCAAAGTTCCTGGCTGCTGTCACCAGGGCTCCTTCGTCTGGAGAAGCTGCTTGGTAGTTGAGCTGACCTGTGGGGAGAAGGGAAATGCGTACATGAATGTGACTCCTCCAACCTTATTCCTCACGTCCACGAATCCCTCCAAAGCTCTGCACCTCTGCATTTCGTTTCTATCCCATTTAGTTACTCGTTTGGCTGCTGCGTGTCTGTCCTGGCAGCACATGCCTTTGTGTAGCCTATAGGGCTGTGAGTAAAGGAGGAGCAGCATGGAACCACTTGGGTTTCCGCACTGAAACCGTGTTTGTACTAAGGGGATCATCTTCCTTTTGGCTCCGTCCCTTGTGCAAGTGGATTAGGCACTGTTTCTCCTTCCACAGGCAAACCAAACCGTACTCACCATCAGAAATGTCAACCATGACAGTGTGGCAGATGGCAAGCAGAAAGAAGAACTTGTGTATTTCGGGGTCCTTTCCAGCTCGTATTTGCTCTATCAGGTAGTGATCGTAGAAGGAGAACTTCCCATCTGCATGCACGTTCCAGCTGAAATCCACTTGCTGCTTGGAGAACAGAGTTGGGGTCACCTCGGGTGCCACTGCTTCGGCAGGATGGAAGGAACGTGCCCTGTTCTACACAGCCGGGTGACACCAACCTACCTCGGGGTGGCTCTGAGGCTGCCCTGCTCCGTCCCGGCAGTCTCCTGCAAGGCGAGGACCGTGGTTAGGAGGCACGGGACCCAGCACCACTTTGGACAACCACGGACTTACCGTATCTCTGGCCATTAATGCAGCACTTCTTGAAGGTCATGATGTTCTGGGTCAGGGTTCCTGTCTTGTCAGAGAAGATGTAGTGGATCTGCCCCAGCTGCTCATTGAGGGTGGTGGTTCTGGCCTTGGCAGCAGTGTCCTTCTCGGGGTAGTACATCTGCAGGTCCCAGTTGATGAAGTAGCTTTGGACAAAACGGATCACTTCCACGCTAAATGAAACCAAAGGAACGGTCTCATTCCCAGGGTTTTAACCTCCTTCCCACTCCGCTCCAAGAAGAGGGTTGGAGGACTTCAAGTATGTTACGACGTCAAAGCTATTCCTGTTTCATGGCGCTGTGTTTGAGGAACAGTCTGGAAATAGGGGTTTTCCACCTGAGTTTGCTTTCCAAGCAGCTTCCTCCACGGACTGCAGGAGCAGACTGGGATGTTCAGCATTAAGTAGCCCCTAAGTTAGTTCAACCCTATCACCTATTAAAGGCCAGGGCATTACCTACCTCACATAGAGGGAGATGGGGACCATGGTGTTGAGGACGATGATGTAGCCCCAGAAGTTGAGGAAGCCACGATAGGGAGGGCTGAAGTCTTCAGCATCATAGAGGTACCAGGAGGAGTTGCCGACCTGCTGCTCCCAGTACGTGTGGCCAATGGCCAGGCCAGCTGACAGCAGGATGAGGACAATGAAGATCTGTGATGTGCAGAGAGGGACCAGGGTTCCTCAGTGCCCATCCTCTCTGATCGCTTCGAAACGACCCCAAAGCTGGGAAGTTGGAACACAGACTTACAGTATAAACCATGTAGTTCATCAGGGAGTCGATTTTGGTCCTCTTAAATCTGGTCTTGCCACTGTTCTTCATTATTTTTGTGTCAGCACCTACAAATAAAGATGGAGCGGGCAGCCGAGAGCTAAACCTGCTGTTTTACAGCCCAGGGACATAAACCCAACGGGGATTTATAAGATGAAGATGCCGTTTCACTCCCCGGGGCATGATTTGGCGAGTCAGTGTTACACATGTTCCTCAGTACCTGCAAATATGACCATGCCGTGGCAGAACTCCGTATTCCTGATCTTACATCCGCGCAGCAGGACCTTATCGGCGTCCAGGGAGTAACTGGTGTTCCTCCAGAACAAAGTGCCTGCAAACTTATCCAGTCTGTTGTTTGGCTCCTCACATTCAACCAGGCCTAAACGAGGAGGGGAACAGCTTTAGTCTACAGCAGTGATTTGTACCAGGATCGAACCAGTTTTACGTCGGGCTGTGAGTAAATGACTGTTCACAGAATCACGGAACGGTCTGGGGTGGAAGGGACCAGTTGTAGGGGTGGAACAGCACCAACCATCAAAGTTTGCCATTGCACCTTCTTCTTGCAGGTGTCTGTGCGTTACCTCCAGGGCCATCTTGAACTTCAAGTTGGTTTCCCTAAGGAGAAGGGATAAAGAGATGCGTTGCTGCTTTCCCACTCGCAGGGCGTAAGGAAAGGTGAAAGGAAGCAGGTCCAGCTTGCAGCTGCTTTGCGGAGGGAGCATCTTCTTTGTAACTCCGCGATGCCACAAGACTGATGAAATCACCCTTCTCCAGGCTGAACGAATCCAAGCCTTTGTCCCATGTGTGATGTTCCCCCACAGACCCCACCGACTGATCCCCCACCAGTTTCTAATGATCTCTGAATTGTGGGAATCAAAACCTGGGCACAGTTTTCCAGCTTAACCAGTTTGAATTGCAGCCCCTTTCCCAGCAAGGCAAGGAATGCTGAAACAGAGCCTTACCCATCTAGCTCGGCTGTCTCCACATAGCACAGGCTGTTCGGTTCGGAGCTGGACAACAGCAAAATATCAGCCTAGGAGAAGAAATAAGCACCAGGGGGAGATGGTTATCCACGCTCTCCCCATAAACCCACGGGGAGGCTCACCCGGAGCTCTGGAGGAACAGAAACCAAGCGTCTAAAGCACTTACAGGAACAAAGGTGTTCTTCTTCAGGCGAAGGATATCCCCAACTTTGATATCTTTCCATTTTGTGCTCTTGAACCTAACAGCAAGAGAGTTTAACAGTGCTCATTCTTCAATCTAGAACACTCGGTACCTCTTGTCATGGATATTGTAACGTTGCATCCTGGTCAGGTGTGGTTTTCCCTTTGGAAACACTGCCTTTTAGTTGAGGGTCTAGCTCAGAGGCCAAGCTCCCTCTTCCCTCTTCACCTACACGCGGTCCTTCTTAAGTTGCTTTTAGCCCCGATTTAGCACCATAGAACTGAGTTGAAGTTACTCCTGGGGGCAGTTCCCTTCCTTTTTCAATCAGATTTTCACACAGACAACAAGGAGCTGCTTTAAGAGCTTAGTACCAAGGCCACAAACATTAGAGCCAAGAAAGGATGAGCACAAACCTTCCATCCCTGATGACTTCACATCTCCTGTTATTCACCTCATTGTCCATCCGGTGGCGAGCCTGAAAGCAGGAGCAGACCGTGTTCTCTCCCTCTATCCCAGTTTTAGATATAAGCCATTTCCTTGGCCTTTAAAGCGATATAAAGCGTTTCTTACAATGTCATCCACCAGGTCTTTGACTGCCGTTATGCCCAGCACCAGGAGTAAGGGCACCAGTGTTGTGTACCATGACAGGGTGCTTATCTGGGGAATTGACTGCAAGAGACCCAGGAAATCAGGTCAGTTCAGAGACATTTCATAGCGATCGGGCTATAAGGAAGGAAGCCAACACGTCAGACAAAGGTTAGGAAGATACTACTCGGGTGAGCAAGGAGCAACTCACACTCGCCTCCCGGCTGGCATTCCCTCCGCCTTCCTTACCTGCAGTATGAGGAGAACAAGGAAGTAGAAGTTGGCCGCTCTCTTGAACTGCTCCAGGAGGTTCAGGGGTAGGAACGTGATTGGGTTGTACTTGTAGGTCTTGATGGCATTGCCCTGCAGAAGGAGAGCAAACATCACTGAGCACAGCAGCTTCTTCTTGCAGCGCATGTGTACTTCCTCTCAAGCTTCCCTATCAGCCTTGACGGAGTGGTTCCTTTCCCCAGTAGGGGTCCCCTCAACCAGGCACAAAAAGAGCCATTCCCGTGCCATTAAAACCCACCAAAGAATCTCAGACTGAAGCTTTAGCTACACCACGGAGCACAAAGCACTGCACCCGTGTGGAAAGGGTACAGCTTCTGCCCAGCTAAACGAAGTGAAGGCCATCTCCACCTCTCCTCTGTCGGGTTCAAGGCATTGCCCTTGCCCTGGCCCTCCCTCCCAGCTTTCTTGCAGCCCCTTTAGGCACTGGAATGCCCTTCTTAAGGAAGTAATTCCCCCTCATTCAGCCAGAGGGGACTTACTTTGTATTTGCTTCTCTTGAAGCACAGGAACATTGTTCTCTTGAACTGGGGCTGCTGGTAGAAGTGGTGGTCGTTCGCTTTCACTTGCCAGCTGCAGTCTGAAGAGACAAGGTCAGAACCTCACGGTTGGCAAGGGACAAGCCAGGTTCCCTCTCAAAAGCCACCTTTTAAAGCAGGGTTAGGTTTCCCATCGGTTTCCAGGCTATTTGTCCTCCTCCTGGGCCTACACCCCTTGTCCGGAGTCCCTCCCAGCTCCCTCAAGCCTAGCCCTGTTAAGCCAGCCACCAGCTGAGCCCTGCCCACATCAGAGGTTCCCGTTCCGGAGCCAGCCCACAGGAAGGATGAGGAGCAGTGTTTGGAAGTGCAGCTTTCCTGAGCCACGGGCCGCTCTCCCCAAGCCACAGGGATTGTCCCTCATGGATGGGCCTGGGGTTTGCTGGGATTGGCCCACGGTTTGGGTGCTAACTTGGGTGCCATTGGCTGTGGGGACGGCGAAGCCTTGTGCTTACATGGGGAGAACCCAAAGCAGGTTCTCTCGGATGCTGCTTCAGGTGTCCAGGTGAGGGGCAAGGGGAGGATGTGGGGCTGCGTCTGAGCTCTCCTCTGCCTCAAAGACAAGGTCACCGTGCAGCTCATCCCCTTTATGCAACCAACTGGCCCTGAGCTCTGCGTGGAATGGGGCCGAGCTTCATTCTGCCACCCATTAGGGGCCCAGCGAAGCCACCCTACTGACAACCTGACCCACAGGAGGCTCAGCCTCTTCCCAGTCCCACTGTTACCTCTCCTCAGGGTGTCTCTGCTCTCCCGGGTGTCTCTGTTGCTCTGGGCCTGGCCTGTTTTCGGCCCAGGCTGCCGAGGCTCCAGCTCCTCCTCGGTTTCATCGTCACTGTAGGGCATCACCTCATCGTTGGGTTGGGAGTACTCCTCAAAGGTGGTCTCTGAGTCCCTCTCCGAGATCATGCTGAGCACCCTGTGAGCACGGGAGGGGAGGCAGGGCAGGAGTTAACACAGCAAGAGCTGAACCACGTCCCTGGCATCTCGTCTGGTGGTGGTGGTCACCAAAAGCCCCGTCTGAAACCGGTTTCCAGCCATGGGGCAGCTCTGGCCACAGCAGCAGCAGCAGCTCCTTCATTAGTGCTCTGTGTGCTCACCCAGAGGCTGAGGAACATCCAGTGGGATGGAGGAATGAGGGAGCATCACTCCCAGGGGCCACTGCGTGGTTCCCTGTGGAGCTCCCCATGGCCGCAGCGGGGCAAGAAGCAGGGGCCTGGCAGGCAGGGTTGAGGTCACACAGCTCATGCTCCATGCCAGGCTCATCCAAGCCAGTCCTTGCTCCCTCTGCCCTCCCTGCAGGTTCAACACCAGGGTTTGCACTGTCCTTAATCCCCCTTGTAATGGAGATGTAAATATTACATGAGCACTTAATATGCTGCTCAGATGACAGGGCCTTTGGCTGGGAGCTCAAGGTCCTGTTCCAAGGGGGTGGAACTGGGTGAGCTTTAAGGTCCCTTCCAAGCCAAACCATTCCGTGATCCTATGAGTCCATAAGTATTCCATAGGATTGAAACTAGTTCCAATAGGGATACTCTCCGCAAGAGCAGGTTGCTCCAAGCCCTTGAGGGCTGCCAGGGCTGGGGCAGCCCCAGCTTTTCCAACCCATCCCAGTGTCCCACCACCCTCACAGGGAAGAACTTACTAAGATCCCATCTCGATCTCCACACCCCCCCCCCCCCCCCCCCCCCCCCCGGCAGCTTGATCCAGAATTCCTCTTGGAATCATCTATACAAAACAGAAAAGGATTCAGCCTGTAATACCTGACCTGCAGGAGGGGAAGAGCTGAAAGTCCTCCCAGGCATGGTCCTTGAAGCAGCACCACACCTCTGAATGCCCCTCACTCCAAGAGAAGCAAACCAAGGCACACGCAGACCCAGCCTTCAGCCTATTACTCTTTACTAATGAGCGGGTTAATGATTAATGAACTCATTAATCATGCAGAGGCTCAGCTGAATGCCAGAGGAACCCCAGGGCATTTACTCTCTGTTCCAGAAGCATCCCTGTACGTACCCTGCCCTTGGGGACCACCGGCCCTGGAGGGGATGCTGGTCCAAGCGGAGGAGCTACAGAGAGGCACCCAGAGCAATGACAGAGCAGAGATGGGGTGCGATGGAAGGAGAAGGAGCCCTCCAGTGACACGGTGACAAAGTGGCTCCGGGTTAAGTTTCTTGACACCTACTTGGCAGCAGAAGGGGCCTCGAAGCGGTGGCAGGAGCTCAGGGGGAGGTGGAGAGTGGTGATGCTGCCGTGAAACAGGAGCTGGGAGGCGCATCCTGGTCCTCCGTGCTCCGTGGAAACAAGCGCTGAGTGCTCACGCCACGTGTGGCAAACACCCAAGCAACCAGGCTGCAGGAGATCCAGGGGTAAAGCACCCCAGCGGAGCGGGGACGCACAGGGGGTTCCTCGTCTAGGCTCAAGCCAGGCTTGACAACTGCTCAGTAGCAGTAAGGGAAGAACTTCTGGCTCCACGCTCCTTCCTCACTGCACTGCGGCCTTGCAGGAAGCTCCCACCCACGCTCCAGGTGAAGGTGACTCAGAATTCCCACCAGGAAAGGTTCAGATCCAGGCGACTGGGAGGTGGTTATGGGTAAAGCACTCATGGACACCAGAATCCACCTCATACCTGGTGGTAGGAGAACCGCCACGCGCCAGGTGGAGAAGACCTGAAGGTGATGGTCAGACTCTCAGGGAACTGCAATGGAAACAGCTTCATGGGATGCTCGGAGCGCGACCGCTCGGGGAGAGGTTTCGGCTCTGCCTTGAGAGCTGTGAGGATCACGAGCTTCCCCAACTGGGTTCCTTCCAGCTCCAGGAGGTTTCAGTGGCACCGCACACAGCCGAGCTTGGGCTACCCCCAGAGGAATCACCTTGGTGCCGTAACGGCCCTGCGCCATCAGGGGGTGACCCCGGAACACTTGGCTCTGGGGGAGCTCCCCTCCGAACGCTGTTCTAGGCCAGCTTGCTTAAAGGGAGGTGGCGGTTCGGGCTGGAACCGTTCCCTGACTCCGGGATGAGGCATGCAGGAGCAGGGTGATAACATCCCCCGTTATCTGCCCCGGGATTGTCCATTAACAGAGATGCAGCTGAAGCCCATGGCAAGAGAAGTTATCTTGCAGGAGATAACCAAGCTGGGTAACCTTTGCTTTGGGTGTACTTCGGAGGGGTTTCTACCTGCCTCTTCGAGCACTGCGCTGCCTCGCGAGGTTCATGGCATAGGAGAACATCACTGTCCTGGAGCACGCGTGAGCCATAGGAGAGAGGGGTTTGGGCCCTTTTTTGGCTCATGAGATGATGTGTGTGCAGTAGGAAGCTCTCCAAAGCCATCCGTGCTGCCTGCTCTTAGGCAGAAGGTCACTTTCTGCTGCTTTCCTTAGCGATTCCCTGATGGGAGCGTCCATAAAACACCTCTAACGCCATTAAGCAGAGGTTTCCGAGGTACAGAAGAGCACACAAGGGGAAAACCCAGCGTACAGAAGAGTTCCCTGAGCTGGATGCTCTGTCAGGCAGCAGAGCGGCTCAGGGAGCAGCGTTCCCCAGGGATCTGAGCCGAAGCATGTTCTTCACCCCCGCGGTGCCCAGCAGCACGCCAAGGTTAAGTGCTTTGCCCAGGGCCATGGGCTAAGCCACGCACGGAGCCTGCCCGAGCTTTCAGGAGCTCCTGGCTCCCTCCCTGCATTCAATTACGGCTCCGTCCGCAAAGCGGCTCAGTTACCGGGGGCCGGCTCGGGGGAGAGCCGGTTTCAAAGTCAGCTTTCGGCTGCCTCCTCTCGTGCAGAACGCGGCTGGCTCCTCCACAGGACCCCTACCGCCGCTCTACGAGCACCGCCTGATGAGCGGGCAGCCCCCAGCCACCAAGCCGCTTTCCTCATCTGGGGGTAGGGGAGGAGGAAGAAGCCAGAAGCAGAACCAGCCCAAGGCGACAGAAGCAAAGGACTGCCCAACATCCAGCCCCATTCGGCCCCCTCCCAGCCAAGAACCCCTTCCCTCTCCCAGGGTTTCAGCCTTGGGGTAGCCTCGGAGGAATCGGCTCCTCGCTCTGGGCTAAGCGTGGGGATCAGCTGAGCCCCATCTTCATGGAGGTGGGGGGGGAGAGGCGAGGCAGGGCCCCACATCGCTGCCGGGGCTCGGAGCCTCCTGGGCACGGCGCCGCCAAGAGCCCCGTGCGCCAGAGCAGAGCACAAGCGAAGGCCTCACCTGCCCGCCGCGCCCGCTCCCCGCCGCTACCGGAGCTCCGCCTGCCCCCGGGACGCCGCCATCGCCGCCCTCGCACCGCCGAGGTCCCGCGGGGGAAGCGCCCTCCGGGCCCGCCCCGCCGCCGCCGCTCGCTCAGGGCCCTCTCATCCCCGCGGCGGCCCCGAGCCCGCCCCGCGGGAGCCGCCGTCAGACCGGACAAACGGGTTCCCCCGCTCGCCAGGGCCAGGGGAGAGGCCCGGACACAGCCACGGCCGCGCCGTCGGGGGGAGGCGGCGGCGGAGCCGCTCACGCACGGTGACCCCCCCCCGCCCCCCTCCGCCCCCCCCGAGGGGAGGCTGCCCCGGCTCGGCACCGCCGTTACCGGGGGGGGGGGGGGGCAGCGGGGACAGCCCCGGCCTCGGCAACCGCCCCGCCATGGGCCAGAGGAGCGGGGCTCAGCAGCGCCTCGGGGCCGGCGCCATCCCCGGCTCCATCCCTGTGTACCCGGCTCCATCCCCGGCTCCATCCCCGGCTCCATCCCTGTGTACCCGGCTCCATCCCCAGCGCCATCCCCGGCTCCATCCCTGTGTACCCGGCTCCATCCCCGGCTCCATCCCCGGCTCCATCCCCGGCTCCATCCCTGTGTACCCGGCTCCATCGCCCGCTCCATCCCCGGCTCCATCCCTGTGTCCCCGGCTCCATCCCGGCTCCATCCCCGGCTCCATCCCCGGCTCCATCCCCGGCTCCATCCCCGGCTCCATCCCTGGCTCCATCCCGGCTCCATCCCCGGCTCCATCCCTGTGTACCCGGCTCCATCCCCGGCTCCATCCCCGGCTCCATCCCTGTGTACCCGGCTCCATCCCCGGCTCCATCCCCGGCTCCATCCCTGTGTACCCGGCTCCATCCCCGGCTCCATCCCTGTGTACCCGGCTCCATCCCCGGCTCCATCCCCGGCTCCATCCCCGGCTCCATCCCTGTGTACCCGGCTCCATCCCCGGCTCCATCCCTGTGTCCTCAGCTCCATCCCTGTGTACCCGGCTCCATCGCCAGCTCCATTCCCGGCTCCATCCCTGTGTCCCCAGCTCCATCCCCAGCTCCATCCCCGGCTCCATCCCTGTGTCCCCAGCTCCATCCCCAGCTCCATTCCCGGCTCCATCCCTGTGTCCCCGGCTCCATCCCTGTGTACCCGGCTCCATCACCGGCTCCATTCCCGGTTCCATCCCTGTGTCCCCAGCTCCATCCCTGTGTCCTCGGCTCCATCCCTGTGTCCCCGGCTCCATCCCTGTGTACCCGGCTCCATCGCCCGCTCCATTCCCGGTTCCATCCCTGTGTCCCTGGCTCCATCCCCACCTCCATCCCTGTGCTGAGGGACCCCAGCTGTGGCACAAACCAAGCCCACATCAGTGGCAGTTGTGGCAATGGCCACCACCATCGATGTCTTGGGATAGGTAGGACCACCCTCCTTGTGTTTTAAGTGACAGGATTTCTGTATCCCATCTTATTTACTTTATTCCACCTTCCTAATGTGCTTACTGTGCAGTGTGACAGAGGAAACTGTGTGAGGTTTTGTAGCCTTTAACCTTAGGAGGGATTTTAACCCATTGGCCTTTGTAAAGGGTCAGAGTGGACTCATGGCTCCCAAGCCCTTTGAGGGAAGGGGATGCTCAGCCATTGAGACCAATGACTATCCATTTGCAATCCTTTTCACTGTGTTCTTCTTCTTCTTCCAGGCATGTGAAGACCTCAAGGACCTGATGGGAACGGATGTGACCAGCTCCAACTGTAAGTGTTTATCCAGTGAGCAGACACCCAAACACAGACATGGACCCACCCCATGTCTGCAGCCCTGGGGTCATCCTGCAGGTGCAGCACGAGCAGCCTCATCGTGCTGGTCCCTCACCCTCCATCCATGCAGGATGGATGCTGAACAGCGCACAGTGCGGTGCTGAATGCACCCCGAGCACGGCTTTGGGGTCTGGGGGCTTTGGGGTCCTGCTTTTGCTGTTTGCAGGGTTTCTTTCTCCTCCAGAAGCAGCCCAGCTCCGCTTCATACACACAGAATAGGGGCAAGGCAGTGACTGGGGTGTGCAGGGTTGTCCAACACTGTCATCACTTGAAACCAGCCTCCACCTGAGCTCAAACTGTCCCGATTGAGCAATCCAAATGGGAAGGGAAAGCTTCTTCCTGGCCCAAAATGCCAACTGAAACGAGAAACGTAGTTTCTGCCTTCCCCGATGCTCTCAGTTTGGCCTAAATCAAGCGTTATTATTGAGCAGGGGCAAGGGGAAGCAGGGGCTAAAAATCAGCTCAGCTGCGTGGCGTCGTGCGGGTTTGAATCAATCCACGTCAGATCCCGGCTCCCTTGCTGCAGGCTGAGCCGATCAAAGTGTGTTTGATCCGGCTGAGAGCACTGGGGAGCCAGAACCCGCTCCCTCGTGGCTGCTGCTCCGCGTCCAAGTGCTCTTGGTTTGGGCCTCACGGGTAGGGAAGCGACGCCTCGGTGCGTCCTGCACTAGCAGCAGTGCTCCTTGAGCCGTGCTCCAGCAGCCTTTTCTATCCCTACACCTAAATGCAGCGCTGGACTTGGCGCCTTTCAGCTCCTGCCTCTTTCCCTGCCTGCCTCACTTCCTCACGCGGGATAATGAAACGCTTGGGCTTACAAAGCAGCAACTTCCTTCGCTTCAGGCCCAGTTCTGGCCAGGGCTTTGCTCCATCACTTGTCACCTTTCAGGATGAGGATTATTAGGGGTAAAGAAGCCTTTAACAGTGAGGATTTGCCATAGTAAGCGCCCTAAATATTCCTTTGGACACAAAGTGCTGGTCCATGCTGGAGGGGGATGCAGCTCTTCCGTGAAGGGTGTGATGGAGGAGCTGCCGCTGCGCACACACGGTGCTCAGGTACCTCCAGTTCTCCTCCTGGATCTTTCTCTCCTTGGATTTCTTGCCACCGGATCTGTCCCCAAGTCTGGCACAGGAATAGTTGTTATTCCACAAGCTGACAGTTGGGCTTTGTTTCATCAGCCCAAAGTAAGCTGAGCACACGCTGGGATGGCATAACTTCACCGCAGGCTTAATACCCTGATGGGAGTTAATACCCTGATGGGTATCTCAGCCCCCCCCCCCCCCCAAGAGCTCTTCTACTTGAAAGGGGGATTCAAACACAGAGTTATGCATAAAACATGGCCAGGAAGAGGAGCCACAGGATTCCCTGTTTCCTGCTGAATGATTCAGGTCGGAAAGGGAACAAATACGTGTTAAAGAACTGCTGAAGTGCTGTGCAGAACTCTTGCTACACAGCAACGACTACGAGGGTTAGGTCCAAATCAGGAGCCCGTCGATGGCAATGGCTTTAACCTGCCAGAGGGGACACGGAGATGGGATATTGGGAAGTTCTTCCCTGGGAGAGTGGTGGGACACTGGCATGGGTTGAAAGGAGAAGCTGGGGCTGCCCCAGTGCTCAAGGCCAGCTTGGAGCAACCTGCTCTAGTGGAAGGTGTCCCTGTTGGAACAGGAGGAGTTTAAGGTCCCCTCCAACCCAGCCCGCTCTGGAGCTCCGTGCCTCTATGCTCGCCCGCTTTCAGGACCGCTGTTGCTCCTCCCTCCGGCCAACAGATGGAGAACCACACCACCGCATGGCCTCCGGCAGCTCCGCGCAGCACCCACTGCCTTGCTTGCTGGCTCTGAGGTGGCTGGGGTTCCTTCCCGAGCCTGTCTGCTCTAAAGGCAAGGTTACTCCGTCCTTCCAACGCGTTGCAAGCCTGCCCTCTTCTCATCCCTGTTCAAGGCCAGCGTGGACGGGGCTTGGAGCAACCCGCTCTAGGGGAAGGCACCCCTGGGTGAGCTTTAAGGTCCCTTCCATGCCACCCGCTCTGGGATTCCGTGTTTTCTGCCTTGGTGATGGGATGCTTCTTGCCCGAAGGGAGCATCCTTCTGGTTCAGCTCACGCCTCATGTGCTCCACTGGGCATCTCCGGCTGGGAGGGTTGGCCTCTGACGGATTCGCTCTCGTCTCGCATGGGTGCGTGCACTGAAGGGCACGTTTGGGCTGAGCTGCTGCTTTCAGGCGCCCTGGGAGAAGGGAATTGGCCTTGGCTTGACTGGAGCAGCAGCAAAACCTCCTGTATCCCAAGGGATCCGTGCTGTGCTTCCCTGCAGCTACTCGTGTGATCAGAACTCGAGCCCTTTGCGTTCCTTAGGACCATGAGCCCCGCGTGTGTACGGTGGTATCAGCCTACTCCTGATTTGCTACCCTGCTAAAAGGGGGAGAAACTACTCTGCCAGGCAGCTGTAGCAGGAATTCCATCCCATAATGGATCCCACAGGAGAAGGGAAGGTATCAAAGCTGCATCTGCATCCCTGGCAGTGTCCAAGGCCAGGCTGGACGAGACTTGGAGCAACCTGGTGCAGTGGAAGGTGTCCCTCTTGGAACTGCATGAGCTTTAGTGTCCCTTCCACCCACACCTTTCATGAGCCTGTGAGAGGACTCAGCTTTATTCCTATCCCTCCATAACAAGAATTCCTGCAGGAACACTGCAGCAGCAGGATAAGTAGGAAGGGCTGGAGCTGGAGATGGTTTATCCATCACTTTGGTTTCTGAGCCAGCAGAAGGCTCTCACACAGGGAGCCCCAGTTCCCATTCCGGGTCTGGAAGCGGAATGGCACAGTCCTGGAATGAAACAAGAAAGTCCTCACTTGTCCCAGAGCATTCCCAAATGGCTGCAAGGAGAGGGATCAGTGCGTGCAGCAGTGGGGTGTGATGGAGCTGTTTGAAACGGCCCCTTTTGCTTCCTGGAGCCCCATCGAAAGGGGGTTGCCTTTGCAGGCC
The DNA here is from genome assembly GCF_028554395.1 of Pezoporus wallicus. Taxonomy (NCBI): domain Eukaryota; kingdom Metazoa; phylum Chordata; class Aves; order Psittaciformes; family Psittacidae; genus Pezoporus; species Pezoporus wallicus. The sequence continues at coordinate 80,122 of NW_026637394.1, forward strand.
CGGATCTTCTGCCTTATATCCCATCTCCAGCTCCCCTCTGGCAGGTTAAAGCCATTCCCAACGTCCTGTCCCTACATCCCTTGTCCAAAGCCCCCCTCCAGGTCTCTTGGAGCCCCTTTAGGCACTGGAGCTGCTCTCAGCCTGCCTCCAGCGCAGCAGCTCCGTGGCCTCCTCTGGAATTGCTCCAGCTGGAGATCAGGTTCCCAGTCCTCAGGTGTGTGCAGGTCCCTGCTCCCAGGGACACAAACAGGTCTGGGAAGGGTAATTCTATCTCCTAAAGAGCTGGTTTCAGTGTGTAGACCTGTGGGATCGTGGCAGGACCCTGGAACAAGGGACAAGGGGATGATCCATGCTCATTCCTGCTCTTCCATGTGCAGTGTGACCCCGTGGCAGCACTCAGACTCACAGCCATCAGTGTGAGTGCTTCTTCAAGCACCCCTGTCCCCCCCTGTGAACAGGGGCTTTGCTTCCCTCTGGCAAAGGGAGCTGTTTGCAGGAGGCCGGGAATGTGGGACAGCCTCTGGAGCGTGTTCCGTGCTCCGGGATCATCTCCTGGCTCTGTGCACCTCTCGCCCACCTCCGCCTCGTGTTGATTCGCCTCCTACTCACCCGTGGCTGCAGCTCCTCCAAGGAATCCCTTCAGCTCCCGTTCCTCTTTGCCTTGCTCATTCCCTCTTCTCCAGCCCTGCACGCCTGGATGTGGGTTTCCAGCCCCGAGGGAAGACATGGACTGCGTTGGGATGGAAGGGACTCGTCTCCTACCTTCCGCTCTCCCAGGTTGCTCCGACCTGGCCTTGAGCACAGCGCCAGCTTCAAGCTTAGAAGCCAAGGAACGCATTAGCCTAGAGATAAAGCTGTCCTTCTGCTTCCAGACCTCTTGGGAATGGGACACGGGCATATCCCAGCTTTTCCATAGCTCCCATGCTGCCACTTTGCATCTGGAATGGGAGCAGGCATTCAGTGCCCTGGAGCCAGAGCGGGAGGGAGGGATGCTCATCAGCTGCACCCCAAACAGGGTGTTGAAACGCCAAGCAGAGGCAGGGCTCCCAGCCTCCCACAGCGATATGCATGCCGGCCTTGGAATTCCAATGGATGGGGGGGGTTGCTGAGCGCTCCTTGGGGCTGGAATGATTTGAGCTTGGACACAGGGACGTGGCCTTCAGGAGAGGGGAAGCCGGTGCCAGGGAGCGTGTCACTCTGTGCGTCCAGAAGGTGCTGCTGTGGATGCACAGCTCCAGGACATGCCGTTTGGGATGCGGGCTCGCGCTCCTCATGCTCTTTGGGAAGCGGGAAGCTCCCCTCTCCTTTCCTAAAGAGCGTTTGGGGCTTAGGCTGAGGTTCCACTAATCCAAGTCAAGGCGATTCCAGACAGCCCAAAGCATCTGCCTGCGGGAAGCTGGTGGTTTCTATGGCAGTGGGGGTTAACGGAGGAGGGATTTACACCGGGAATGCTCTCCAGTGTTACTGTGCCCTTCCGAGCACCTTCTCCCAGTGTTTGAGTACAGTTAAGGCCGGCTGGAAAGCAAACAATGGGATCAGCAAAGGGTAGAATGGATACAGGCAGGGAAAAGAGTTTCAACCCCTTCCCTGTTTTGGCTGACAACACACAGCAGTGTCCAGTGAAGGTTTCTGTATCCCTGCAGATGCTATTCCTAGGAAAATGGGGAGGAAATCCCAAAGGATCTGACCCAGAGAGGATTTGTGTTAAGGCATTAACTTAGCTCCTTTGGCTGATGTGCTCTTCGTGGTCCGGTCACTACTAGGAGCAGTTTTAACGTCAGGATGAGGGACGAAGCCATCCCCAAGCTCCCAGTGCTCCCCACTGGGGACTTAAGGCCCAGCGAGGAGAAGCCCATCCTTGTGTCCGTACCAACGGGACTTGGGAAAGGAGCAGCAGTGAAACGTGGAGCTGCAGGCACTGCGATGACGGGAGCAGCCCCCCTCTTGGGGAGGAGGACGAGGGAATGAGGAGGGATACAACCCTCTGTTGGGGGGAATTCCAGAGGGAACCCCTCTGCCTTTCCGGGACACCGCTGTGACGGGGAGCACACGGAGTGGGGCGAGGAAGGCCCCGTGAGTAACCCCATCGCTCGTAGCTTACAACCACATGCTTTACGACATAACTACACCAGGCAGAGCCGCTGATGGGAGACATCCGTGAGGACAAAGGCCTCCCACGCTGTACTTTAGCAGCCTGCCATTTTGGCTCACGGCTGGGCAGAGGTCAAACCCACCCTTCCTTCCTGCCTTGCCTCCTTTTCCTCCCTTTCTCTCCAGAAAGAGGGCTCTCCCGTTCCCTTTGCCTCTGTGGGGCAGGCGCCAGGCCCAAAGATACCCGCACGGAGCTTGGAACCGGAGGAGCTTTAAGGTCCCCTCCAACCCACAGCACCGCATGGGTCCGTGTGTGACTGGCGGAGCTTGCTGAGCAGGAGGTGTGGGGGCCAGGGGAGGCCACAGCTCAGCCCCCCCATAGCAGGGCCGCTCTCTGGGCGCGCCAAGGGCTTTGTGTCGGGGGGCGCTGGCACCGGCTCCGTCCCGTGCCGCTGCCTCCACGTGGCTTCGCCGACGCAAGCGCCGCAGGGATCAATGGGGGCCCTGGAGAGGCGTAAACGGGGCTGAGAGCAGCGGCAGCGCGGGCTGGCGGCGGGGGGAGCACCGTGCGCTGCGACCGGGGCACGGGCACCGGGACCCCTCGGCCGCGGCCGCACCACGGCTGCCGGGCCGAGCCGGGTAGAACCGAGCCCAGCCGATCGGAGGCGATCGGATCCGAACCGAGCCCAGCCGATCGGAGCCGAGCCGAACCGAGCCGGGCTGGGCCAATCGGATCCGAGCCGGGCCGAACCGAGCCGGGCTGGGCCAATCGGATTCGAACCGAGCCCAGCCGATCGGAGCCGGGCCGATCGGAGCCGAACCGAGCAGGGCTGGGCTGGGCCAATCGGATCCGAACCGATCGGAGCCGAGCCGGGCTGGGCCAATCGGATCCGAACCGAGCCCAGCCGATCGGAGCCGGGCCGATCGGAGCCGAACAGAGCAGGGCTGGGCTGGGCCAATCGGATCCGAACCGATCGGAGCCGAGCCGGGCTGGGCCAATCGGATCCGAACCGAGCCCAGCCGATCGGAGCCGAGCCGAGCTGGGCCAATCGGATCCGAGCCGAGCCCAGCCGATCGCGGCCGATAAGAGCCGATCTCCCCCCGCCTCCCCTCCCCTCCCCACAGCGCCCCCAGGCCCGGCGGTGCCCGCGCGGGGCGGGGCGGGCCCTGAGGCGGCGCCGCCCCCCCGCTTTGTGCCGTGCTCGCGCTGCCGGTGCCTCCCGCGCCCCAGCCCGCTCCGGCCGCCGCCGCCGCCGCCTCAGGGCCCGCCGGGAGCGCGCGTTCCCGTGGCCGCGCTGCGCCTCGGCCGCTGCCGGCGGGAGCGCGGGCGGGCCCCAGCGCCGCCCCTGAGCGGCGGCCCCGGGCAGCGCCGCCCCCGGCCGCAGCCTTCTTCCCCCCCCCCCCCCCCCCCCCCCCCGCGGGCCAGCAGGCAGCGGCGGCGGCAGGAGGAGGAGGAGAAGAAGGAGGAGGCGGTGGCGGGCGGCGCACCTGGGCCGGGCCGGCCCCGCGGAGCCCCCGGTGGGGAGCGGCTCCATGGCGACCGCGGCGGTGGAACCGGTCTACGGGCTCTCGGAGGACGAGGTGAGGCGCGGCGGGGGCGCGCTCGTGTCCCTTCGTGTTTGTTTGTGTGCGGTTTTGTGCGTTCGTGTGCGCTCGTGTGCGCTCGTGTGCGCTCGTGTGTGTTCGTGTGTGTTCGTGTGCGCTCGTGTGTGTTCGTGTGCGCTCGTGTGCGTTCGTGTGCGCTCGTGTGCGTTCGTGTGCCCTCGTGTGTGTTCGTGTGCGTTCGTGTGCCCTCGTGTGTGTTCGTGTGTGTTCGTGCACGCACGTGACGCGCCCGGGAGCAGCGCCGGGCCGGGCCCGCCCGCGCTCGCCGCCGCCGCCATGGCGGGGTTGGGGTCCGCGGTTCTCCCCCCCCCCCCCCCCCTTCCCTCCCGGTGCGGGCGAAGGTCGAGGGTCGGTCCGGGCCCTGCTCGCCCCGCCCCGGCCCGTGCCCGGCCGCAGCCGCGGGCGGGGGGAGCCGCTGGCCCCGCAGGTGCGGGGCGCGGTGCCCGGGGCCTGCGCCGGTCTCCGTTCAGGTCCGTTGGATGCCGTTGCCCGGCGGGGGCATGGCCGTGCGGGGCAGAGCCCCGCGGGAGGCCCGGGCTTTGTTTCGGGCTGCGCTTTGCGTGTGTTCGCTGTTAGCATCAGGTTGTGGTCACGAATCCCAGTGGGAGATGGCGGGGGTAAGGACGCAGGCTTCCTGTGGGATCCGCGGTCAGGATGGGGAGCAGCAGATCCTAGCCCAGAGGACGGTGGAAGCTGCCAGACGATCTGATTGCCTGTTGTGTTTGAGCAGCGCCGAATGTGGCTGTGCCATCGAATTCCTATTGGGAAGGAGGTTCTCTGCTTGGAGTGGGTGTTTTCCTGCGGGGGGGGGGGGGGGGGCGGTGTTCGTTCTGCTTCTGTTGGTTTCTGAGAGCTGCTTTAAGGGAGGGGAGAGGAGAGGAGAATCCGTGAAGCCTTCCCTCCCTGCTTGTTCCCTGCCTGGCGGCTCGCTCTGGCCAGCTTCCATGGGCAGGAATGCTGCAGGTAGCCTGGGAATGCTGCCCGGGGCTGAAGGAGCAGCAGGTCCTGTGCTATGGCCCAGCGCTGGGGCACCCACCCTGGGAGCTGTGGCTGTCCCTCGGGGGGGGGGGGGGGGGGGGGGGGGGGGGTGCTGCTGGCTCTGAGTGTGCTCCCGGGTATCTTTTGTCCCTGCCTCCTTCCTCAGCATCTGCTGCTGCCCGCACGGAATGTTAAGGAGCCGGCAGGGCTGCAGAGCAGGGAGCTGGTGTCTCCACCGTGGTTCCATGGCGTGAATGCAGCCATGAGCACCCTTCCCCTGAGGAGCAATGGGGGGGGGGTGTCCTTGTTCTCCCTGTAGCTCCCCGGGGGTGCTGGAAGCATCCCGGAGCGGAGCAGAGCCAGCTACAGACGCAGCAGGAAGAGGGTGGAAGGGAGGGGAAAGAGGAGGGCAGGGTGTGGGGAAGCGCAGGGGTGGCACCGGCGCTGTTGTTTCAGTACAGCAACACCCTGAAACCGCTGTTGAAAGGTGCAGCGAAGGAGGGGAGTCCCTGGGGAAGGTGTTCAAGGGGGACACGAAGAGCAAGGCAGGTCCACTGCACCCCAGTGGAGCTCGGTATTCCCAAGGGACACCTTCAGTGGGGACGTGTGCCCTGCTGTGGGGTGATGGGCGCCGTGGGCCTTCCTGACCCAGCCGTGCGTTGACTGCTGCCAGTTACAGCAGGCAGGTCCTCCAGAGCCTTCACGTGGTGCCGGGGTCCCCATCCTTGAGGATGGGTAGCGTTGGACGCGTGGGATGTGGTGGGAGCAGATCCTGAGGTCATTTTTAGCCTGGGATGCAGCTCTCCTTGACATCAGTGGGGGATTCTTGGGAATGCAAGGTGGAAGATTCCCTTCCTGTGCCTTTGGAAGATGCTTTCCAGCCTGGAAGCTGGAGCACAGCTCTGGCTGCGGAAGAGCTCTCTCCAGTTCCAGTTCTCTTTCTGAGCTCCATTCACCTGCCAGGCCTTGCACTTGGATCCCCTGGAATTCCCAGCTTCCTCCCGAGTCGTGCTTCCATTCAGTCGAGCTATCCCGAAGGAGCAGGAGGGAGGGTTGCACCTGCCTTCAAAGAGGGAGCTCTGCAGGCCCTCCCTGCAGCTTAACCTCCATTGGCAGCCTCGCTCCTGCGTGCGTTGGAGATGGGAGGTGAATCCTGGAGGATCCCATCCCTCAGCCTCCGGCTTTGGGGCACCAGCAGGGCAAGGGGGAGCGGCTTTCACGTGCCACAGGGGATACAAGGACCTGGGGCTTCCCATCCCGGGCAGGGCTTGGAGCAGCGGGCTCCAGTGGAAGCAGTTCCCCAGGGATTCCTCGCTCCTGGACGTTGTCTCCTCCTCAGGACCCGGCGCTCACGTTCCCGAGCTCTCCCGCGTGCCTTTGGGTGCGTCCAGGCCCAGTTATCCCTGTGCTTCCTGGTTAACTGGGACTGGGGCTCCGGGAGCTCCTCCTGCCCGGCCGGCGCAGCCATAGCGCCGGCTCTGCGTGCTTGGGAAGCAGGGAGAGGGGAAGTGATGGGTGGCATCGCCTCGCGGGGCAGAGCCAGGCGCTTCTGCTGCGGTGCTGCGATGGCAAGCCATGGGAGTTCCGCGTTTGGAGTGCGCTGGCTTCCAGGGGTAGCACGGGAGCCTGGGAATGGGGCTCAGAAGGTGGAACCGGGGGAGCTTTAAGGTTCCTTCAACCCAGGGCCGTGATCCGACAGCGTTTCGGCCGCTCAGCGTTCCCAGGATCCGTATTACGGGCTGGCCGTTGGAGGGCACTGTGTGCTGGTGAATGCAAGCTCCGGGTTAGCCTGCTTCTGCGGGGATGCCGTTTTCCTGGGAAGGAGGCGTGGAACGAGCCCCGCATCCGCTGAGCAGAGCCCTTGTGCGGCTGCAGTCGCCTCCGTGCCGGCTTCCCCGGGGAATTGCGTGCCCGGGCTTTGTTTTGCAAACAGGAGCGGGCGGGAGGGGAACGCCGAATGAGCTCAGCTGGGAAGGCCGGAGGAGGGCTGCTCGCAAGGGACGCGGCGCCGGGCCGGGGGGGATGGCTTTAAGCTGCTAGAGTGGAGGCTGAGGTGCAGAGCCCCGATCCCAGAGGAGTAGCTGGGGTTGGGACCGCTTGTTTGATTCAGCCCCGAGCTGGAATCCTCTGGGCTGTGAACAGCAGGAGGCATGGAGCAGCCGTCCCCTTCAGAGGCGTTGGCCTGCTCACGCCTGCGGAGTTCCGACCTCCTGGGATCCCCTCGGTTGAAGGATCCCATAGGGCCCCCATGCACGAGCCCAGGTCGCTCCAGGCCACATCCCAGCTGGTGGCTGCGCGTCCAGGGCTATTTGTGCTTACCCACAGCTTCCGCCGTGCCATCCCTGGCCCTTCAGCCCTGCGTGCGGGCAGGACGCTGCGGGTTTGTCTCCCCTTTCTAGGACCTGGGCACCTTGCGTTACCGGGGGAAGTCTCCGGAGCTCCCAGCAGGACGGGAGGAGCTGCTCCGGGCCTCGGTGTGGGGCAGGGCTTGGTGTTCGAAGGCAGGCGGCTCTAGGGGAGGTGTTCCCACTGGAACTGGCTGAGTCCCTGCGGGAAGGTCCAGGGCCTTCCCACCCATCAGTGAGCAGCTCGGAGGCTGGAGGGTTGTCCTGGGCTTGCTGAGCCTGGAGCGGGGCTGGAGCTGCTGCTTGTGACTGATCCTAAAGGGGTTCTTCTTCCTGAGCAGTCTTCCAGTCGTCTGGAATGATGTGGATTCAGTGAAGGGAAGCAGGGAAGAGTTTTCTGCCCGCACTGAATGGGTTTTAGGAGGGAAGGCCAGGATGGCCGCATCCCACCTTGATGCTGGGAGGAGATTGCATCCATCAGCACTGAGGTATCGAAGCCTTCCCGTCGGTGGGAATGCCGCAGGAGGCCCGCGTGCCAGGGAAGCTGGGATGGAGGCACCATTAAGTACAATTGCCTCTTGGCATTCGAGGAATGACTCGGGAATACTGCTCGGGAGAGGTTTCCTTGTGCTTCAGCTCAGCCTTTAGCGCCGCTGGGCAGTAGAGCGGCTTCCTTGGGGGTGAGCAGAGTGGAAGAAGGCAAAGTCATTCCCAAAGGTGGGAAGCTTCAGTGGTTAACGTTCATTGGGCCCCCTTTACTCCACCTTTGAGCCTACCCGTCGCACTGGGAGGGGATCCCTCCCCATCGCTTGGCTGGGAATGGTTCATCCCCGAGGCTGGAATCCTTTGGGATGGGAGCTTAGGGTCAGGGCTGCCTCCGGAGGTGCTGCTGAGGAGCTCATCCGGAGCCGCACCTGCTGGAGACAGGAGGCTGCGGCAGTGCCCGAGCAGTGTGGTGGCCCTGGAGGGCTGGAACTGCGGCAGGACCATGGATTCTTAACGGTCCCTGGGAGGTCTGGCGTCGCTTCTGGCTGGGTAACGGGGTGATTCACGCACCAGAGCGCGGGGAACGTGGAGCCGCGCATCCAGCTTCACGGTGGCCTGGTTTTGCTGGTGCGTCTGCACAGGGACGGTCCGTGGACAGCAGGGGAAAGCCCCGACGGTACGTCAGGTCAGGAATGCTGCTCCCGCCGCAAGGCTCCGGGGGTGCTCGTGGTCCACAGGCACTGCAGCTCCGACGAGGGATGGATTGCGGTTACATAAAGATGCTCCCGGCAGCAGCTGACACGCCGTTGGCAGCCGGGGGAAGAGGAGGCTCCGTAAAGGGAGCCCTTTAGAGCAGCTCCGGTGCCGAAAGGGGCTGCGGGAGACCTGGAGAGGGGCTTTGGCCAAGGGCCCGTGGGGTTTGGGCTTTGGCTTTGGCCACGTAAGAGTCCCTTTATGGTCCCAGCCCTGGGCACGTGCGCCAGGATCTCCTCGACAAAGCTTTGTTCCTGTGCTCAGCAGCCACACAGAAGATGCTTTCCCTGCTGCCAGGCAGGATTAAACCCTTCCCTCGGCTTCTCCGGAGGGAGGCAGGTGGAGTTTGCCTTCAGGAAGAGCATCTCCTATAGGATCCCAGCCTGCTGGGCCTTGGAGGAGGCGGCTTCCCGTGGTGCTGGGGCTGCGGTGAGAGCTCCGGATGAAGGCGGTTGGGCCCCGCTGTCCTTCCCTCGTGCTTTGCCTGCCTGTGGGCAGTGTCCCAGAGGGAGATGTGGGCTGGTCCCTCGGAGCAGGTTAAAGCCATTGCCCTTGGCCTGGCCCTGCATCCCTTGCCCACGTTTCCCATCGCTCCTTCGGGCGCTGGAGCTGCTCTAAGCTCTCCCCTTGAGCTTCTCCTCACCCAGCACCCCAGGTCCTGCTCCTCGGGCTGCTCCATCCCATCCCATGTCCGGCGCACCGGGAGCTCTGTGTGCCTGCAGTCCATGGGTATCCGTGACCCGGGGCAGAGCCCTGTTGTCCCTCCCCTTCCAGGCTCTTTGCACCCAAAGCACTGCCTCCGAGCTCCCTGCTCCCTGCGGCATTCCCACCACCCTGGCAGTGGAAAGTTACCTGTGGGGCCTATCTGGGGCTGCCATCGGAGCGGCAGGGCAAGGCCATGGGGCTGCCCTCCCACCCCAGCCTTGGGCTTCCGCGTCCCGGGCTCCGTGTGCGGTGCTGTGCCCCCCGCAGCGTGGGTGCTGAACCCCTTCGTGCGGCTCTAAACCGGCCGGGGGGGTCCTGTCCTGGCGCCTGCGGAATTCCCGGTGGGAATGTGGAGTTAGAAGGCGGAGGTGTGAGTTGCAGGCCTGGGGTTGGAGCACAGCTCTTGTGGGTTGGGGGGTGTGGAGTGAGTGAGCTGCTGCTGCCGGGTTTAGGGGGGCCTTTGGGCGAGGCATGGAGCAAGGGGGAATGGCTTTAATCTCCAGAGGGGAGGTTGAGGTGGGATACCGGGAAGCTGGTCCCTGGGAGGGTGCTGGGGCACTGCAATGGGAGATGCCCCATCCCCGACAGTGTTCAAGGGGCTCGGAGCAAGCTGCTCGAGTGGAAGGTGTCCCTGTTGGAACCGGATGAGCTTCCAGGTCCCTTCATCCCAGAGCATCCCCTGGCTCTACGGTGCTCGTGCTTTGTCACCTCTCAGCCCCACTGCTGGCTCTCTGGGGAAGGAATCCCACGTTCCCCCATGAGAAACCCCTTTGGACCACGTGAAGGAATAGCAGCTCTTCCAGGGCGGATTTCTGTGTCGTTTCTGACCCTCCCCATCTCAACCCCCTCGGATGCAGGCACCAAACCCGTGGCCCCATTCCTGCTACCTGGAGCGCAGGGCTGCAGGAGAAAGCTGGGGGGGAAAGGGAGTTGTTCCCTGACACGGCTCCAAGGAGCAGGCTCAGGTTACTGGAACTCAACCTCACCTCTTGCACTTATCGGGGTGGAACCGGCGCCGGTGACTGCAGAACCTGTTCCTGGGCTTGGGGGCTGCTTTGTGGAGCAGAAAGAAACGGGCTGGAGGGGGGGAAAAAGGGGGTGAAAGCAGCGTTTATGGTGTTAGAACGTGGGGGTCCGGTTGGTGTCCCTTACCGGGGTGTTGGTACCCTTAGCTCTGGTGTCCTTCACCCTGAGGGGAGCTGGATGCTCTTCACGGTCGGGTTCAGGCTGTACTTCAGCAGGTGAAGTGAGCGTCTCCTTCCAGGAGGTTTTCCTTCCAGCAGGAATGCTGTCTGAAGGCTGCGACTCGTCCTTCTGGTGCCCGCAATGAAGGAGAGAATGGATCTCAACCCCCTTTTCCTTCTCGTTGGCAGGAGGAGTCTCGTATCCTGAGGGTGAAGGTGGTGTCCGGCATTGACCTGGCCAAAAAGGACATCTTTGGGGCCAGGTAGGTGTTACCCATGGGCTCCTTCATGTACACAACCAGAGCAAGGATGCTCTGGAATGGCTCGGTCACAAAGGTGATGAGAGGCCCTGGACTTGCTTACGGGGACATTGTCTATGGGCAGCGGGTGGGCTCCAGGCCTGCCCTGTCCCTGCACCGCGAGCCCTTCTCCATCTGCCTTGGCTCCACAGGGCACTGAGGAGCAGCTCAAGCTTTGGCAGTGCCCAAAACGCCCCCCCCACCTCCCCCATGCAGGACCAGGCTGGGAGCCCTCTTGCTCCCGGGCGCATCCCAGGGCTGCATCCATAGTGAAAGCCCTCATTCCGCGTGCTGGAGCGGGCTCCCTGTGGGTCTTCCCTTGGTGCTGCTTCCCAACCCGTCATTAGCTCAATTAAAACCTTAATTGGGGGGGGGGGGGAATTGGCACCAGAGCAGTGAATTTGGCAGCAAACCCACGTGCAGAGCATGGGAACACAAAGGCTTTGGGTTTCGCTCCCCACGTTTGCTGCTGACCCTAAGCAGGGGAGGAAGCAGCTTGGATGGAGGTGGCAGCGTCCCAGGGCAGGCTGGAGGGGGGCTCGGAGCAAGCTGCCCTGGTGGGAGGTGTCCCTGTTGGACCTGGATGGGTTTTAAGGTCCCTCCAAGCCAGCTGGTTCCGTGATTCCATGACTTGGGTTGCTTTGTTCCCACTTGGGACCCAGGAAAGCTGCTGCTCTGCTGCCCTCGCCTTCCAGCCCAGGGAGTGAGTGCTCGTTGTGGCTGGAGGGTGAACAAAGCTGGAGTCGCGTTAGCAGGAAGCTGCACTTGTCATGACATCAAAGCATATTATGGGTTGCCTCCGGGGTTGTGGCTTTCACCTGCTCTTTCCCTGGAGCCTGCAAGGCGCAAATCCTCTCTGCTCCCATTGCCTGGCTCCCGCGGGCACCAGGGGCTGTTCTCAGTCCCAGCTGCGCTGCCTGGGGAGCAGGGCTGCTGGAAACGGGGCTCCCTGCTGGAATCCACGTGGATTCTGAGCCTGGCCATTGGCAGGGGCAGGAGGAGCGCAGGGGCCGGCGTCCCCGGCAGCAGTGTCCGTGTGTCCCCGGAGGTGGAGACCCCTCCAAGTGCCTGCATCCCGCGGAGCCTCGGGACGGGATGGCCGTGGCTCAAGTAGGAGAGAGGTCGGGTCCCTGCTGGGCTGCTTTGTGGCGTTGGGAACGGGAAGGTCGGGGCAGCGCCGCGCCTGCTCCGGCCCTCCTCCGTGTAGCTGCTCCCTTCACCCGGATCCCGTGTGCTTGGGATGCTTTGGGTGAGCGTCCCTGCAAACCCGGGATGTGTGAGGGGAAACCGGGCTTTTATTGCTGTGAGCCTGGCCGGGCGATCCCATAGGCTTTGGGGTGACCCCCCCCACCCCGTGGGTTCCTGTGGCCCCAGGTAGCTGGTGATGGATGGGGAATGTCAGCCCCGTTTGCGGGGAAGAGGGGAGGGGGTTGTGGCAGCAGAGCTGGGGGAAGGGAAGGAGCCCCCCTGGGAGCTGCCTCAGCTCCAGGCCGAGCTGTTCCCTGCTGCCCCGAAGGAGGGCTCTCTTTGGGGTGGCATCCGCAGCACTTTGCGCTTCAATGCGAGCTCCAGGGCAGTGGGAGCAGCCTCGGGCAGGTGTTGGGATGAGCAGGTATCCAGCCTGCGGGTAACAGCTTGGCTGGGGTGGATACGAGCCTGGGGAGCAGCGGTCGGGGCGGGCAGCAGAGGGCCCCAGAGGAGGGATGGCCGCACCTCCCACCCCGGCCTCCTTCGGCAGGGAAGCGCTGGGCTCCGGGCCGGGGCTCCCCCGGTCCCGAGGGATTCGTTGGGCTTTGCAATGGAGTCGCCACGGGGGGAGCTGGGGACGGGGCTGCGCCCGCAGGTACCCGGGTGCAGGGGCTCCCTAAGGGGGGGTGAGGAAGGAGGAAAAGCCGCGGCTTCCTGCCTGCTTTGCCCTGCCCTGGCTCCCGTGAAGCTGACCCAGGTGGGACGGGGGTGATGTGGGGGATGTGGGTGGTGCTGTGGGTGAAGATGTGGGGGATGCTGTGGGGCGTGATGTGGGTGATGCTGTGGGTGGTGTGGGTGACGCTGTGGGTGACGCTGTGGGTGATGTGGGTGACGCTGTGGGTGATGTGGGTGATGCTGTGGGTGGTGTGGGTGATGTGGGTGACGCTGTGGGTGGTTATGTGGGTGATGCTGTGGGTGATGTGGGTGATGCTGTGGGTGACTTGGGTGATGTGGGTGACGCTGTGGGTGATGTGGGTGACGCTGTGGGTGATGCTGTGGGTGACGCTGTGGGTGACGCTGTGGGTGACGCTGTGGGTGATGTGGGTGACGCTGTGGGTGATGTGGGTGATGCTGTGGGTGACTTGGGTGATGTGGGTGACGCTGTGGGTGATGTGGGTGACGCTGTGGGTGATGTGGGTGACGCTGTGGGTGATGTGGGTGATGCTGTGGGTGGTGTGGGTGATGCTGTGGGTGACTTGGGTGATGTGGGTGACGCTGTGGGTGATGCTGTGGGTGATGTGGGTGATGCTGTGGGTGACTTGGGTGATGTGGGTGACGCTGTGGGTGATGTGGGTGACGCTGTGGGTGATGCTGTGGGTGACTTGGGTGATGTGGGTGACGCTGTGGGTGATGTGGGTGATGCTGTGGGTGCCATCGCAGTGCAGCTCCCTGGGGTGCTGTGTCCCAGGCCCTAGACCGCCAGGGTGCTGCTGCTGTTGATGGGAAGAGGAGCAGCAAGGAGCAGGAGCCCTTCCGTGGGTGAACCCGGTTTATGTGGGGCAGGACAAAGGGCCCGGCTCCGAGGCGGTGCAGTACCGGGGCTGGGGTGGGTGTCTGGGTAAGCAAAGGGCAGGAATGGGGCGGAAAGGGACAACATGGGGTGTGTTCAAAGGAGCAGGCAAGGAGGAAGGGGCTGAGCCGCAGTGACCCCCGTGGCGTCCGGCCTGGGGCAGCCAGGCCTGTTCGGTGCCGGGAGCAGCGCAGGCCCCGGGGTGCTGAGGGCAGGGTGCGAGCCCTCCATGGGGGTTCTTTCCCCCCTCCAGCCCTGCGGGAGCCCAGCACCTCAGGCTTGAGGGCAGAGTGCAGGATTGCAGCCCTGGGATGCTCCCGTTGGCACCCTGACACCAGGTTTCCTTTGCTGCCTGCCCTATTGTCTGATCCTGTGGTGGGAGCCGTGGGGAATTCCTGCTCCGTTCCCAAACTGGGGCTGTGGACCAGCTGCGTTGGGTTGGCTTCGGGCTGGCTTTTAGGGCTTCGGGCACTGGGGGGAGTGGGAAACAGCGGGATGGAGGGAGCGATGCCCAGAGAGCCTCTGTCAGGGCGTTCCCTACACAGCAGCCTCCGGGAAGAGCGTTTGGAAGGAGCGAGCGGGACAATGGACTGCAAGGGAAGGGGTTTGGGGCTCCTGGGGTACAGCCGGAGCGAGGAGCTGCAGCGTTCCCTGCGGCTGATTCCTGCCTCTTTTCCCTCTTGCAGCAGCAGGAATCGGGAATTCCGCCAGGGAAAGCGGCTGTAGGGCTTGTTACTTGCAGCAGCGTGTTACTGCTCTTCACGCAGCTGTTTTCAAGCGTCCCATCCTAACCTTATTCAGTGGGACTGGGGGCTTTGTTTCCATCGTCGCTTTGGATCCGTACATCACTGGGATTCCTTAGTGCCGGGGGCTGGAGCTGGAGGAGCTCGAAGTCCCTTCCCACCCAAACCAGGCTGGGATTCCATGAGTCAGCTCCCTATAGCTCGGGAATAGAGGGAGGCACGTGCCTTAGGGGAGGGGGGCTGGCTTCAGCTTGGAGCAGCACTGGAATGAAGTGGGTTGAAGGGTGTTTTCTGTTTCAGTCCCCGTTCTGTTTCATTCCCAGGGGTTAAGGCAGGGCTTTTCTGGTGTCCTCCACCAGATCCCAGAGGGAAAGGGGGTTTCACGGCCGCCCCTCGTTGCGTTCACTGGTGGTTTATGACGTTGGTGCCTTGTAGGAGGCCAGTTCAAGGGGGTCACTCCTAGCAGTGGGCGTTGTACAATGACTCCTCGTGCCACTACAGGGAGGCTGAGTCCGTGCATCCCTTTCAGTGGACGCCCTCTTGGCCCCGGTGACCTTGCTCACACTGGGTGCCTTCTCCGTCCCCCATGCAGGAAGCCTTTGGAGCTTGCTTCCTCCTGGCTGTAAGCCCTTGGGCTCCTCGTGGCGTAACCGGGCTGTCCCGGGAGGTGGCTGGGGGTTAAGGGCCAGGCATAGCAGAGGCCGCCCAGCTTGGTCCTCTTGAGTCCCATTGGAAGTGCTTCCCCGGGACAGTAGCCTTGGGAACGCCGCAGGGCTGGCTCCTGTTCCCTGGCGTTGCACCTTAACCGCCGCCGTGTCTCTTGCAGCGACCCGTACGTGAAGCTCTCCCTGTACGTAGCAGATGAGAACAGGGAGCTCGCTCTCGTGCAGACTAAAACCATCAAGAAGGTAGGTGTGGAACTCCTTTTTATGTCCCCTCCCTTTGGGAACGGGAGGGGTCAGCAGCATCCTATAACCTAACACCGCCCTCGCTGTCAGTATCGGGGCTCCAAGGGGTTTATAGAGGGGTTACCTTGTTCTGCTTCAGTTGAATGTACTGGCAGGGAGGAAGGGGTTGAGGCCTCACGGAAGTGCCTTCCAGAAGGCCGAAGGAGCTGCACTTTCCCCTTTTCCTCTCCTTTTGCATCGCTGGCACAGCTCTCCGATGGCTGTCCTGCTGTCCATCCGCATGGAGTGCTTCCTTGCAGCCAAAGGCATTGAACGGCAGTATCGGGGAACTGAGTCGCTTTAAAGCAGCATCCTGGGCACGAGGAGGAGTCCCCTGTGGCCACGTCGGGGTGCTCAGCTGACAGCCAAGGCTCTCCCTTGCTGCTCGAGCACCCCGGAGCCAGCGTGTGCTGTCAGCTCTGCCAGAGGATGAGGGAAGGATCTGGCACGCAGCCAGGGAGGACGTAGCAGAGTTGGGTTTAAACTGGCCCACGGCTGAATTGCCCCATTGCTCATCGGGGCTGTAATCTCTGTGCTTTATCAAGGTACCATTTCATGCCTCAGCTCCCTGCAGATTGCAGTCTGGCTGCAGGTTTAGGGCCGGTTGTTAATACCTTCCGCAGGAGAGAAGGAACAGGAAATCACCTTTCCTTTCCTTCTCTTTCCCGGTCCATTTACACTATAGGTACGTCCTCCTCGTCCTCCCCTTGCCCGGGGGTTTTCCCCCTTCACGTGGCTCCAGATGAGCCTTGAGAATGCAAAGTCTTCAGGTTTGCTTTGTGTCACTTCTCAGGGATGTGCCTTTTGCTCACAGAATCCTATTTATACTGAGCAGCTATTTTGGGCTCCGCTGACTCAAGTGGCCTCCTACATTTGGTTTACTCAGTAGAGAGTTTCTCCCTAACTTAATGGCAGTTCCCCCCCCCCCCCCCCCCCCCCCCAGGTCTTCATGCCACGCTCCTCTCTCCCTTTTCTCCCTAAGGAGTCAGCACTTGGAGCAGATCTAACGGCATCAGGGTATATAAACGTGTTGATTTCCCTTTGCAGACCCTGAATCCAAAATGGAATGAAGAATTTTACTTCCGAGTGAGTTGCCTTTTCCTTTACCATCATTAACCCGAGTCCTCGCTACTTAACCTGAAAGGTGCTCGTCCTGATGCCATTGCTCTGCTGGAAGCAGAAATCAGCATCAGGCTGAGCAGGAACGGGCCGTTCCTCTTACTTAGGGTTAACTCATCTGCCAAATGCCACATTCCCTTCACTGGGCAATGTGGTTTTAGCAGAGCATGGTTTGCTGGGCCTTGGAAATGTTAATGCCACGGCAAATAACGAGGGGTCGTTCCAGAGCTCTGTGGAATTAGCATGGCAGGAACTAATAAAACCCAAATGGAGAGAGGGGGGGGACGGGAAAAGCCGTTCCTCTTGGCCTTTTACGTGCTCAAAAGGTCAAAATGGGCCCTTTTGGAGCTTCTCTCTACTCTTGCTTCAAGTGAAACCCCTGTTTAGAACATCCTGACCCTGTTTCTGTGTCCCCCCAGGTGAACCCAACCAACCATCGGCTCCTGTTCGAGGTGTTTGATGAGAACAGGCTGGTGAGTGCTTGTCCTGCATGGATCTGGTGAGAGCAGCACATCGAAAAGTGGCTTTGGGGCAGTGAGGGAAGAAGTGCAGGTGGAGGCATGAAAAGGCTCTGCTTGGGGCCTGGCAGGCATGAACCAACGTTAACCCATCCGTTCTGAGGTGGAAACCTCATCATGTTGGTCCTGGGGCTTCACTCCAAGCAAGTCCCAACCTTTGGTCCCTTAGGAAGCAGCTCCCTCAGTGTCTCCTGGTCCCTTCTGCATCCCTTTTTCGGGGTGTGCTGGCCAGAGCTGCTCCTTGGACTCACGGGGGGAGGTTTAAGGTGATGACAGCGCTCTCTGTTAGCGGTTTCGGCTCTCTGCCATGCACACCGGTGGTGGTTTCAGCCTGGAACTTCATTGGGTGGTGCAGGAGCTCTTGTAGGGAGCTCTACCAACATCTTCCTGCTTCTTGCTTGTGCTGTGCTTCACTACGTAAGGTTTGCACACAGGCACACGCGGAGTGAGTAGCGCTGGCAGGTTATGTATGCCCCGTGCTGGTGGCTGGCTCTGCAGTACTTGGTGTGGGTTTCAGCACAAGAGCTTTGGTTCTTCTTCCCGTTCCCAAAGAAGCAAGGCACTCGCAGCCTTTGCCATCCGTCTGCATGGTCAGATAGGGAATACGTGATGCCAGAGGGTCTGTGTCCTTGGATTTGTCTGGGAAATAAGGAGAAACTAACTCGCAGCGCCTGTGCTTCTGGAAGGGAGCGCCCCAGCGCTGGTGCTGTGGGGCAGCCAGTCGTGCTTCTCCTCTTGCTGGCCCATAATCCACCTCACACAATAGGGAATTGTGCTGGCTCTTGGCAGCTCCGCGGAGCTTTGGGCTCCCAGTCCTCTGCTGGCGTTGGAAAAGCACCTGCTTCCAAAGGGAGCCTGCAACGAGCCTCCACCTTAAAGCCTCGGAGCCGCTGGGGAGCGTGACTGCCGTGAAGCCCCCTCGGAGCACCGAGTCTGCTCATGCCGGCCGTCGCAGCCCTGCTTCCAGCCCTCAATTCCCCCCTGGAGCCAGGCCAGGAGCGGGCAGGGCTTCCTGCGCGGTGTTAAAGAGCAACGAGGGCAGCAGCCGTCCCTGCCTTGCCTGGAGGAACCTGGAGCAGCCCCTTCTTCCCCCGGCCTCTTCCGCCCTGCTGCTGGGGTGAGGAAGCTTTGCCGGGCATCCCAGCGCGCTCCGTGCTGGAATTCTGCAGGATTCGAGGCTGCTGGAGCCCGCGGGGGAGCTGTGGCTGAGTCGCGTCGGGAGCGCAGCGCACGCTGGAAGCGGAGCCCTGCTCTCCTCATCCCAAAGCACGGAGCTCGGAGGGACTTCTCCTCGTCCGCATGGAAAGGCTCAAGTTCAGCATGGAACCCAAGGGCTTTGGGTGTCGCTGAGCCCCAGGGAAGGAGGGGCGGGGGCTTGGGTTTGCCAGCAGCTGCTTCCCTGATGGAAAAGCAGCAGCTGGGAAGGGGCCGGCCTCATCCCGAGCGAAGCAGGGAAAACAAACCCCCCCCAGCAGCTTAGCTGGGCGCGGGGCACGCAGCCCCACGTGACAGCCCCCGTCCTACCCCGTGGGCCGCGCCGCACGGGCGCTCTGCCCCCCGGTCGTGCCTGGAATGCCGCCGGGGCTATGCGTGCTATCCGGCGCTCGCGGGGCCGCAGTGCTCCGGGGGCAAGCGGCCGGGCAGATGGGCCCCTCGCTTCTCGCCTTGCCGTGTAGCCGGGGCCCCCGCCCGCGAGGGCACCGAGCATGGCCCAGCGCCTCCGCTTGCACTTCGCCTCGGCCCGCAGCAGCACGGCCCCCGAGGCGGAGGCGCTGGCCCCGGAGACGGGAGCGGATCCCTTCATGGCATCGCGGAGGAGCATCCCGCGGCTCCCGGGCACCGCCACGCCGCCCACCCGCAGCTCCTCCGTGCGCATCTCCCTGCAGCGCGCGGCTGCCAGCGGCCCCGGGGAGTCTGCTCCGGGGTGTCCCGAGGAGGCGCTTCCCTGCAAAGCCCCTGCGAGAAGCCGCCCTTCTTCTCCGGAGGATTCCCCTCCCCGGCTGCTGGAGGCCGTGGGGCGAGGGATTAACGGAAGCCTTTGCTGTCCTCGCCGGGGGTTCCAGCCTCTTCCTCGCGAGCAGCAGGGCGAGGATGCTTCGGCTCTAGCCGTCGGCGGTGTGAGGATCCGGCATCGGGCTTCCGGCGCGGATGTGCCTCGGGTCACCCTGCTCCCCTTCGCTCCTGAGCCTGGAAGCGCCGTTCCCGAACGCCGGCGCTGGTCCCTGCAGCATGTGCCCGACGCGGGAGCGACGGCAGGGAAGCAGCTCTTTGTGCTCCAGCTGCAGCAGCCCCCCACGAGCGGGCCGGGAGGGGAGCACAGCTTTGGCTTTACCGGCACGAAAGGGGACAGGCTGGTGCGGTACCCGCGGATCCGGCTGGAGGGGAGCCCTGCCCACCCCATCCTGCCCGCGGAAGGGAAGCCTGGCGATGACGGCTCCGCTTCGGAAGCGCACGGGGACGGCCCTGCCGCCTCTCCCGGCCCGAAGGAGCGGCTTCCTCGGGGATGCCTCTTCAGGATCCGGCCGGAGCAGAAGCACTTCCGCATCCTTGTCAGCCGGGCTCCTGAGGAGCAGGAGCCTCCCGCCCCGGCCACCACCGCAGTAAGTACAAGGCGGAGTAGCGCGTGAGTAGAGAGGGGCGGCGGGCGCTCCGTGCTCAGTGCTGGAATGTTCTCCATTGCCCGGGAGCAAGGCAGGAATCCTCTCCGCTTCCAGCGTCCCGTAACGTCGCTCCCGTTCCTGCTTACGTCCAGTGGAGTATTTCGAGATCCTCATGTCACCCCCCCGGGGCTGGATTCAGGCTTACATCAGCTGGAAAGACTCTGGCAACTCGGATGGCAACTGGAGCGGTGGGCATGGAGCTGGTGGGAACGGGCATGGAATTGCCTGCGGGATGTGTGCGTGTGCTCCTCGTGGCGCTGCAGCACGGAGGCCCTGCCGTGACTCTGCAGCTTTCCCAGGGAAAAGCTGCTTGGCGCCCTGTTACCCCGGCGTATCCGCGTGCTTAGCGCGCAGTGGATGCATGCCGGGAGGAGGGAGGCACAACGGATCCCTAAGGATTCGGGTTTCGGGGGTCAAAGGAGCAGTCAGTCCCTCCCCAGGCCTCCCGTTAGGCTCTGTGGCGGAAGGAGTGGGTAGCGCCATTCCTGCCAGCAGGAAAAGCTGGAATGTGGGAATTCCGTGGCTGCAGCCTCCCGCCGCTCCCAGGTGTTCGTGAGCTTTCCCATGGCTCCTCTCTGCCACTGGAGCAGGATGTATTCCATTACAGAGCCGGAGAAAATCCGCCGGGAAGCCCGAGCTCCCCCCCAAGAGGGAAGGATTTTACGTGGGAGCCCTCGTTGCAAGCGCTTTTGGCTGCGATCGGCCGCGGAGCGTGTGCGTGCTGTGGCCCCGAACAAGCGCTCCCGTTGTTTGGAAGCTGGGAGCTGGAGCCTTGGGAGCCACTTCCAAACTCTCGTGTGTCACCCCAGCGCGGGAGGGAGCCGACAACGGCCTCTTTGTGCTCAGGGGATTACAAAGGGCCCTAAGAAAGTGGTGGGGCCGCGTTCAGGGAGCGGGCAGCTCTCAGCCTGGGGCTCGCCCTGCTCAGTCCCTCCCTTAGGAATGCTGTGCTGGAAGAGATCGGCTCCAAGCGATCCGCTGGGAGGGAAAGCACTGGGATAAGTGGGGTTCGGGTGGAACTCGCCGTGTCCCAGAGTAGTTTGAGTTGGAAAGGACCCTAAAGCTCATGCAGATCCGTAGGGATACCTTCCACTAGAGCAGGTTGCTCTAACGTGGCCTTGAAGCAGGGATGGGGCAGCCCCAGCGTCTCCATTCGCCCCATCCCGGTGTCCCAGGAATGGCTTCATCCGCTTCCGTGTTGCTTGGCGTCGATGCTCGTGCCTTTCTGAAGCCAGGGCAGGGCAGGGTTGGAGCTTCCAGAAACGCGGGGAGCGCAGGCTGGGATTCTTTGGGATACAGGGTGCTGCTGTTCCGTGTCTGACCCGGGGAAGGCAGTGCGGGTTGCTGCGGTTCAGAAGGGAAGGAGCAGGAGCATCTGTGGTGGCTCGCTGATACTTGAGGTTAGGCAGGAGCAGGTCGAGGTGGATGGGATGCAGGTAGCTGTGGAGTCCCTGAGGTGCTGGGAGCGCTGAAGGCATTCCTGCTCGGCTGCGAGCTTCCTGGCTGCATAGGGTACTCACAGCATCTCTCCTCGCGGGATACATCGGGTCCCTCAGGCTCGGGGCTCCTCGGTGCAGCTGCACTCTGTTTGTCCGTGGGGATACACGTGGCTGTGCCCTGGGCATCCCTTGATGGTTTTTTGCACGGGAAGCAGGGTTGTTGGGGTGCTGTAATCCCAGGAAGGCTGGGGTTTGATGTTACACTTCGTGCCGTGCCGTGAGGAACGCGTAGGCTTGGCCTGGGAGCCGCAGGATGCACGTCCTGGCATTCCCGGCGTGGCAGGGCTGCAAACAGGCAGCAGGTTCTTTGGGAATCGCTGGAGTCATCCCTGACCTCTTCTCCCTGGCGCGCACTCGGCTTTGGGCTGCTTTAGGACATGGCTCGTCAGGTACACGCTGAGCAAAGCCATCGCTGCTGTTGAGTCCTTCCTACCTCATCTGCTGCCAAAATGGCATTCCCTTGGCTTTCCAATGCATTCCCAGTCCAGGTGAGTCACAGACTCCATCGTGTTTGGGTGAGATGAGCGCAGGATAGGTACTATGGCATCATGTGGGGTGAGTAACCATCCCATACATCTTGATCCCGTGGATTAGCAAGCAGGGTGGTGGTTCCTCCCCTGGTGTGGGGCTGGTGCCATGGATGAGGACAGGGACCGTGGCCTGCGTCCGTGTGTGCTACGGGGCTAACTCCGTAGTGGCAGTGAGCAGATGGATGGGACCTGTTTCTTTGGAGGCTTTGTTGAGCTCCTGTTCCTGGCAGGCTTCGTCTCTGCTCATCTCTCCTGTTCCTTCTGTTCCGTGGTGGCCAGGAGGTATCACGTGTAGGTCCCTGTGCTCCTCAAGGTGGCAGGCACGCATGGGTGACGAGGCCACCGCACCCACCTTCAAGCTCCCATAGATCTTCGAGACCTGAAGGGCTCTCTTTATGCTGCCACCTCCGTGGCTGTGCAGTGGGCATGGGCTGTAGTTAGGGGTGGAGCTCGTCCCTTGCTTGCCCCCGTGGGAGGCGGATCCCTCCCTCCAAGGGAAGGGGATGGGGAAGAACCCGCAGGCGAGTGGCGGACGTGGGCTCGGGTGGTGCTGAGCCAGCGGGGCCCTCCCAGCCCCTGCTGCCCGGGGGCTGGGGCAGCGTTCAGCTCTGCTGGCTCACGGCTCCTTTCTGCCTTCTTTGACAGACCAGAGACGACTTCCTGGGTCAGGTGGATGTGCCCCTCAGTCACCTCCCGGTAAGGCGCTGCCCTGGCCTCATCTCCCTCCTCCTCTTAGGTCCCGTTTTCCCATAGGAAGTCCACTTGCGTATTCCTGAAGCATTCCCGGCGTTGCCTTAGAGCTGAAGGCGAAACACCGGGGGTTGGGAGGGGTGGGATTCCTTTAGCAGGAGGGCTGGTCGGTTGGTTTGAGGAGGGGGAGATGTTTCCTCTCTTTGCTTTTGTGTCCGGAGCAATGGAGGGATTCCAGGCGTGAAGCTTGTCCTGGAGCTCCGCTTGTCCGGTTTTCCTGGCAGCTGGAAGCACGGTGGCAGCCTGGATTCATGGGGATGGGGCTCCCTGCTTCCATAGCTGCGTGGTGGCACTGGTGGGCACGGCTCCCAGCGTTGCCACCCCATCTGTGGTGTGAACGTTCCTCAGGTGTCTCCATCCTTTAATGTCCCGTTCCCTTCTGTGCTTCCAGACGGAAGACCCCACCATGGAAAGGCCCTACACCTTCAAGGACTTCCTGCTCAGGCCGAGAAGGTGAGGAAGGGGAGAACTGTGTGGTGTAAACTGGGTCTTACTTAAGGTTTGCTCTCTGCTGCTGCGGAAGGGCCGCTGCCCGAGCTGGGTCCCCTTTGTCTCCTAGCCACAAGTCCCGCGTAAAGGGCTTCTTGAGGCTGAAGATGGCCTACATGCCCAAAAACGGTGGCCAGGAGGATGACAGCAGCGAGCCAAGGGATGACTCTGAGGTAAGGCTTAATCCTGGGGTAGCGTCCCCCTTACGAGAGGTTGAAGGAGGGTTGTAGCAGAGGAGCTTGTCCTGTTTGGGGGGGGGTTATGCTGCAGTACCTGTGAGCTTCAGAACCAGCAGCTCCCCGCTGAGGGAAGCAGCAGAGACCTCCTTTAACTGCTTTTCCTCGTCTCCCAAGCACGGATGGGATGTGGTGGATTCCAGTGAGTCGGCCTCTCAGCGCCAGGAGGAGTTACCGCCGCCGCCGCTGCCTCCGGGCTGGGAGGAGAAGGTGGACAACCTGGGCAGGACTTACTACGTCAACCACAACAACAGGACTACTCAGTGGCATCGCCCGAGCTTGATGTAAGTGGGAAAAGCCTGCCTTGGAGTTCCGTGGAGCGCTGTTAAAGGCACGCCGCTCACTCGGGAAGGCGTGGAGCCCGGGTTTGGTGCCGTGCCATGGATCCGAAGGTAGACTTCCGTCATGGAAGAGCTTCCTCAGACGTGCCCAAGTCCGGATAGCTTCAGGGAAGAGCGACCGGGGCTCCCCCGGCCCCGTGTACGCGTGGATGCTCTGGGAAATTCCGGGAAGTCTGAGGGGGTGGGAGGGAGTTCAGTGCAAGAGAGGACTTCTTCCCCAGGAGAGCAGCCGGCCATTGGAGTCATCTCCCCAGGGAAGTGGTGGCTGCCCAGTAGTGGGGCATCTAGTCTAAGTAATGCCTTGCCTTAGAAAGGCTGGAGCAGGTGATCCTTGAGGTCTTCCCAACCTGGGATTCCGTGACATTTGCGAGGGGTTTCCAGTTCTGTTGGCTTTGGATCGAGGGATTAAGCTACGTCCTGTAGGAAGCCGGGCAGGGGTGGATGGGAAGGCCGGGTTAGATGGGGCTTGGAGCAACCGGCTCTAGTGGAAGGTGGCCCGGGTTGGAACTTAGATGACCTTAAGGTCCCTTCCAACCCAAACCGTTCCATGATTCCCTGGTTTTTATCATCACCGGGGTTTGGAAAGCAGCAAAGTAGATGGTTGGGTTGAACCTTCATGGTCTCCTTCTCCTTTCCTCCTTCCCATGCTTCCGTGGCCCCCATGCAGTGATGTGGGCTCCGAGTCAGACAACAACATCCGGCAGATCAACCAGGAAGCCGCCCATCGGCGGTTCCGCTCTCGGAGGCACATCAGTGAGGACCTGGAACCGGAGCCCATGGAGAGCGGAGACATTCCTGAGGTACGGAATGGTCTTGGGTTGAAGAGCTAAACTCCGAGCTGCCGTTTCATACTGGAAGTGAATGACTGTAGTAGTAACGCGTGTAAGAGTTACACACAGTAATGCGTGTAGGAGTTACCTGTAGTAACGCTTCCCGTGTTCCGCTTGGGGCAAGAGCGGAGTCAGTCATACAAAGAAGGGGACCACGCTGCCTGGAGCCCGTTCCCTTCAGTGCCTTGGTCTAGAGGAGGGAGAAGCAGAAGCTGTTGGGTTTATCCCAGCTGAAGAGGAGCACTTGTGTCCCCCAAGCTTTTAGTCAGACTCGGAGAGCCGTTGAGCAGCATCCCCCTGGGACCGGCGTAGGGAGAGCCCCGTTCCCTGCCTCCCTCCGTCCCCCTCGTTCTCTGTTTGGAATCGTACCGCGTTGTGTCCTCCCCGTGAAGGCTCTTTGCAGTCAGCCCGACCCGCGGTGCTCCCTGTGGCCGCTCCTCGGCGGGCAGTGTGTGTTTGTGTGTTGTACAGGGCCCGGCTTTAGCGCCTCGCTGCCGAGCCTCCCCGCCAGGAGGGGAGGGAAGGAGCCTGGTGTCGTGCTGAAGCCTTAACGGAGTTTCTTCTCTTTTGGTAGCCTTGGGAAACCATTTCAGAGGAGGCAAGTGCAAGTGGAGATTCCCTAAGCTTGTCATTGCCACCTCCTCCTGCATCTCCAGTGGCTCGGCCCAGTCCTCAGGAGCTATCTGAGGAACTGAGCAGAAGACTGCAGGTCACTCCTGATTCCAATGGGGAACAGCTCAGTTCTTTGCTTGTACGTGCCACGCTGCTCTTTCTACCTCACCCTCTCGTCTGCTGCTAGTGGGAAGCACGGGAAGCGCACCCACGGGGCTGGGAATTCCTGCGAGCAGGAAAACCGGAGCGTGCGCTTACGATGCTCTGGCACCACGGCCCAACAGAAGGGGCTGGGGTTAACGTGTTCTGGGGGAGTTTAAGCTCAGGCGCTGCTGCCGTTCCACCTCTAGTAAAAGAGAGCGTTCACGCGAGGCTTGATGCTCTCTGTTCCCAAAGGAAAGAGGAAAATCCGCTGCTGCCCTTTCCCGTCTCACCCCTGGCCAGTGTTTAACTGTACGTGGCTGTATGGAAGCATGTACTTAGAGCAGGATCTTCACCTCCTCGTATATAGCAAGGGGTTAGAGCTGGGAGCGAGCCCTAGCTGGGAGAAGCCATTAAAGTGACAGCATCCCAAAGGCTTGTGAGGCCAGCTCCACGGCTAAGCATGGAGGAAACATGGGTGCAGGCTTCTTCCCAAGCCCCCCAGCTCTAAACTGGCTTTACACAGGCAGCTGATGCTAGAAGCCCCTCCGGTGGCTCTCCATCCGTCCATTGTAAACCAACCCCCCCCCCCCCCCAGGTTGCCAGCAGGTAGCAGAGGGGTGATTGTATGTGTGTTGAAGTGTTTTGTCACTCTCCTCATGTATCTCTGTAACACCAGACAACACTTCAGGCTTGCTGGTGGGTCTGTTTGTCAGCCAGCCCCTTTCCCATCAGGGCAGAAGCAGGGGGTAGTTGCCTCTCTTTTGTATCTATCATCTCCTCCTTGTGTGAAGCACTGATCTGGAGCAGAGTGTGCTCCTGGCTCTGATGTCCTCACCTAGGAGGTGGAGTTTGACTCTCCCGCTGGTGTTGCTTTGTTACCTTGCAGCAGATGAGAGCACCCACAGGAGGGGTGTAAACAGGCTGGGTCGTTTCCCTGCTTGAGGCTCTGATTCAAGACATCACTTATGCAACATAAGACACTTCAGAACAAGCTCAGAGGCAGATTTAGGACTGTGTATGTTTGAGGACATGGGTATATTTTCATGCCCTGTTTCCCCCTTTTTGTATTATTTGTAGTCTATTCATAGGTGCCCTCTTGATCATTACACCATGGAGCTCCACCTCTAGCAGTCAAACCTCCGTGGCATTGTAACATCCCGTTATGTCTTCAGTTAATCCTCCCCTTTCCCACTCGTTCCACAGCTGAATTTCCCTGTTTCCCCCACATGGGCTGGCCTCTAACGCATAGAACAGGTTGTAGCTTGGGTACTGAAGATGAGTGCAAGATGTGTGTCCCAGTCCCAGTGCTTTTCCCTGTTTACCTGAACCGCTCCAGGAGGGAATGCTTGAGTTTTACCTTGCTGGTGAAGGACTAAAGCTAAAGACACTGCAACACCCACATGAGTTTTTAAGGGGGTTGGATTGAATGACAGTGAAATCAGTGAGTAAGCCCCATGGGTTAAGGCACCTGAACTTAAATCCGTCTTTTCCTCTCCTTTCCTTCCAGCAAAGGGATCCCACTTCGAGGTTAAGATCCTGCAGCGTCACGGATGCAGTCGCTGAACAGTCTCAGCTCTCCTTGGTAAAGCAAAGCTAACTTCTTCCTTCCTTGTGGTTGAGTAATCTCTGCTGCTGAATAACACCTTTTCCTAGGGCAGTTCTGTAGGCTTAGGAAGGACCTATAGATCCAGGCAAGATCTGTAGGTCCCTCTCACGTCGTAACCATGCGCATCCTTGGTGTCAGTGGCAGAAGGTTCCACGTGTTTTGGCCTACAGCCCAATAGTGCCTGGTTACAGCAACCACACACTGGTTGCCTCTTGGTCGAGTTTAATAGCTGGTGCTCAGAGAACTGCTCCTGAAGTGGGGTCTGTCTCTCCCTGCTCTCTGCTGGGCTTTCCAGCACAAACACTCCCTTGCTGTCTTCCTGCTCTTCTACACCAGGCTGACTGCCGGTGCAGCCTGCTCTAGGGGTGTTCTCCTTCTTTCGCTGTCGCTTGGTGGATGTGGGGTGCTGTCGCTGGGATGTCTTTCTCTTCGTTCTCGGCACTGCTTTCCCTGGCAGAGCTGCTCTAAACCAAGGATGTTCCCAGGTCTGCAGCACATTTCACCCTTACTAAGCTAACGATAAGTTCCCTTCCGGCGCTAAGGGCGTACTCGTGTTCCACACGCGGTGCTGCTCTTGACTCTTAATCCTTCCTGAAAATCCCCTCTGTCCATTCAGCCTTTTCCATCTGACTTCACTGATGACCAGAACGTACCGTTTTGGTGCAAAATACCACCTTTCTGGGCAGAACATGTAAATTCTGAGTATTTGGTGGGGGGGAGAATCATGTTCCGTTTAGACTAAATTCTCTTATGATCAGCATTAGGGTAAAGCACTTGGAGAGCTGAGTGCAAGCCCTCTGGAAGCCCGATCTCTGGGTGGGTTTTGTGTGAGCTCCTGGCTTCCTTCTCGGGGGCTGATGACTCCAGGGGCTTTGCTAGGGTCTTAAAGGTGCTTTCCATCCGCGTGCCTGCTTCCTCGCTGCCGGCGCGTGGCTCTCCGTCGCTCCGTGTGCTTACTGTGCCCTGCCTTCTCGTTTCCCAGGAGAGTGGGCCAGCGAGGAGAGCTCGGTCCTCCACTGTCACAGGGGGTGAGGAGCCAACGGTAACCAGCCTCTTTATCAAGCCCTTGGAATCCCATGGCGGGGTGCAGGGGGGGGGGGGGGACGGGATTCACCCAAATCCTGGCGCGTTTTGTGGATGTGGGAGTGCTTTTCTGCAAGGGAAGGGGTTGAATTTATACAGAAGCATCCCGTTTCAGTGCAGCAGCCTGCGCCTTTCAGGTTAAAAACCGCTCCTCTTCCCCAAGCAGGGAGCTCAGGGATCTTCTTGGAAGCAGCAGAGAGGTGGGGGTGGAGGGAGCAGCTCCGTTCCCCGTGTCACCATTTAACCCTGGGACTCTTCAAGGAGCGGCAGATTCCCGTGTTGCATCCGTAAGGAAAGCGCCCTGGGCCTTCCTACAGCCTCTTCAGGGCAGGCAGGCAGATGGAGGCGGTTTGGTTCATGTTCTGAGCACTGCAGATTCCTTCTGCTCTTCCTAAAGGATTCCTAAAGGGATTCACGCTCTCGTGCAGTGCTTTAATTCACCACATCCCGAGTCTTTGATGCCATCGGTAATACACGGGCAGAGTTTAGCCCTTTGCTTCCAGCTGCTGGGAAGGAGAAATCCCTGGAGCTCTTTGTGCTTCCATCACTTCCTAGTGCAGAACCCTGAGCACTCCCATTGCTTCCCTGGCAGCCAGGACACCTCTTAGCAAAGCAGGTGGGGTCTCCAGACCAGAAAGGGACTTAAACTCATCTACGTGTGGCTTGGTGTGGAGTGTAACTCCCTGAGCATCCTCCCCTCTGAAGCAGTAGGAGCAGAGTCTTTCCGTGCTGGAGCTGGGGCTCCGGTTTGTGTCTTCAGGACACCAAACCCTTGTGACTATGACAGAATGGCTCAGCTCCAGGTTTTACACCCACTTGCAACCGCTTCAAGGACACGCTGCGGAGAGCCTGGGAGATCTTGACTTCGTGCGGTGTTATCCGTACTAAGGATAGGGAAAAGCATCCTCCTTTTCGTGGGAGAGTCAAGGAAACACAAGGCTCTATGTTTAATCTACAGAGGGAAAGGCTGGGGGGATGTGAAGGTGGCAACCTGGATCACAAGTTCCGTGGGCAAAAAAGACCCCCGAAGAGCTGATGCTAAAACCAGGCACCGTGCGTCGGGCTGTGAGCTCCTAAACAGCAGGCATCTGAAGGGTGCTTTTGGCTGTTCGAAGGCACCAATGCAGTCACTCCTTGCTTCCACAGCCCTCCGTGGCCTACATCCACACCACCCCCGGCCTCCCCTCGGGCTGGGAAGAGCGGAAGGATGCCAAGGGCAGGACCTACTACGTCAACCACAACAACCGCACCACCACGTGGACACGGCCCATCATGCAGGTAGGGAGCGTGGAATGGGTTGGGTTGAGGGGATCCTAAAGCCCCTGTGTATAACAGGGAACGATCCCATCGTTCTGGGTGGCCTAACTGTGGTCCTCCCGCTTGGCTAACGGGTTTTGCTTCTGGTGCAGCTGGCAGAAGATGGGATGGTGGGGTCAGGAGCCAACAGCAGCAACCACCTCAGTGAGCCCCAGATCAGGCGGCCTCGCAGCCTCAGCTCGCCCACCGTGACCCTCTCTGCTCCCCTGGAGGTGAGGAACACCCAGGCCAAGTTAGGATCACCTCTGTCTGGGCTCATCCTCCTCTGGCCTTGCAGCTTAGGCTCGTGGAATGGGATGGGATGGCTTGGCTTGGGTTGGGAAGCCCGTGAAGGTCATGGAGTTGGGATCTCCCCAGGAGTAACTTGTGCCCATCAGCCCCTGTCTTTCCCATGGCATTCCTTGTAATGGAAGTGCAGCTTCCACCCAAATGAGGTTCAAACCAATCCGTAGATAAGGCTTGGATTAAGTCCTAAGTATCTAGATAGTTAGATACTATTACCTGTTCTCTAATGGAATACTCAAGCCCTAGCAACTAAACGTGGGCTCAGTTAGGGAAGCGCCGCGACAGGAGCAGAATTGAGCTAGGGAAGTCCTAGGAAACCAGGCCCAGCCCTTACTCCTGGTGTCAACTCCTTACTCCTAGTGTCAACTCCTTACTCCTCGTGTCAACTCCTTACTCCTACTGTCAACTCCTTACTCCTCGTGTCAACTCCTTACTCCTCGTGTCAACTCCTTACTCCTCGTGTCAACTCCTTACTCCTCGTGTCAACTCCTTACTCCTACTGTCAACTCCTTACTCCTAGTGTCAACTCCTTACTCCTCGTGTCAACTCCTTACTCCTAGTGTCAACTCCTTACTCCTCGTGTCAACTCCTTACTCCTAGTGTCAACTCCTTACTCCTAGTGTTAATTCCTCAGTTCCGGTATCCCCCAGGTGGGACTGCTGTGGCAGTGCCGCGTGCCACCCGCGGCTCCCTCTTTCCCTGCAGGGCATGAAGGAGTCCCCGGTGCGCCGGGCGGTGAAGGACACCCTCTCGAACCCCCAGTCTCCTCAGCCCTCCCCTTACAACTCCCCGAAGCCCCAGCATAAAGTGGCTCAGAGCTTCCTCCCTCCCGGCTGGGAGATGCGCATCGCGCCCAACGGCCGGCCCTTCTTCATCGACCACAACACCAAAACCACCACGTGGGTAAGGGCAGCTCGGCGCCGTCACTTGGCGTCCCTTCACCTCCTTTGCCTCCGGGGTTTGCCTTTAAAGGGGATGTGGCAGCCCAGCTTGGCCTAGATGTGGTGTAGGGATGGCTCCCAGTCTGCTCCGTGGTTCCGTGCGGTAGCAGCAAGCTGGAGCAGCTCGTTTCCTGGCTGGTGCTGCCGTTGCTGCTCATGGGGAAGGGAGATTTGTTTGGGTTTGGGTTAAGGGAACCTTCGAAGCCCCTCCTGTTCCAATAGGGAGCAGCTTGCTCCAGCCTGGCCTTGAGCGCTGCCAGGGATGGGGCAGCCCCAGCTTCTCCATTCAACCCATTCCGGTGTCCCACCGCCCTCATGGTAAAGAACTTCTGCCTAAGCCCCAAATCCCACGCGTTCCATCTATTGTGTGTGGTTTCCTTCATTCCCAGCAAATAATAACTGCGGTGTAGGAAGGCTTCCAGCTAATTCTCATCAACCCGGTGTGTTAGATCCAGGCTGAGCTGTTGGATTTACTCTTCCCTGTTTCTATTGCAGGAGGACCCGAGGCTGAAATTCCCAGTGCATTTGAGATCAAAAACCTCTTTGAACCCAAATGATTTGGGCCCTCTTCCTGTAAGTGCTGTTGTCTGTGTCTTTTCTGTACGTGCTCGACAGCATGTGATCCAGGGCCGCAGCCCCACGTTGTATGTGGGCTCACACGCTGCTCTCATCCCCTGTCTGACAGCGCCAAAGCACCAAAAGCTTGACGGTGATGCAGGCATCGGGCTCATTCCTGCAGGGACTGCATGTGTCTGTGCTCATCTGAGGCTTTGAGCTTGGAGGAAACTCACCTTGGGTGTATTTCTGTGGGCTGTTGCCTCAGGACAGAGCCGAGCCTTTGGAATGGGGTGGGAGCCTCCTCCAAAGCATCCTGAAGTGCCCCCGGTGGAATCAGGAGAGCCTGGCACGTGTCTGTGGGCATCCTGTCACAGGTCTCAGCTCAGTTACACACTCCATTTGTGAGTGAGGGAAGAAGGACCGCGAGTTCCTCACAACAGATTGAAAGGAAATCGTTCCTCATCTATGTTTTATAGAGGTCTGAAGCTCCTGGACACCGTAGAGGTGGAATGAGGCCAGACCCAGGAGGCTGGAGAGCACGGCGTTTACTAACAGCGTGCCGTGTAGCCTCCTTTCTCTGCTACAGGCATGTGGAAGATGAGGAAAGGGAATGGATAAAAGGAAGGAATTGAGGGCTGGGACTGTTGTCCCACTGTGCTGGGGTCCTGGTGCCCCTACTCACTGCATCCACGTATGCTTCACAAGTAGAAACCCTCAGTCCTAAGCAGTGATGGACAGGATTTCCTTGTAGCAGGCAAGGAGTATAAACCCCGAAGGAAGCAGTTTCCGAGCTTTAAAGGGCACTGCGTTGGATTTGACCCTTCCAAGGTGTTTGGCCCCAGCACAAAGCCTCTGGGAGCATTTGTGGTTTCTGTCTGACAAGCAGCACCCGTGAGCTGCTTTCTGTCCGTGGGGGTAATGCTTCGAGCTGCGGCAGTGGTTCACTTGGTTTCTCCCTTTGTTTCCCACTTCCAGCCTGGTTGGGAGGAAAGAATCCACCTGGACGGAAGGACCTTCTATATAGACCATAGTAAGTAAGCCCTCGGGTCCTAGAGCGAGTAGACCAAGGGAGCTACTAAAGCTTGAAGTGAAAGCTTTGTAATTTTACTCTTCATTTAGGAAGCCAGGTGTTGATTTGTGGAGACATTGATACCAGAGACTTAGTGCCCTCGTACGGTACTGTATCCTACCTGGAAGCTTGCTTTTAATCGGCTCATCAAGCTTTGTCCCTCTCTGACTTGTGAAGCATTAACATCCCTTCTCTGTGGTTTCTTTTGTTCTCGTTGATATTTTGGGTTCGTTGTTGGTGTTGTTGATGATCCCATGGCTTATTTTGCGCTGAATCGGCGACACTTTACTCTAGGAATAGAAAATAAGATGAGAAGAGCTCACAGAGCCACGTCTCCACGTGCGGGCACTGGAGGGGTGAGCACTCGGGAGTACTCGGACCTCCCCTTGAGGAAGGTCTTGTGGCAGTGCTGGTTCTGATCTTATTTCCTATTTCCAGCATGTCAAACTGCACCCAGCCCGTTGGCGTTCCTCAGTCCTGTTAGTGGAGTTCTAGTGTTAAGTGATGTTTCATTGTAGCCCTGTCTTACTCCAGCATCTCACAACTCCTGCGTGAGTTTTCGTCGCTGTTTGGAGGCAGAGCCAGCCCCGAGAGGCTGGCTTGGTCCTGTTGCTTTACTCGGCTTTCAGTCAGGCTTCAGCTGGCTTTGGTAGCAAGAGATCAATGCTGGTGGCCTCATCTGCACGGCCTGTAGTGTCTTTGGGCTTTAACCAGAGGCAGGTCTAACTTCTGCAGGCCCCATAGCCCCTCCGTCGTCCTCGGCCTGTCGGTAGCCCCAGTCCCCATCCCTGACTGAAGCCGTGTTCCCTGTTCCTTGCAGGATGCGTGTACTCCTGCTCTTCCCAGGAGCCTGATAGGAAAACATGACCTGCCTGTTGGAAGGCGTCGTGAAGGGAAACGGCGTTTCCCAAGCAGATCCGCAACAGTTCTCAGTGACTGGCAGAGGGCTGGATGCGTTACGTGGGTTCCCCTCAACGCCCTTCGTGGCTCCACCATGCCTCAGTGTACTCACTAGCGCTCTAAGGGGGGTTTACTCATCAGTGCAGAGAGCAGGAGGAGCCCGGCAGGCGGCTGCTGGAGTGGGAAGCAAGGGGCTCTTGGAGCAGTTGGAGTTGCAAAGAGTTGCTCAGAAGGGGAAGCATAAGCAGCGTTTTGCTTGACGAGGGCATGGCTGTGAGTTAACTCAGCCCGTGGTGTAGTAAGAGCTGTAGTAACCTCAGTGTCCTCGGCCCCCGTGAGGGTCCCACGCTGCAAGAACGGGTGGCAGGGGACCAGAGGAGAAGGAAGCTGGACAAAGATGGGTCCATGGCACCATAGACACACCTGTAAGGCAAGGAAGAGCTGAGCTGCAGGTTGCAGACTACATAGGCAGCACCTCTCGGATTGAAGCAGGGGTGAGGAGTGAGTTGCTATAGAGCAGAGCACTCTGTTGAAGGAAGGTGAAGTGGGAAGAGGCAGGAGGAGGGATCTCCCTTTGCTCTCGGGGGGGGGTTTGGAGCTGCCATTCCAGTGGCCTTCCTCCAGGATTTCCATCAGCACTAAGCTGGAAAGGGAAATAAAGCAGGGGGTTGACAGTGGCTTAACCGCTAGCTCCAGTTCCTTGTGATCCTGATGGATTTCCTTCGGTTAGCACTTGGGAATCCCACCTCACATCCCAGCCCATTCTAAAAGCACCTTGGGATCCTCCAAACGTAGGGGTCTCTTCCAGCTGTCGTAACGCGGTGGTTAAAGACAAAGGGCTTTGCTCTGTGCTCGCACCTACGATACCCAGGAACGCACCAGCCGAGGGTGGTTAATCCCAACCCCGGCAGCGACAGGACTTAGCAGGTGAAGCAGAGCAGCGTGTCCCGGAGCAGGCGTAGCCTTACCTCTCCTATCCCCCTCGCAGAGCAGGAGCTGGATGAGCTGAACTTGCCCTTGCAGGTGGCCCCTCCTTTGGTTTTCTGGAGCTTTGTCTTCTTGTTGCAACCCCATCGTGTCGTTGTGGTCCTGTGGTGTACCAGAATCTGGTGAGGAGCACTCGGCCCACGTCCCGCCACGGCTCCGCACAACCTCTCGCCTCCCTCAGGGCGCTCGAGCAGGCTCGAGGGCTTCGTGTTCCTAAAAGAGCTGCTCTCCCCTCCAAATTCGACCACAGATTGTCTTCTCCAAGCATGACATTTGGCTCTCTTCATGCAAAGAGTAACCTTGAACCCCATCCTTTACCCACGCGTTTGGGTCCCTTCACCTTGCAGGAGTTGACTCCGAGGCCTTGTCCACGTAGCACGTGGTTCCTCTCCAGATGTTGAGCTCAAAGCAGTGGGAAGCCACTGGATCCAGTTGTAGTTCGGTGCTTTCCAAGGAGGGTTTCCAACCCGAAAGAGTGCGCTGGGGCTTTGGAGGTGGGGAATGCACCTTCTCCAGCCCGGGAGTACTGAGTGCTCCAGAGTGGGAATGGCAGGGAGGCAGCTGTAGGGGGCAAGAGCAGCATCGGTTCCCGGTGTGGCCGCAGAGGAGTAATGATGCTATTGCTTTTCTTGCTACAGATAATAAGATCACCCAGTGGGAAGACCCCAGGCTGCAGAACCCAGCCATTACTGGTCCAGTAAGTACTGCGGTGCGACGGCCTGTTACACACTGGGACTCCTGGGGTTGTGCCTCTCGGGTCGGGAGCAGGCCAGGAAGCAGGGATTTGGGATGGCTACGGGAGGAGCCGTCCTGTTTACCCATCCCCTTGGTCGTGACTGCCAGCAGAGCTGGGACATGGAGCTCGCTCGCCTCGGGATGGCTGCAGCACAGAGAGCTCTTTCCGCTGCGGGGGAGCTGGGAGTGGGGATCCGGAGTGGAGCAGAGGCACAACGGGCTCTGGGGTTTGGGAGCCACGCTGCTTAGTGCAGGTGAACCCCGAGGCTGCAGAGCAGCAGCCTCAGGGAATGCGAGTGCTGGCATACCCACGTTCAGGCGTCGAGGACACGGGGCGAGCGACCTTCTTAGGCTGCTTCAGGGCATTCTCTGCTGGTCCCTTTCTGTTAGGGGTGGATCCTCAGGGATTTGAAGGGCAAGGGTGTCGTTCCGGTGGCTCTGGGATGGAAACCAGTGGCTTGCTGGAGCAGAACTGCTCTGGAGGGAGGTACCGTGCACTTAATGCTCGAGGCGCTGCTCTACCCAGGGTACAGATCCTTTGGATTCCCAGAAATGTTGAGCTGAAATGAGTAAGTCCAGCTGGGAAATGAGAAATAACCCTCCGTTGTGGGTGGTTTAGGGGGGTTTTAAAGCCAAAACGAGATCCAGACCCATTTTGCAGCCACTTAAACGTTCAGGACCTGTCTTAATGCTTTTAATAGTACTTTTGGTGCAGTGGCAGCGCTCGAATGGCCTTTCACATTGCACTTAAACAGTGCAGACATGCTGCGAGGTGACTTAATGGCTGTTGTAAAGTGGTGCTGTCATCAGAGGGGGATGACCGAGAGCGATGGTGTATAGATGCGCTTCATTCCTCCTGGTTCAGCATCCTGTAGCAGCTGCACTTGGAGCTTTGTGGCTTTGGGGGGACGGGATGGAGCCTGCTGTTTGCGACCCCAAATCGGTCTCATCCTCCCCACAATCACGTCCAAGTTGTTGAGTGAGTGGATTCCTAAGTCTGCTCCTCGTCTTGGACGGGGGGTAAGGATGTAGTTGGAGCCAGGGTCAAGGCCAGGAAGCCTTCTCTTGAGGCCTGTTTCCAGGGCTCCTGTTTCAGGTGACGCTGGCTGTGAACGAGGTGGTTTAGATCCGGATTAAAGACGTAACAAGGTGGATGTTGACTCCAAGCCGTTTAAAGCACACTTTGCACCTGGTTTGAGAGCTGTGCAGTGTTAGATCCGCTCACACTGGGCTGCAAAGGCGATGTCTGCCCGTGGCCGTGCCTCAGTGAGCAGCTGCAGAGCCTGCGCTGCTCGGAGGCCAACCCGTGTTTGCTGCTGCTGTGGCTTTACTGGAGCCTTGTCGCTCCCAAAGCAAGGGCCTGAAGCTCCTCTTGAGGTCCTCCTGGTACATACCTACCTCGTGAGCTTGTAACTTGTTCTTAGGTTCAAACTGCTGTGGACTTTGTGGAGTAGCACCCACCCGAGCTTGGCGCTTCCTGCCGTGCACATCCATATTCCATGGATGTTGGGTTCAGATCCACTGTCACAGCCACCCCCGTGTTCCTCTCCTAGTGAGACACATGGAGGGCAGCAGTACCCACCAAATCCTTACTGTCTCTGGTGGAGGTTGGGTTTGCTCTTCCCTGTTGAGGGTAAGTAGGCGATGAGCGCATGTGAGCAGTGGGCACGTTTTGGCTGGCGGGGTTTGGATGAAGCCAGCTGTAGGCAGCAGCTCTTTAGCTCCGTGGTGCTCAGGTATGGATGTATCCATGTGTGCGGGTGCTGGAGCGCTGGAATGATGGGGGGTTGTGGTTCTCTCCAACAGGCCGTTCCCTACTCCAGGGAGTTCAAGCAGAAGTATGACTATTTCCGGAAGAAGCTGAAGAAACCAGTGAGTAGAACCGGGCTCTGGGCTGGGATCAGTGGCCCTGAGGCTGGCAGCAAGCAGAGCGGAGCCAGGCAGCGCTGGTGGAACTCCCTGGAGCACCCTTGCCCTTCCTCCTGCTCCCCAAGGGGTTGAGCAGGGTATGGGAAGGCAAGGCCAAGCCGGAGTGCAGCAGGGATGAGGCAGCAGTGACTGACATCCCCGTTGCACCTGGGACCAGTGGCTGTGTTACTTACAAGGCCTCGGGTTTCAGCAAGGGTTGAGGGGTTCCCCCTCACCCCAGGGGACTGTGAAGGGCAGAGCAGAGCCCGCAGGGATGGGGTCACCGTCCTTGGTGCTGTTCTCAAGCCATATGGACCAGGCCCTTGGGGCCGTGGGTTAGTGGTGGCCTTGAGCTGGGTCATCTTGAAGGCCTTGTCCAGCCTGCTCTGGTTCCCCGCTTGCCATCGGCCTGTAGCCTCAGAGGGCACTGGAGAACAGCAGGAAAGGGGGAAGCTCCACACATCAGAGGCTCACCCACCACTGAGTGGGTCAGCAGCTCGCCTAAGGGCTTGTGTGTCACCGCTAACAGCGGGACCCCGTGCTCTGTCCCGCAGGCCGACATCCCGAACCGCTTCGAGATGAAGCTGCACAGAAACAACATCTTTGAGGAGTCCTACCGCAGAATCATGTCTGTGAAGAGACCTGACGTGCTCAAAGCCAGGCTCTGGATTGAGTTTGAGTCCGAGAAAGGACTCGACTATGGCGGGGTGGCCAGAGAGTGGTTTTTCCTCTTGTCCAAGGAGATGTTTAACCCTTATTACGGTCTCTTTGAGTATTCCGCAACGTAAGTGGCCATTAAGAAGCCTTCCGTTTACGAGGGATGTGGTGCACAGGAGGCAGAGTTGCTCCCCCCAGGGCAGGGGCTCCTCCCTTGCTCTTCAGAGAGCCTTTCAGATGGGCCCCGAGAGCTCCTAAAGCATCTCTTGGTTCCTGGGGCGCTGCTCGGCGTTGCCTTGCTCGCAGCCAGGCTGGGATTGCAGAGCTCCAGGGAGGAGCTGCGGTGGTTGGTGCCCGCGTCGGGCACACACAGCTGAAGCTGTTAGCAAGGGGATGCTCTTTAGCGTGGGTTGGGTGAGCTGGCCTTCCCAGCGTGTCCACGGTGGCTCTGCCGGGTCGGTACCGGCCCGCAGGTGCAGGCGGTTACTGGGATGCGCGTGGCCCCGGCGGCGGCGGCGGTTGCTGAGCTCTTTCTTTTCTCTCCCCAACCAAGGGACAACTACACACTTCAGATTAATCCTAATTCAGGTCTCTGTAACGAAGACCACTTGTCCTACTTCACCTTCATCGGCCGCGTGGCCGGGCTGGCCGTGTACCACGGCAAGCTCCTGGATGGTGAGTGAAGGAGGGGGCTGGCTTTGGCTGGGGGGAGCCCCGTGAGCAGTCACTTGGAGGGGGGGTATTGCAGGTGCTCGGGGCCAGGCCGAGCTCAACTGCACCTCTCTCTTGCAGGCTTCTTCATCAGACCTTTCTACAAGATGATGCTGGGGAAGCCCATCACCCTGAAGGACATGGAGTCAGTGGTAAGGCCATGGCCTGGAGCCCATCCCCGTGGACACGGTCTGTTGCTCTGCGCAGGGGCAGGAGAGCTCCGGGTTCCCTGGGCTGCTGCAGCAGCCGCAGGAAGGTCTGGATGGACTTGGTTCATCACCCGTGTCCCCGGCTGGGCGTGCATCGAGTGGGGAGGACGACACTGGGGCTTCTCCTTTAACCTTTCAGGGCCTGTCCACGGGGTCCATGACCAGAAAGACCCTTAAAGGACGTTCAGGCCCTTGTATTCCTACAAGTAGCTGGGAAACCTTTTCCCCTTCCTCTCAGCTCTGCCGTAGCTGCCTTTGGTCCTATTAAAAGTAGACTCTGAGTAGACAGTGTAAGCATAAACCCCTCCTCGTAGTACCCGTGTGTGAAGGCAGGAGTCCTCCTCCTCCTCCCAGCCCCCTGTGGTTTTACTGCTTCAGGTTTCCTGCGCACTGACTACTCGTGTTCAATCCGCAGGACAGCGAATACTACAACTCCCTGAAGTGGATCCTGGAGAACGACCCCACGGAGCTGGATCTCATGTTCTGCATCGACGAGGAGAACTTCGGCCAGGTACGGCAGGGGCGCCCCAGAGCTGCAGTTCAGGGCTGAGGGGGAGCACGGCTCCGACCCTCCCCAGGATCCCTTCCGGGGGGGGGGGGGAACCCAGAGGAGGTCCCAGCTTTGGGAAGAGCGGCGCTGGACGCTGCGGACGGCAGTAACGGGGTCACGCAGGGAACGCGCTCAGCCTGCTCCTGGCCGGCCTTGAACCTTGGCCCTGTTCGCTCTGCCCTGCCCTTTGTGGGATCCCCTTTTCCCCACGGGAATGCCCGGCTGGCGTTCGCCGCCTGCCCTGCTGCTGCTGGAGGGGCTGCGCGGGGAGGGCGCGCTCCCGGCTAACGCGGCGTTCCGCTCGCCTTCCTTTCCGTGCCCATTCCAGACCTACCAGGTGGACCTGAAGCCCAACGGCTCCGAGATCACGGTGACGAACGACAACAAGCGGGAGTACATCGAGTACGTGCGGGCGGGGGGGTGCATGCAGGGGAAGCACCGGGGGGGGTGAGGTGAAACCCTGCGGGAGGAACTGGAGCCAGGAGGATGGGTAAGACCCACACTAATGAGGACCCCTGTCCCCTTGTCCCTCTGTCCCCTTATCCCTCTGTCTGTCCCCTTGTCCCTCTGTCTGTCCCCGTGTCCCTCTGTCCCCTTTGTCCCTCTGCCTGTCCCTTTCTATGTCCCTCTCTCTGTCCCCTTGTCCCTCTGTCTGTCCCCATGTCTCTCTGCCCCCTTTGTCCCTCTGTTTGTCCCTCTGTCCCCTTGTCCCTCTGTCCCCTTGTCCCTCCCTCTGTCCCCTTGTCCCTATGTCTGTCCCCTTGTCCTTCTGTCCCCTTGTCCCTCTGTCCCCTTGTCCCTCCCTCTGTCCCCTTTGTCCCTCTGTCCCCTTTGTCCCTCTGTCCCCTTTGTCCCTCTGTCCCCTTGTCCCTCTGTCTGTCCCCTTTGTCCCTCTGTCCCCTTGTCCCTCCCTCTGTCCCCTTTGTCCCTCTGTCCCCTTTGTCCCTCTGTCCCCTTGTCCTTCTGTCCCCTCTGTCCCTCTGTCCCCATGTCCCTCTGTCCTCTTTGTCCCTCTGTCCCCTTGTCCCTCTGTCTCCTTGTCCCTCTGTTTGTCCCTCTGTCCCTTTGTCCCTCTCTCTGTCCCCTTTGTCCCTCTGTCCCCGTGTCCCCCTGTCTGTCCCCGTGTCCCTTTGTCTATCCCCTTTGTCCCTCTGTCCCCTTGTCCTTCTGTCTGTCCCCTTGTCCCTCTCTCTGTCCCCTTGTCCTTCTGTCCCCTTGTCCTTCTGTCTGTCCCCTTGTCCCTCTCTCTGTCCCCTTGTCCTTCTGTCTGTCCCCTTGTCCCTCTCTCTGTCCCCTTGTCCTTCTGTCCCCTTGTCCCTCTGTCCCCTTGTCCCTCCCTCTGTCCCCTTTGTCCCTCTGTCCCCTTGTCCTTCTGTCTGTCCCCTTGTCCCTGTCTCTGTCCCCTTGTCCCTCTGTCCCCTTGTCCCTCTGTCCCCTTGTCCCTCTCTCTGTCCCCTTGTCCTTCTGTCCCCTTTGTCCCTCTGTCCCCTTGTCCTTCTGTCTGTCCCCTTGTCCCTCTCTCTGTCCCCTTGTCCCTCTGTCCCCTTTGTCCCTCTGTCCCCTTTGTCCCTCTGTCCCCTTGTCCTTCTGTCTGTCCCCTTGTCCCTCTGTCCCCTTGTCCCTCTGTCCCCTTGTCCCTCTGTCCCCTTGTCCCTCTCTCTGTCCCCTTGTCCCTCTGTCCCCTTGTCCCTCTCTCTGTCCCCTTTGTCCCTCTGTCCCCTTGTCCCTCTGTCCCCTTGTCCCTCTGTCCCCTTGTCCCTCTGTCTGTCCCTCTGTCCCCTTGTCCCTCCCTCTGTCCCCTTGTCCCTCCCTCTGTCCCCATGTCCCTCTGTCCCCTTTGTCCCTCTCTCTGTCCCCTTGTCCCTCTGTCCCCTTGTCCTTCTCTCTGTCCCCTTGTCCCTCTGTCCCCTTGTCCCTCTCTCTGTCCCCTTGTCCCTCTGTCCCCTTGTCCCTCTCTCTGTCCCCTTTGTCCCTCTGTCCCCATGTCCCTCTGTCCCCTTGTCCCTCCCTCTGTCCCCTTTGTCCCTCTGTCCCCATGTCCCTCTGTCCCCTTTGTCCCTCTCTCTGTCCCCTTGTCCCTCTCTCTGTCCCCTTGTCCCTCTCTCTGTCCCCTTGTCCCTCTCTCTGTCCCCTTGTCCCTCTGTCCCCTTTGTCCCTCTCTCTGTCCCCTTTGTCCCTCTCTCCCCTTTGTCCTCTCCCCTTGTCCCTCTTGTCCCTCTGTCCCCTTTGTCCCTCTCTCTGTCCCCTCTGTCCCTCTGTGTCCTTCTCTCTGTCCCCTTGTCCCTCTGTCCCCTTGTCCCTCTCTCTGTCCCCTTTGTCCCTCTGTCCCCATGTCCCTCTGTCCCCTTTGTCCCTCTGTCCCCTTGTCCTGCTCTCTGTCCCCTTGTCCCTCTCTCTGTCCCCTTGTCCTTCTCTCTGTCCCCTTGTCCCTCTCTCTGTCCCCTTTGTCCCTCTGTCCCCATGTCCCTCTGTCCCCTTGTCCCTCTCTCTGTCCCTCTCTCTGTCCCCTTGTCCCTCTGTCCCCTTGTCCCTCTCTCTGTCCCCTTTGTCCCTCTGTCCCCGTGTCCCTCTGTCCCCTTGTCTCTCTGTCCCCTTTGTCCCTCTGTCCCCGTGTCCCCCTGTCTGTCCCCGTGTCCCTCTGTCCCCTTGTCCCTTTGTCTGTCCTCTTTGTCCCTCTGTCCCCTTGTCCCTCTGTCTGTCCCCTTGTCCCTCTGTCCCCTTGTCCCTCTCTATGTCCCTCTCTCTGTCCCCGTGTCCCTCTGTCCCCTTTGTCCCTCTGTCTGTCCCCTTGTCCCTCTGTCTGTCCCTTTCTGTGTCCCTCTCTGTCCCCTTTGTCCCGGTGTCTGTCCCCTTGTCCCTCTGTCTGTTCCCATGTCCCTCTGTCCCCTTTGTCCCTCTGTCCCCTTGTCCCTCCCTCTGTCCCCTTTGTCCCTCTGTCTGTCCCCTTGTCCCTCTGTGTCCCCATGTTCCTCTGTCCCCTTTTCCCTTTGTCTGTCCCCCTTGTCCCTCTCTCTGTCCCCGTGTCCCTCTCTCTGTCCCTGTGTCCTTCTATCCCCGTCTGTCCCCTTGTCCCTCTGTCCCCATTTCCCTCTGTCTGTCCCCTTTGTCCCTCTGTCCCCGTGTCCCTCTGTCCCCTTGTCCTTCTGTCTGTCCCCTTTGTCCCTCTGTCCCCGTGTCCCTCTGTCCCCTTGTCCTTATGTCTGTCCCCTTGTCCCTCTGTCCCCATGTCCCTCTGTCTGTCCCCCTGTCCCTCTGTCTGTCCCCCTGTCTGTGCCCGTGTTTGTGTATGTGTTTACCTGTCTCCTGCAGCCTGGTGATCCAGTGGAGGTTTGTGAACAGGGTTCAGAAGCAGATGAACGCCTTCCTCGAGGTAAGGGCATCCCCCCCCCGCTGCATCCCCTCTGCCCCCCTGAGGCCGAGGATCCTCAGCTACCGCCGGGCTCTGCCCTGGAATGACACGGGCTTTGCCCTGGCCTCTGCTCGCAGGGATTCACCGAGCTGCTGCCCATTGATCTGATCAAGATTTTTGATGAAAACGAGCTCGAGGTGAGTTCAAGGCCCAGGGCCGGGCTCCTGCCCGCGCCTCATCCCTGCCTGCCTCTTTGTGAGGGGGTTTGCACACAAGGTCCTTCGCTTGCAGAGGGGTTTGTCTCCCCAGTGATGTACTGCCACCCGAAAGCACAGCGATGTGTAATCGGTGAGGGCTGAGCACGTGCGTACAAGGGCCTGCGAGTCTCCCGTAGCTTCCCAGGTTGATGCCATCGTGCCCCTCCCTGTCCCTTTTGAGCAGAACACTGGCCCACAGCACAGTGTCGCTCCAGGAGCCTGGAATTCTCCTCCACACTCTCCTAAGGGAAAGCTCCACCTCCCCTTTGCGTGTACATTCGCGCTGGTCGAAGACAGCGGAGGTTACACGGGTAACACCGTAACCGTGTCATTCCCTCCCTGTGCAGCTGCTGATGTGCGGCCTCGGCGACGTGGACGTCAACGACTGGAGGCAGCACACCATCTACAAGAACGGCTACTGCCCCAACCACCCCGTCATCCAGTGGTTCTGGAAGGTAAAGGCAGGAGGCCACAGCCCCGACACCCCCCCGCTGAGGCCGAGTACCAGCAGGGTGCAGAGCTGTGCCCCTTGTGCGTTTCCAACAGGCCGTTCTGCTGATGGATGCTGAGAAACGGATCCGGCTGCTGCAGTTCGTCACGGGGACCTCACGTGTGCCTATGAATGGATTTGCTGAACTCTATGGTGAGCAGAGCTGGTAACGGGGGCTTTCATGGGTAAAGGGCAGTACTGCTGCGTTACACATCCTCTGCACAAAGAGCCAACCACACTCCTGTTTGCTTTAATGGAATTGTGACTGAGAGCTCGATACAACCAACACAAAATAGCTGTACAGCTCGTGGCAACATAAACCTTCAGTGGTACAGACAGCCGTGAGGAGATCCCTGTGGTGCCCAGCTACTCACGCTCCGTGTGATGTTTCGTTTTCACCCAGGTTCAAATGGTCCTCAGCTGTTTACAATAGAGCAATGGGGAAGTCCTGATAAGCTGCCCAGAGCTCACACATGGTAAGTCATAAAACAGGAACATGAAATACCTTTGCTGTGCTGTTTTGCTGCCAGGGAAGGGGTGAGGTTTACCTCTGGATCGTACAGCATTTAGCAAGTGGGATACTCCGAAACTGTGACTGCGTGTGGCCGTGGCTGGCTTTAAAAGGCAAAGACGTGGACACGTGAAAGGCCAAGTCAATAAAGCAAGTGTAGGAGTAGGCTCTTCTGCTAAGGACTTTCTACTGCTATTAAAAAGTCACAACTCGGAGTCCTCACACCTCAGGACTCCTGTGTGTTAAAATGGGTGTCCGATAGAACAGGCTTTATTTTACAGCTGTTCTGGGATTGGCAAAACCAGCAGGAGGAACTGCAGTTTATGGTGTACTTGGTGTAATACGAGTGTGAAGACATCAGCTCTGTTCTGGGCTCTGTAAAGAAGCTGTGCTACGTAAAGGCCCTGAATCCTGGGGCAGCTCACTAAAAATGAGAGGTTACGAACTGTCCTCATTTAATCCTAATGTAGAGAGCTTGTAAGCGGTTAAGGCGTTCAATACCAGCCTTGTCTTACCTTAAATCCATGTTGTTGGTGTGCAGCAGAGTAACTTGACTAGTGCTGTGGAGGGAAACCAGCTTTCAGCCCATGGTCCTGCCATGAGCATCATCAGGGCCCAGAGAATAACAAGTTTTATTTAACACAAACACAGCCCCACACATTCCAAAGCCAACTCCTCCATTCACTCCTCAGTTACCTGTTCGATCGAACAGGACCATTTCAAGACCTCCTTTCGGGTGGTTCTTTTCTCCTGAGGTTAGAGAACGTGGCCTGGGAATTCAGAGCATCTTTCCGAGCGTTACTGCCTTTTAGCAAAGAGGGAATGTTTCCCATCAGGTGCTTCCTTTGCTCAGGAATCGCCATGTCCGGCTCTGGACAGCAGCAGGCACGAGGCAGGCCCGGCCTCGGGGGCACCTGCGAGAACACAAGTGTTAGGTGGGTGAAGGACACGGCGGCGGTGGCACCGTTAGGACGACGAGATGTTCTCCGTGACCTTTCCTAGCTCTTTAGGAGGATGTGTCGTTTTCCATGGATTACCGAGTGATTCTTTCCCTTCTCCCCCCCCTCCCCAGCTTTAATCGCCTCGATTTACCTCTCTACGAGTCCTTCGAAGACCTGCGGGAGAAGCTCCTGATGGCGGTGGAGAACGCGCAAGGCTTTGAAGGAGTGGATTAGCTGCCCCACCTCTCCCTGCGCACACTCTGCTTGGCCCCAGGGCCCGTGGTGACTCTGGCACAGCCGTGCCCGGCGCTGCCTCACGGAGCAAACCCCACTGGCTCCCACTGCAGGAGTTGAACTGTGCCCTAGGGGTGCCGGCCCCGTGCCACGGACTGAGGCTGGTCCAGCAGGACTTGCTCTATTTATGTTGTGCCTCTGTAGGCAAAGCCCTTAATAAACATTTTACCTAATTTCTAATGGCAATGAATGGGATTAATCCTTTTCCAGGTATAGTATTCCAGCTCATGTTTACTTTTCCATTGATTTAGCCAGTTTCAGATTTTATTTCCTTACAATTAAATATCATCTACTTGGACAACTGAGCATTTTTCTTAATTTCGTACCAGACTGGAGGCCAGTGGCATTCTCTCAAAGCACACTTTGAGCCTCGTGTTCCCCAACCATGAAGGAGGTAGGAAGAGGCTGGGAAGCTCCTCGACGTGGCTGCGTGGCGAGAACAACTCCTCACTGAGCACAGCAGTGTTTTCCTGGCTCCAGAAGCACGGACTGGACGTTGCGTTGTGTATAAATACGGGGCTGGTTCCAGGCAGGGGAGCACCACACACCCCATAGCATGCCAAATCTCATGTCCAGTAACCAAACTGCTGCACCACTGCTAATACCTACATGTACCATAACTACTACGTGGGCTAGGGTTGGCATCCAGCGTTTCACGTGCTGAACCCTGGC
This sequence comes from Pezoporus wallicus, assembly GCF_028554395.1. Classification (NCBI taxonomy): domain Eukaryota; kingdom Metazoa; phylum Chordata; class Aves; order Psittaciformes; family Psittacidae; genus Pezoporus; species Pezoporus wallicus. Next base: position 124,774 of record NW_026637394.1, read on the forward strand.
CCTACCTTTGTATCTCCCTTCCCTCTTTGGCGGCACTGGATGGATCCTGGCGCCGTGGGATTTGGCACTATGGAGAGCCAGCCCGTTTGGCTCAGCTCTGTACGTGTTCGCTCCCAACAGCTAACCGCCACCGGGGCTGGGTTGGTTTGGAACTGCACCGACTCTAAAGGCACTTTATGTAACCCATGGAAAGTCGTATCTGGTTTTATCAGCACATTAATGTGATTCTGTTCCTCCTCACTGCACATGTCTCTCTGGTGCAATATCTATCACTTGTGAACTTGGCTGCTGCTGCTGCTGCTGTATAAAGGAAACCCCCAGCTGTAGAGCTGAGCCTGCAGACATGGTTTTGTGATTTCTTTTTTACTTAATCACAAAGATTTATTTCCTGTCCTCTGCTCTCTCTCTCCATTTTGTTACCTCTGCCATGTTGCATGCCTGAACGATACTGTCTGAGTTGCATCTCTTTTGTGACGGATTAAAAGTGACAATTCCTACTTGATGCGCCCAAGTTCAGTGGTTGCCGCGCTGCCAGGGCGGGCCTGAGCTTTGCCCTCGCTTACCTGCACTCAGGGGTTTACCCCAGGAACCCAGAACTGCCTGTGAAGGACAAGACATGCCAGAGACGGTGTCACCACGCTGCCACCGGCCCTGAGCCCTGTCCTCACCATCCCCTGCACGGCTGCAGTACAGCCCCTCTGGCTGAGAACTGGAAAGAAAACTTCCTGCTGTGACAGTCAGCACACACACGTGTGCTCACAACACGTTCAAAGAGCCGACAGATCACGTTCTTTGAACGCAGGTTAACAGTAATTCCCTGTTAAACATTTGCTGCCATTCCTTTCTGACCTTTTACATGAAAAATGAGACGATCCAAACAGGTACACGGGATTTTGGGGGTGGCTGGAGGCTCCCTTCCTGTCCAGTGCCATCAGTTTGGAACCGTACGAACTCTTGGTTGTGAACTGAAATGTAATCTCACATATGGCTCAAGGTTGTGAGCCTTCGGAACGGGTTTACTAACACTTCCATACATCAGAGCCCTTCCAGCTGTCTGGAGTTACACAACAACATCAGACTGGAAGGGAAATCGTTACTGCTTGTATTTGAAAGAAAACAGAACATCTTTATGAGCCACTCCCCTCACTAACCGGCACCCCAAAAGCATTTCCCAGGTACCAAAACAGCGAGACAAAGTCCACCCCATGAACTGTGGATAGTGTGCAGTTGGACTGCTATGCTTTATTGGAGAGAAGGGGGTTAATTCTTAGGAAGCAGCTTGATACCAAGCTTAAAGTGAAGGAGCCCTTGACTTCTAAGGTGTGCCACTAAAGTGGCAGCTTTGGGCTCACCTGTACAGATGTGCTACAGCCCCCTTTGCTGTGGTGCCCAGCAGTAAACCAGATGTGGCATTCACAAGACCACTTATGGGATAAGGCGAGGGGAACTGCTCTGCCCAGCCCCATTCCTGTGTGAAGCTGGTTTTGTGGCTATCCAAACCCCAGCTGTCACTGTCCTTACAGGGACACAAGCCCCTGCTGGCACACAGTGTATCTCCCAACTTAGATTCCATTCCTGGTGCCTGCATCAGTGGCTAAACCCCTTTTCACCAGCCGGAGCTGGGGTCCTCTGTGCTGTGACACAGCCCAGGAAGTGCCCTTCAGTTTGCACTAAACCATACGAGACTACACGCAGAGCCTGGCTGTGCAAAGGGGCAGCTCAGAGGACCTTTGCTACTTAATTTAACGTATCTAACCTGACTTCCAGCCTTTCCACCCGAAATCTACCTTTGAAGGCATCTTTCTGGGAACAAGATGTCATTTACTTAAAACATGCACAACACAAAGCAGCGAGCACGCCGGTGGGATTCATACCTCAGCCCTGTGCCTGTGTTAACGTAACGGCCCTACAAGTGCCCATACGATACGGTCACCAGTATGTGAGGTAGAATACAGGTACAATACCAGATTGGACTTCTGAAGGTGCACATTCATCTCCTCACCTTTCCAATGAAAGCCTTCCCTTTTCTATGCAGCATTACAACAAGAAGAAACCCACCAACCTTCACCCATCTGCTGCGATCTTACACTAGGAATAACACATACATGAAACACATGGGAAGCTTCTAGACCTGGAATCCAGGCAGGTGACTGTCACATACCTGTCCCTATCACAGCGCACCTCACGCCCGCCAGGGACCATCAGTGCAAACCACGCTTGGGCACGCGTCCATCAGCACTCACTGCTACCACCTCGTCTGCCCACACTGCTCCACACTTCCATGCTGGGCTCCTGGCCTGCTTCCACAGGGACTTCGCTGGTTTCCCCCGTGTTGTTAACGTGAAGCTGTAAACCCCAGCCTGCACCCACCCACAACGGCATCCCTGCTGCAGTTTCAGACTTCAGCCCGCTGCTCAGACTTGATACACTCCGGGGAATGGATTTATGGACAAAATCCTCCATTTGTTTTCTGAGGAGCAGTGAAAGAAGCTGCAGTTTGGGTTCCTGACAGCAAAACCTCAGTGTAATAAAACCAACTTGTAATGAAATGATGCAACTTCATCAAATACTTAATAAAGAGCTATGGAAGCCGCAGCATCTTATGCTTAAACTCTATTTCTTTGGCTTTGTTAAAACAGCAAGTGCCTGGAGGCCGCAGCTGGATGGCGCTGGGGGGCCCCTGGTCTATCGCACATGCACCAGTCGCTGTTATGTAATTAAACACACCCTCCACACGCTCAGCTTCTGTCAAGTGGTTCCCAAATTGTTCCCCACGATCCCCATGGCACAATAACACCTCTGGCCTTCCCAGCCGTGCGAGATCTTGAGGTTCACAGGGGTCACTGTGCACAGCCTCCTTCATATTCAGGGAGGCTCTTCCCCACCAGAAGTGGCACAACTGAAGTGAGGTCAGTGGCTATGCAGTGCTCTCCAAAGAGCTATGGGCAGGTAGAACACAAACCCCCCCGTCTCTCCCAGCTTCCCACTGGCATCACCTCTGTTCCAGTGCAACACTCCACCAGGCTCCCATGAGAAGCTCTCTCAAGTTCCCCAACCCCGCAGAGACCACACAGCAGCACCTTCTCCCGTTTAAGCCATTCCCAAAATCCATGTGAATTGTCCATCCTTTTTCTTGTGTGTTTTGTGTCACGGCAGAGTTCTCTGCAGCCCACAGTAACAAGCATGCCACAAACTAGACACCCCTCCTGCTGCTCCAGACCCAAGTTTCTGTTTAACCATACAAGTCAATGCATTGTAGTAAAGCCGTTTTCATCCTCAGTGGTACAATCCTAATGCTGTTGCACTGTGAACAACTTCTTAGTAACAGCAACGGAACTAAGGTTGCTTTTTCTAACTTAAAACCACACACAAACCAAAACCAGTGACAAAACCCCCACAAAACTCCCCAAACCTAACCAAAACCAGACAAACCACACTGTAAGTCACTTCTGATTTAACAGCTCACTTCACGAATACAGTAGGCTCCTCTTCAGCTAATACCAGGGCTTAAGAGAGTTGCAGATGGAATACATAATCTGTCAGCCTTAACCACAGGATACGTAATAAATCATATCCTGGCTTCTAAGCTTCAAACCGAGCACAGCCTACACACAGCACTGATGTGATTTGCATGAATACACAGCAAGTTACCTGTCAAAGGAGTGCTTTAGGATCAAGGACTCACCGAAAGTAGTAGCAAAAGTAGTTTTAATGTGAATGTATAAAAGTGTGACTTTCAAGTTCAATGGTTCACTCTGGTACCGAGTGCATGGGTGAAGCATACCAAGGAAAAGAGGTAGAATTGATTTAGAATGAGACTGAAGAAACAAAAGGGAAAGGGAGACCCTCCCTTTGAGTCAAGCTTCAGACTAGACCCCTCCCTAGCCCAGGTGAGGCTGGACCTAGTCCTAGTCTCAGACCTGGTCAATGATTTCTGTCTAAAGGGTTACATATGCAAGATACCAGTAGAAGGTGATTTTAACATGATGTTGCAGAAGCACCAGGTCACCAGGGGTGGGATTTTGCACAGCTTTTGGCCTAGCAGCACTCTGCAGTTCAATGTGGATCACAAGGTGTAGCAGCACTTTGTAAATGCTAAATTAATCATCTGGATTTACTGCAGTCACAACAGTGACTTAGTTACAGATGCGAGGTGACAACACCCATGCTGCCCTTGCTGCACAGTACCTAAATCACGCACACAGACACTAGGACACATGCATGAAGACATACCCGGTAAAATCCCCTCAATTCGGTGGAATGCTCCCTTCAGACACCTCAGCACGTCCCAGCAGATGAGGGCTGAGGAGTGTTCAGCCAGGCCCCAGCAGCAGCTTTCACTTTGGTCTTCCAAAGCTCCCAAACTTGGCTGGGAGAGGCTTGGTTTAAGCTGAGTACTGCACGGGCACTTCCTCCCTGCCCTCTTCCCAGTGGGACGGCGAGGAGAATCAGAAAAAAAAGGGGAAAAAAGTGGGTTAAGAGCAGTTTAATAATTAAAATATAATAATAATAATGCAACAATAATAATGAGCGAGGAAGGAATAAATCCCACCCCCCCAAAAATAAAGCCAGTACAACTGCTCAGCACCCACTGACCAATGCCCAGCCTGTGTGCCTCCAGCAGCAATCAGCCTCTCCTGACACTACCTTTTCCAGTCTGGAATATCCCTTAGTCTGCTTCAGGTGGCTCCTCCTGGCTCCTGGTGCCCCTCCTCACTGGAAGAGGATGGGAAACTGGGAAGTCCTCGATTAGGGTTAGTACTGCTCAGCAACAACTAACATCAGCCTGTTCTCAGACTAAAGCCAGCACACAACTGTCTACCAGCTACTAGGAAGAAAACCAACTGTATCCCAGCAAAAACCAGGACAGGGGCATCCCACTCAGAGGGAGATGCTGGTGGCAGCCTGCTGCAAAATCCAGAGGGCTCGAAGTACCCCTGGAATTTTCCAAGTTCCAGTAACAATTCCACTCGGGCCATGACCAAGGTGAGGAACGTTCCCAGGCAGCCAGGGGATGACTGATTATTCCCACCATCACTTCCCCCCTTAGCCATCAAGTGTCAAGGGATGCTTCACCACCCAACTCATTACAGCAAGGCCAAGGCCTGATGGGAATTCCAAAGATCCCAGAGCGGCCCCAAGGGAGGGAATGACCCACCACAATACTTTCAGCTGCAATCTGAGAGGAAGAAAGGAAGAAGACAGCACAACATCACACATACCCCACCACCATCTGCTTCAGCAAGTGTCCAGGAGCCCAGGGGAGAAGAGGAACAAGGGCTGCCAAGGCGACTGAGAATAAAGGAATCTCTTGCTATGACCCAGAAACACCATCCAAAATCCTGTTCAGCTTCCCAATAGATGGGAATACCTGCTATTAATCAAGTTACTAGAGCTCACTAATGCTGCCACAGGGCTTCTTAGAGACACCAGCCCCCTAAATGACTCTGATTACTTGACTCTAGCAGCTACTATTGTGCTGGAGTAACTCAGCTGTGTTGCCGATTGACATGAGCAAACATCTTCGGGCTATAAGGGAGCAAGCTCCAGGTGATGCTGAAACATCAGATTAACCAGCTCTCTTTACAACAAAAGACTGCAATCAAAACCCACCTTGACATACACATCCTTACTGTGTGCCATTTGCATGTGGCTAGTAAGGGTTTGTTGCCCTTGAGAAACAAGCAACCAACCCCCATACCAGCACGTTCAAATCCCAGATCAATACCTACACAGCCACACTACTCCATAGCCACCCACAGGAGACGCTGCAGGAAGTAATGAATAGAGATTTCGTTTCTAATTCCAGCCCTGGAACCTGGTTGCTTCATATCCCGACAAGGGAAAAGTCCTACACTATCCCAGTGGATTCCTTTTCCGGCTGTCATTAATCACAGCAACCATCCCAGCTGAAGGTCCAGCTGGACAAGTACCAAAGCAGCTTAAGGAGAAGCAAATAGTAGTGCTTACAGCAAATGCACTTGAAAACCCAAGTGATGTGCAGCTCAGGGACCTGTACAGAGGTGATGCCTTCTGGTTTGTTGCACATGAATAGCCACACAATTTATATCTAGTTAAAAGTAAATAGCATCCGGTGCCATGGGAAATTGTGGTCGGAATTCCGGTGCAAAAGGGATTCCAGGCTGTAGCTAGGGAAAAAAAAATAGACTAGAGAGAACACGGGAGTGCCCAAGCCAGGATCAGGCACCCGCTGACACCGGAACATTCCCTCTTTGTGCCCTGCTTTTGACTATGCTTCATCCACTTCACACAACGCCAGCACAGACAGACCTTCCAGCTAGTAGATGTTAATGACGCCAAATCCATGACGTATATTAGGACATGATTTAGGGACAGCACAGCAGAGCACTTGCGCACATGAGAATGACAGTTCTAGCTATACTTAATGAGTATTTGGGCACCAAAAACCTACTGGCCATCACAAAAGGCTGAAATGCCTTCAAAAACCCGCCCAACCCCTTTGCTTCAGCAATCTTGAGGACTTTAAATCCAGCTGAATGGGAAGCTGAATTTCCTGCTTTCCTTTCATTCCAGGGTTGACTCCACATAAACCCCAGTCACTGACATTTCTACATAATACCATCAGGAGAAAGGCACCGGGGGTTTGCTATGGCAACCCAACAGGAACTGCTCCTGTTTCCAGCATCTCCAACACAAGGATCTCAAAGATAAATCATCTCTTCATGATTCCATTGGTTATTTGCCCAGCTTTTGATTGAGAGCCCTGTTCAAATTCAATTTCTTCTTGCTCAAATGCATCTGCCTTTTTTCCCCCTCAATTTCCTTTCTGCCATTTGCTGCGGGTGTTTCATTACCTTGACAGACTGAAGTGCAATACAACATAAACCCAAGACACATCATGACAAACACACTGCTCTGGATCTGGTTTCTGTCATATCTCAACCTTACCAACGCAAGGTTTTGGCTTTAACCTTCGGTGCCCTTCCCTCTCTGATAATGCTCTCTCAGTGATATACAACTAGCTCTTACTAAGACCTTCACTTCAGCAGGAGCTGGACATGTGGTGGGTTTGCAGGTCTGACCATCTGGGAAACTGAAGCCTTGGATGATGGGTGCTGGTGGTTCAGTCAGTTGTTGAAGCCAAGGGAGCCTGGTTTCTGAGGCAGGTGTCAGAAACAGGACTCTGGGAATATAAAGCATGGAATTATATATATTAACAGGGAGAGCAATCAGGTTAACCCTGCAATGTAGTCTTTGCCTAGCTTTTAGATGCTCAAACTGCAATTACCCTTTGGTCAAAGGAGGGGACCTCCTGCTATGCTCTGCTCTGGCGAGACTCCCCCCTGCAATCCTGCACCCAACTCTGGGGTCCTCAGTACAAGAGGGACATGGAGCTGCTGGAGCATGTCAAGAGAAGGCCACAGAGCTGCTGCAAGGGCTGGAGCAGCTCTGCTCTGGAGCCAGGCTGAGAGAGCTGGGCTGGGGCAGCCTGGAGAAGAGAAGGCTCCAGAGAGACCTTAAAGGAAGCTTATGGGAAAGAAGGTGAGAGACTTTTTCCGAGGGCCTGTAATATCAGGACAAGCACAGCATCGGTTTTGCCGCATACCTGCGGGAACAGTGGCACAAAGGTAAGGCCTCTGCTCGCTCTGCTAATTCTGACTCATTACTTGCTGCATGCTTTCACCTTTTCAGGCTCAGTGCACACTGTGTGTTTGTGGGTGCACCTCTGTGCTGGAAAACTGGCCACCCCAGTTCCCATTTCATAGAGCTGCCAATCCTGGAGTGGACAGAGGACACAACCGCTGCGAAATCAGTTCTTAAACAAAAGCAAACTTTGCCCCTCGGCCTGAAGTTAAAGGGTAACAGAGATGGACACGAGGTCCATGCTTGGCAAACACGGGTCGCATGCAGCGGGCAGACTCTGCTGTGCCTCTGAGGATTCTGGTTTGCTGCTGCACAGCTTCAGCTTTAAGGGCTTCTTTACACAGAACAAAACCAAAAGCACCCTTGGAAGCAACCAGAGGTAAATATTTTGTGCTAGTACAGGAATTCCCTCCCTCTGGAATTCAGGGAACTGCGGAGGTTCTTGTCCCCACAGCTGACAACATTTTCCCTACCAGCCAGTCATTTCCTTTGCTCCAGGGCTCCAGAACAACAGCTTGTAAGAAAAGTGTCAAGTTTTAACCAGTTCTGTGTCCTCATCCAGCACCCAGGTGGCTCAGTCTCTAATAGCAATGTCAATAGGAATGTGATTCCACGTTATCTCAATGCCTGTTACAACATGCAGCTCTTGGACTCACTGTTTCCCAATTGTGCCCCAGGCTTTTAAAGATAAAAAGGAGCATCCAGTCCAGATTATGAATTCTCTTTCCTCCCCTTGTATAAAGGGCTTTGTTATTTGAGAGCGAGGCAGGAAACACCTCCCTGGTGCTCCTTTCTTCTACTTGTCACAACAGTGCTGACCCCAACACCCCCAAGGCAGACATCCCATTAATCCCATGACAAGAAGCAGCCCAAGCCAAACCAAAGTGCTCCTCAGCAACAAGCCACGCTGACGACTGCTCTCCTGGCCTAAATGGGGGCAGTGACACTGTGCCAGAAGAATATGGACCAGAACAAGGGCAAAAGCTCTGTGTTGATGTGCTGTTAACAAGTACAAGCTTGGCGGCACACCAGCATAGGGAAGAAGTGGTAACAGCTCCAAATGCAACCAAAATGCAGATGTCTTTAATGGTTTTGGACTCTGAATTCTCACAGTAATGGAGATGCTGAGGTACTGTTTGCTAAGAAAACCTCTTACAGCTTTTAGAACACAAATTAATCAGGCCTGAAGCATAGGCACAAACACTAAGGAGAGTCAGTATCAGCTCTTCTAAACCAGAGGTTTGGACCAGAACTTGCATCTTCCCCACTGTGGACTCCAGGAAACAAGATCTTGCTTCATCTCTAACTTCATCTCTCCAAATGACAAGGGCCTCCAGCTTCCGAGGACACCCCTTCTCCTCTGAATGTTTAACAGCTGCCTTTGTGTCTGCTTTCTTCAGCCTTGAATGCAGGATCCAGGAAACTCAGATCAGAGCCAGTTCCCAAATCTCTGCTGCCTTCACGAGCACATCAAACCCCTGGATTACATCTGGTGCTACACACCCAGTACATAAGGATAGTTTTACCATAAACAACTCTAGCATCACCTTGCACTGCTTTCCTGTGCCTCTACAAGAAAAAGAAGGGAAGAAAAGGGATGAAGCCTCTGTGCTACATCCACTCCCAGGCTCCTTCAGCTCTTGCTCACAAAGCCTGAACCACCACATTCCCTTACTCCCGCTCCTTTTGCCAGAGGACAAGTAGCTATCAAACCCAAGCCTACCACCAGTATCTGAAGTCACAGTAAGAAGAATGGATGGAAGCAACTGAAGGCACTCTGAGGACATTACCGACTATTCACCACAGTTCAGGAAGTGACAGTTTCTTGCATTTCATATGGAACAACATGGAAACAAACACGACCTTCAGGGAAGTCAGAGGCTTTTCAATGCTTATGGCATGCACAAGTAAGGGTTTCCTAGGAAGTCCAGAGCACAAACTCAACAATATCCAACAACAGAACATGAATGGCATCTGACAGAGAGAGGTGAGGCTCATTTGACTGCCTCAACTTGAGGTCAATCTGCAGAAAGGATTGCCACTGGGTTTGCTTGTTGTACTCATGAAAAACGCCTTTTTCTTCCCCGCTTCCCTTTTTGCTCCAAGACTGATGTATATATACACATACATATCCTCCCCACACTGTACCTGTGCCCTGGCATGTGTTTAAATGGCTTTGTTTGAGCACACCTGCCCACATGCTGAAGGCCAGGAGTCCAGTGACCCAGCAGTCACTTCTGGGGGTCACCTACAGGCATCCTGTTTGTTCATGGCTGCTGGCTCCTGCTGGCAGAGCAGGAGGGGGCAGGAGGTGACACCCCCCACCCCCCCCAAGAACTCAAAACAGGGGCTCAGCAAAACCTTTCACAGTGCAAATGGGAATGACAGCCTAAACACATTGGAAATGCAGCTATAGATCCTTGAGAAACTCCTGGGGACAGACTGACTCCATTCGATTGCCTCTCCTATAGCTTCATACTTGGTTATATGGGATGTGTGTATATATATATATATCCCCTTCTACCCCATCAGCTTCAGTGCTTTAAGAGCCCATTGGATGTCTTGCAAATGCAAAAGCTCATATCAAGCAGATTCCCTTCTCTGAATGCCACAGCATCCTTCGGATTTGGAATGCCTGCTATTCTCCATACAGAAGCATTCCAACTCATTCCCAGTATCACACTTACTCCAATACCCATCACTTGAATAGGTGCTGGAGCAGAGAACCCCAATAAGCACTTTGCAACGGCCTGTGCTCAGTTCCCTCCTGCTCTCATGCTCCCAAGCACAGTATCTGAAAGCTGGGCTCACACTCCATGTGCTCTGTGGTTACACGGCCAGATCCCATCTCAGCTGCATTAGGGCAGAAAGCTGGGATCACACTCCATGTGCTCTGGTTACAGGGCCAGATCCCATCTCAGCTGCATTAGGACAGAAAGCTGGGATCACACTCCATGTGCTCTGGTTACATGGCCAGATCCCATCTCAGCTGCATTAGGACAGTCTCTGGTTGACCCCCCAGAGCCCCTGGCACTTCCCTGTTCCAATTTATGAACCCTCCTGCACTACCTGTTACCCTCAAAGAACCACTGTAAACTAAAGCAGTGCAGAGGGGCTTTCAGAAAAAGCCTTGGACAGGCCAAGACGTTCCCCCCCACCTTGGAACTGTACAAGTCTGGAAGCCCTGGGAAGGACAGGGATCGCCTGCTCCTAGAGCTGCTTTAAAAAGCTGGTTCTTAAAGCCCAAGCAACACTCATGGACCTCAGAGCCTTCACAAGCAGTTTCTCAGGGACACTGCCCCCCAGCTCCCGGGTGTTTGCTCTCCTGCTACCAGGGCAGCAGCTCTGCCGACCTTTAATCTCATGGCACCAACACATTTAAACTCCACCGCTTCAGGCCCACTGTGGCCAAGACAGCCACCAACCATCACACCTCCCACTGCCAAGTCCACATCCCTATGTGCTGCATCCATGTCTTTTAGATACACCCCGGGATGGTGACTCCAGCTGGGCAGCCTGTTCCAGAGCTTGACAACCTTTCTGGTGCACAAGTTGTTCCTAATATCCAGCCTAAACCTCCCCTGGTGCAACCTGAGGCCATCTCCTCCTGTCCTATTGCTTGTTTCTTGGGAGAAGAGACCAACAAATCACCCCAGAGGGTTTGTTCATTCACCTGAAGTTAAAGCAGAGCTCAATGCTTACAGAGGGCTGATAAGAAGGGTTAATATTTAATATGCTCAAGTTCATGTATGTGAAATAGCTGTGAGCAGCAGGAAGCCCCGAGAATACACCACCTCACTCCACCACGGGGAACGCATGTGCTTTTCCCCACCAGAAGGCTATTTCACAACATTCAAACCTAGGTTCCTCTCTGCCTATCTCGGGGGCTTGTAAAGCCCCACAGCCCCCAACAGGAGAACAGGCTCCCAGTGCCCAAACCTGGGCACGGGGGTTGAAGCCACAATGAATGGCATCCTGAGAAACGAAGCCCTCTCTCTCCCGGGGCAAACAGAGCCCAGGCTAAGTGCTAGAGAAGCAGCACTGCTCAGACCCAAGAGCAGGCTGGTGCTCGAGTAATCTTTAACACAGCCAGCCCTGTGGCTGGGACACAGAGGCACAAGTGCCACCTTTGCACAGTGCCAGTCCCACCACACACCGCTCGGGTGGAAGCCATCAGCTCACACCTGGAGGAAATAGCCCTCTTTCCACGGGGGAGAAAGGCCTGTGTATGTGGTGCTTTGAGTCCTCCAGTCACAATAAACTGCCTCAGAAGAAACCCAAGGTTTCAGGAGTGCTGTAGGAAGAGCAGGTGAGTTCCATGTTTCCTTTCATACAGCATTTATCCTGTAAGCATAGCTCTGATTTGTAACTTGCTAAGCAGAGAAAGATCTGAGTGAACCTTGAAAGCAAACCCTGCTGAAATGACTGCACATTACAGAAAGAGGTGTTACTTGGACAAGAAAACAACTGATTTTTACTTGATCTTTAAATGAAGAGATCACTGAACCAAGAATTGAATTGACTGCCAATACAAGAGGTTGGAAAGTGTCATTTCTCTTTAGTGCCAGTACCAAGTTTTAGCCTTTAAAATTAAACCTCCATAAAATCCAGACTCCTTCAGCTGAAGCTGACTCCTCTGAGGCTAAACACATGCTCTAAAGGTGCAGAGATTAGATACACGCTTTGTGTTCTGAGATGCTATCAGTGATTCAGCAATACAGGGTGCCCTGATGCATTATGGGGTTATACAGTGGCTATAAACCCCCCATAGGGACCATTAGAGACTGATACAGCAGATACCTTGCTCCGAAAGCACTGAAATATCTTAGTGTCTCCAAATAAACCTGTTTTCAGGCAATAGATATTAGAGCAAGCATTTGTCACAAAGCAAACAGCATTTCCCTCCCCCACCTTGGGGCTGTTTTCTCCTTTAAAAAGCTCATGCGGGTTTTCATTTCTCCATTAAAAAATACAGAAAGAAAAAGGGTTTGACCAGCAACTACTTCCTTTTGCAGACACTAATACCAATGCAATATTAAGAATCGAAGCACAGAAAAAAGAAAGCCTCAAATTCATTCTTTTAACTGAATTCTGCAACATAGTCTAACCTGGAAACCCAGTGGCAATAGGGGAGCTGAACTGGTATATGGTTACGCAGGCAGCTAATTCCCATCACTGGCATCCAGCTCCCAAGAGTTTAGAAAGAGTTCAGGGATTCCTTAAGGAGCTCCTGCATGCAGTCACTTCCCCATCCAGCAGGAGGATGAGCAGCTCCTCCCTCTTACACTGAGCTCAAGCTCCTTTTGCAAACGCAACCACATGTCAGTGTTATTATGGATTGCACGAACACACACAAGGAACAACCCCATTATTGAACGTTTTTGCTTTCACAGCAGCTGTTTCATGGTGAGGTAGAGGATGGGATGTTCTTTGATCTCAAACAGCAGCACAAGCATGTCTGAAGCTTTGCTGAGAGTACTCACGTCAAATAGCAATGTAAAGAACCTCAGAGCTGTAGGGCACTGCACCAATAGAGAATTCCACACACAGCATCCACCATTGCCTGCTGGACAAGGCAACCAGTCCTGGGGACCACAGGGGAGCACCATGGACCTCAGGACCTCAATGTGCCTCACCACGTGTGACAAACCAGCTCTGCCTCAGCCAGAGCAATGCTCAGCCACGTGCTGCACCTCCAAACACAGCAGCTCCTCAGCAACACCCACCCAGATCCAGACTCTCACCCAGCTCCACAACACGACAGAGCGTGTTCTGCCTGACAGTCCCTCAATGCCTGCATGAGGTCTGGCACTCCGTAGCTGCCTTCTAACCCCTCCATGAAAGGGAAGCCTCCAGTCAAGAAGGCCACAAGTGAGGAGATCATCACCTTTTATCTCGGCTGCTGGGACTCCAGTGCCAACATTCCTGTTCCACACACAGTTAAGTTCTATCAACGCATACGCTGCAGCTGCCCACGCAAACATCAAACAGATATTTAGCAAAGCCCAGACCTTCTAAACTGCTGGGACATGAATGCCTTAGCCCAGTCCATCAGCACTGGCTTTGGGAGTTCTGTGCCACACAGCTTAGTCAGTGCAAAACCCCAATTCCAAGAGCTGACTTTGAAAAGCACATTTCATTCCGTCCTTTTCCTCCAGAAAGCTCCCTCCACCCAGAGCACAAACCCCACAGCAGCAGCATGGACCCAGGCACCATCACACGTGCCCAGGCCACCCAGAGCCCCAGGCACAAGGCCACCTCCGGTTCCATTAACAATACCTTCAAGACAACACAAAGATTGGAGGGACACAAGTTGCCTGGCAATTTACTGCTGATGCAGCTCATTTCCCACCAATGCCCCCTCTGTAAAGGGCATCAAGCTTAATCCATACCAAAGGAACACCACCTCCTGTTTTAAGTGCTGAGCCCTCAGAGCCATCCCATTACAACCAAGGATTAGAAGTCTACTTACTTGTCAGTGGCAGCTCACTCCCTCCAGCTGAGTCAGTCCTGAAGAGCAGCTTCCAGAAGCCCAGAGCTGTTGCTGTGCAGTACATCCAGGCCCCTGCGCCTCCCCAGGTTAACAGAGGCTATTCTGAGGGTCCAGCCACATGGCTATCACTTTGCCGACTGAACACCCTAGAAAGATCCCCTCACACCTGATCTTGATGAAGCCTTAATTGATTGCCTGCTTGCCCAATCACCTGGGGCACTCCCTTCTCTGCCTCTGCAGCCTCAATGAGCAATTCCTCTTTCGATGTTAATGCTGCAGTCCCCAGTGCTAGGCCAGGACCTGCTGCTGCTCCAGTGTATGCTGAGCTCAGGATCCATGTTTCACTCGCCGCCCGTTCCTATGTGCCACTTGCCTGCAACGCGTGAGCTGCTCATAGCTGACAGATGCTATGGCCATTGAGGTGTCCAGCTGAGAGCCAGCTCCTGCTCACTGAATCCTCTCCACAGCATTCTTCAGCCTTAGAACAAAGAGGAACACTTGAGAGCTCCCCAGTGCTTTAGCAGGAGCTGTTTCCTCCCTTTTCTCCCTGCTTCAATCCTTTCTTTTTACACTGCAGAAATCCTTCTGACACACAGAGACCCGAGGGTGCCTCACGCTCAGCACCTGCATTAATCTCAGCAAATGCAGACCAGCTGTGCTGCCCATACCCTGCCCCAGGACACGTTCTGCCCGTGGGATCACCCACCACCCATAGAGACAGGCAAGGAAGAGAAACAAACAGCAGATTCGCTATCATTGAGGTCTTGAAATGGGGATTTTGGGAGAGCTGTGGCATCCAGGGCGGGAAAAGCCACATGAAATCCAATGTCATGCTGCATAGGGTGGTAGGTGTTAACTGTTAGGTTAAGTAACAGTTATTTAGCCTAATAGTACACACTTTATCTGTGCAAAGTTGATGTTTAGCAAGGAAACCATCTGCAATGTCACCTAAAACACTGAGGCCTTTTTGTCCCCACGCCGTCGCTATCATCCTTACACTGCCCTGTTTGAGAGGGAAGAGGTGCAGAGGAGCACAGGCAAGAAAAACCCAGCACAAACCCTACCAAGGCACATCGAACCGCCCTTTCCCTGGCTGTTCCTTGGCTTTTACTTCACGCCCATGGCTCTTTTCCCAGGTCAAGGCGGCGGAGGAGGGAAAGGTTTAAAGCACCAACACGGCCTTAGAAACCCATCGCTTTTCACCCCGCTTTCGCACCTGCAGTCCTCATCCGAACAGCAAAGCCAAGGAGAAGGGCGTGAAAATCTCCCCCGAATCCTTTTTGGCTGCGCAACCTGGAGGCCGCACCTGCAGCACGAGGGAGGGAGGCGGCGGGGCCGAAGCCCCCATTCCCCCCTGCCCTCGCAGCTCTCACTCACTGCTGCGGTGCTGCGCTCCCCAGCACCCCGCTGCACCCCGCACGGGGTCCCTCCTCTCCTTCCCGCTGCGGATGGTGGCTGGTGGCTGGTGGCTGCTGGGCCCCGAGGGGCGGCCATCGCCTCAGGCAGAGCCGCCTCAGCACCTGCCCGGCCCCTTCCAGAAGGTTCGAGAGCGCCCCCTGGGCCCCGCCCCGCCCCTCGGGCAGCGCCATGGCCCCTCCGGCTGCCACAGGCACATGGGGATGCTGCACGCGCCTGTCCTGGGGATGGGGATGGGAACGGGGATGGGAATGGGAATGGGGAATAGGGAATGGCAATGGGAATGGGGATTAGAGAATGGCAATGGGAATGGGGAATAGGGAATGGCAATGGGGATTAGAGAATGGCAATGGGAATGGGGAATAGGGAATGGCAATGGGAATGGGGAATAGGGAATGGGAATGGGGAATAGGGAATGGGAATAGGGAATGGGAATGGGGATTAGAGAATGGCAATGGGAATGGGGAATAGGGAATGGGAATGGGGAATAGGGAATGGCAATGGGAATGGGGAATAGGGAATGGGAATGGGGAATAGGGAATGGGAATGGGGAATAGGGAATGGCAATGGGAATGGGGAATAGGGAACGGCAATGGGAATGGCAATGGGAATGGGAAATAGGGAATGGCAATGGGAATGGGGAATAGGGAATGGCAATGGGAATGGCAATGGGAACGGGAATAGGGAATGGCAATGGGAATGGGGAATAGGGAATGGCAATGGGAATGGGGAATAGGGAATGGCAATGGGAATGGCAATGGGAATGGCAGCAACGTTTCTGGCCACTAAAGTCTTACCAAGCCCTTAAAGAGGATTGAAAAGGGGTTTTTACCTGTAAATCCATGAGGGTGCTCGTCCTCGTCGGCACCAAAGCCCTTCACGCTGCGCTGAGCCTGCTCCACGGGCAGCTCCTGCTCAGGGTGGTGGCTGTGCCACGGCTGCGGTGTGTAAACCCCCCTGTGCCGAGAGGAGAGGCACCCCCGGGGTGGGTGGTACAGAACACCCATGAGCAGAGGGCCCGGGGATAGCCAAGTGACTCAGTCCATAGACCGGAGGAGGCAGCGGATGCTGAGAGGGGTTTCTTGTCTTCCTGAGGCACGGGCCACTGCTGAGCCAAGCGAGTGATCCCACTGGGATTTGGATTCCAAAAGTAAACGGCCGGCCTTTAGCTGCGATTCTGAGCTTAAACCTTGCGTATCCCCTGCGTGCAGCGTGTCAGCACCTGATGGGGTTCAGAGGGAAGTGACGGATGAGGCAGAAGTTGGCTTATGTTTCTGTGATCATGGACCTTTGTGGCGCGTCGACTAAACCCCTTGCATTTAACGGCTGCAGAGCAAGAGAGCTCGCTATGCAGCAGGACAGGGAGCTGCCATCCCCTGTAGTACGTACATCAACATCGGGCTGAGCTGTTAGCCCACATCAGGATCGCTTCAATCCTACCCCAGCTACTTCCCTGTGATGGACGGACACTGCCAGTCAGACTTGACCCCCGCCATCTGCACGTGATCCTCAGCCCCAGCGCTGCGTGCGGGATGTGCCCCGTGGCGAGTGGTTACGATCGGGAACTGCTGTCCCGAGTTCCACGATTGGGAAACTCCAATCGATCCCGTTTACTGAGCCCCAGTGGCAAGCAGAAGGGATCACGGTTGCCAGGTTAAACACCTTTGCTCTACTTTATGCTGCTCCGAGTTAATCTTTCGCCATCGAGTAGCCACAATGACCAGAACAGGTAATCTTTAACTGCTGGCCATTGACTTACAAGGGTCACAGCATCCTCCCTTCCATGATCTCCACTGGCCCAGCACTAGATATGCCTCGCCTTCGTCGATCACATTGTGGTATTAGCAGTGGTAAAGAGGCTTCCTTGAGTGCTTGATGCCCCTTGAATACTGCAGTAATCTGGGATAAACAGCAGCTCTGCCCATTTGAACTCCCGATGCAATTCCCTCTAAAAGCTCCGTGGTTATTGCCCTAAACTGATGCAAGTCAGCATGGATTCACTGAAACCAACAGCTCACAGTGAAGGGACGAATTCAGTTACAATGCTGAGTATGTGGCAGGATGCAGCCTGGACCTCCAGCCCAGCTCCGTCTGGACGTCTGGATCCAGGGAAGCCATCCCACCACTGGCAGGCTGACACGGGATTTTTCCACAGGTGAAACAGCCAAACCAAATCAGTTCAAGAGTATTGATTCTGTGCTCAATACCGACAGAGCTGGAGGAAAGCCACATGGATACGAGTTCTCATTTGGGAATGGCCATCAGTGCAACAGTTCTGAGGCTGGAATCCTGGGAAGGAGAACTGTTAAATATCAGGGTTCCAGAGGATGGCAGGATCAGGGCTCCCTTGGCTGGGGATTTTACTCTTCCACAGGGATTTATAGCGCTCACAACCCTTACAGCTTCTCCCTGATTGTAATGAAAAGCTTCCTAACATAGCCCCTGTGGGAAGCAGTTTGGGAGCTGTGCTCTCCCTCTTGGCACACAGAACCGGCTCCATTCCTCAGGTTTCTGTTTCACTCTTTCTATCCTCCACATTTTACGTAAGAAAACGACCAGAGGGAGCTCTCCTATAGATGAAATTTCACCCTCTGGATAGTGACACCTTGGTCACCAGGAGCTATGCTCATAAAATGGAACCACGGCACCATTTAGGGCCCTTTGGAGGCCTCTGCCAGCTTCTAAGTCAGACTGAGCTTCAAAGTCAGATCATTTCACTTGGGCTCATACCTGTGGATTTCAAAGGAAGCACTTGGTGCTGGGATGCCTGTCCAACGTGTGTTGCGCTATCTGTCCTTGTGTCACCTTTCGTAACATTTCAACAAACCAGTTCCCTTCTCTTTTTTTTTTTTTTCAGGAATTTCCAAATCCTTTGGCATTCAATTGCAAAGAACTGGAGCCAAACTGCAGCAGGACCCAGTGTCGCAAGGCTGTTGAGCCCCAGCTCCAGGGCAGTGCTTCACCTACCCGTTGCCATTTTGTCCTGAAGCACAACCCAGAAGTAAGTGGTGTTGCCTCTGCCATTCAAAGGAGCACATTTTAGCCTTTCTCGGCTGATTTTGGGCAACTGCTACTAGTAATTCTGTCAGCTTTACACTGTGTGAATGCACAAGTCCCTAATGGGAGACTTTTACCCCAAACCCACAGTGCCAACTGCAAAGCAGGGCCTGCTTCAGGAGGAATTCTAAGGAGATCCGTGGCAGCATTATTCATCTGTGCTTTGGGCTAATGCAAGTCTTTCTGCATCAGAACTGGAAAGGGTACAGTCCTGTCATCTACAGTAGCCGCTGACATGGCTTTTACAACTAAGGTTATGAAATTGTGCCATTAAATCCCTGAGAATTGTAAAGTATGGAGGTTTTCTAAGGGGAAAAGCTGCTCTTGAACCGGATGTGCAGTGATAAGACTGTTAAGAACCTATAAATACAGGTCCTGAAACGTGTGTGTAATACCTGGTTTGCCATCGGTGTCCAGATCAGCTCAGCTAAAGCCAGATTTTTCCCCCATCTCATAGCTGGAAAGTGAACCACACTAAAAACACGACAGCCTCTTTGGGTTCTAAAAGTTCCTGGGCAGAAAAGGCAGTAATTCAACGTTAACAATGGGAAACAGATTGGTAAAGCCCAGCATGGACAGTAAGTTAGCCCTGTGATCTGAGGTGCTGATGAAATCATCTCCCTGGAAGAGGTAAGCATCTAAGCTGAAGACTAACCACGCTCCGTCAGGGTTAAGCACAACAGGCAGCTGGAAATACCCTGGGTTTTGCAGTTTTCCCTACCCTCCTATGCTCTCTCTGAGGGGACAGAGCAGATGGGGATTGCAGAGCTCTTTCCCCTGCTCCGTGTGACTAAAGGTGACTCTGGCCCTTGCAGTGAGGGCCATCTCCCTCCCCCAGATCAATATTTTAATAGGACTTATCAGAGAGAGAAGGAAATGTTTACTTTCAAAGCTCAGGATCCCATAAAGGGAAGGGGAAAGTGGCCCCTGGGAGCAGAGCTTTCCACAGCTCCCCACTGCTGGTGACTCCCAAAAGGAACCCAGTTCCTCCAAGGACCCCCCAAAGCTGCAACAGCACCTCAGTCCTGCCAAGCCCTAAGGACACACCAGAGGATCACTTGGCAGCTGGCTCAGGTAAGTGCTTCCCGTGCTCAAGGAGAGGGAAATGCTAAATGGAGGAACAAAAATCAGCAGTGCAGGTGAACTGTGACTGCTGAGCTGACCGCAAGTGTGGTCACACTTCAGCAGGGATACAGGAATCTTCCACACCTGGATATACAGAAGGGACAGGTTCTGGGATCCATCAAGATACTTCTTGAAAAACCTCCTTGTTCTTCACAGCTATCTGCTCAACAAGAACATTCCAGTCACCCTCTTTATACCAATGAGTAGCAGAAGAGAAGGAAAAGCGGATTTAGTTCCTCTTCTCTGATGTTTCTGCTTTCTCCCTGCACCAGCCTGTAACTTCCCCATTGTGCCAGGGTTTTTTCTCCACTGCAGTACTAAAAACTAGCGGCCATTCCCTTTCTTTTATTACCTTTTGTCTTGGGAAGATTCCTGTTGAATTGCTGGAAGCGTCCATGCAGTTGCAGAACTAGAAAGGTGCCTGCTTGCAGCTGCACCATACCTGCTGTCACACACATTTCCCAGTGAAGCTTCTCACACTGTACCTGCCAAGACCTGTCAGGCTGCTCCTCAGGGATTAAGTAGCATCTTACCTGATCACTGCTCTGCTGAAGAGAGGAAGCTGAGTAAAACGTGTCTGAGGAAAAGTAAGGGGAAAGAACACTGATGTTGGGATGAATTAGAGAGCGGTGTACTGTACTTGTGCTCCTTTGGCTTCTGATGCTGAAGAACAGAGTGAGCTGAACCTCTGTGTGACACAGCACCAGGGCAGCTTCCTTTAAGAGAGCAGGCTTCAAGAGAGCAGGCTTCATTACAGCTATCAGTTAGTTACCAAAACTCCTTTGCTATTCCTATTAGTGAACACTCACTAGCTGACTTGCACCTTCCCAAAGCTACATTCTCCCTGCACAGGTCAGTGTTTCTTCCACTTAATATCCAGTGTGATCTTGCACGGATGCTCACACTGGCTGACAGTCTTTAGAGACTGAGGGAGAAGGGGATACATGGTGGAGTAAGATACAAAGGCTACTACTCTCACCCAAGCTCTGGTTTCTATTCTCCTGCCTTCCCTGTGCTCCTGTTTCTCTTCTCTGCTTCCCTGCAGTACTCAGACGTGGTGGTGACACATAACTGAATACCCATAGCTCTGAAATGCTGGTAAAAACAAGTATAGGGAGAACAAATATAAACTCTAGCATCAGGATTCCTCCCTGATGAGGCTCCTGCTGTACCGGGTGTAAATCTGCATAACCATGGTCTTTATGCTCTGCAGGTCTCTGAAGCCCCCCGCTGAGGTCTGCCATGTACCTATAGCACTCCTTCCATGGCCTAAGGATCTCCTACCTCCAGAGCTGTGGAGTGTGACAATGGTGTTTGTGTCCAGTCTATCAAACGCCATTATCACACTAAATAGCTACTGGTGGACAAGACATCAGTTCAGAGCAGGGCGTGAGCAGCAGCAATGGGCTCCCCACCACTACGAGGAATAAATGACCTTCCTACGTGCATGTCAACATGACTCAGCCCTTTCCTTTCTGAGCAAAGCTGCAAAGCACACAAGTAACACAGGGAATCACCATGGGAATCAGTGGGGTTCTGGTTACCTCTGGAACACAAGGCCAGCTTGGGAATGCTCACAATTTCTCATAGAAGTCCTCCTGAAAACACTGCAAAGAGTAGGAAGCATCTGTAGGAGCTTACAAAGGGTTTAATGAAGGCCAAGCACCAGCACTGCCCTGGGAAGCCAAAATCCCATTGAATAAGCCAAGGTTTAGGCTCACAGAACACTGTGCTCTGATTTGCAGTGAGGGGGAACCTCCTAGACTCCACCTTTCTTCTGCCTTGCAGTGCCTGTCACTTTGCAGAGCAGCTCTTGCCAAAGGGAGAAGATAAAGCTTCCTCCCCACAGGAAGAAGAAAGACTTGTTGCTTTCTTCCCTCTTCCAAGCCTGCTGTCCCAGGCAAACACCAGCCACAGAGACAGCTGTCCTTCTCTAAGTGGGAGGACAGAAGAGAGCACCACATGCTCCTGGTCCCTCTAACATCATTCCAAGGGATATAAAGTCTCTTTTGAGAGAGACTGCTGTCCCCCCTCCCTGACACCATCCTTCCAGTACACACTGACCTGCTGGCCTCCTCCTTCCTGCCCCAGTTTTGCTGTCAGGAGCAATAAATACTGATCTTGGATGGACAGATGGATAGGAATATCCTGGTGTTAGTAAATTCTCTTCATATCACGACTCAGACACATTAGTAGGGAACTGAGGGTGTTTTAAGAGGGGCCTGCACTGCCATGGAGTTCCTGGCTGTGGAAGCAGACAGACAGGAGGACAGGACAGACAGGGGTGACAGGGGACAGGGTAACAACCAAACAAGTAAGAGGCAAAGACTTGCTTCTCTACTTGCCTTACACACACCAAAGCACAACCCTCTGAGCACCCTAATGGAGCAAGGTTTTGCAGCCTGTGGAGATGGCTCTGACCTGAGTTAATCAGTGAAGCACCTTCTGCTTGTGGGAGCTACTAATGTGTAGTTGTCCCGGTGTAATTGCACATGTAGCTGAACTCCAGGGCAAAGGCTGAATCTTAACAGCACCACATGACATTGTTGGAGCTGAAGCTTTTGTTCTAGAACAGAGAAATGGCAGCTTTAAAGCAGCCTATTGCCAGGGGTTCCTATTTGCCTTCGCCATTATCACCATTTAGGCTTCACACTGACAGGAATCGAGGGATGGTGACTCACACAGTGGTGTAACACATCAGTAATGCAGCATGTCTATTCCCAGCATTCGATAAAGTCCTGAGCACCCATTTTGGCTGGGTGTGTGACTATTTAATCCAAACATGATGGCTTGTCATTAGATAGGGCTCCACTTCCACACCTGCTCTCCAAGATCAATAATAGAGAATGAAGATCAGCTTCTGAGTACACATGTCAAGTCTAGTTGGAAGAGAAACAACAGACATCCAATCCCTCAAACCAGAAACACAACCAGAATGTGGTCTGGGTTCAGAATCACAGAACCATGCCAATGCCCAGTGTTTGTGTGCTCTGTTACACATGGCATCTTCTATAGCCACCTCCAGTGTACTCACTGCATCCCCTGATGTGCATCCTTCCCTCCTCTGCCTGCAAATCTCCGTGTAAGCTACACTCAGGTCAATGGGGTTCAGTATCCTTCTCCAGCTCTGGCCTAGGCATCCTGGATGAATCATTTCTCTTCAGCAGAGAGGTTCTGTCTCTAAGCCACACAGAGAAGCCATGGTACTTCTAGTTGGAAGTGCTGTGAGGTGAAATACCCCCGTGGGTAAAGGTTTATTTCAGCTGGTAGCTGTGTGACAATATGCAGAGTCCATACCTCTGCCCTACAGCAGTGCTGTCATGGGGTTAACTTGGACTCAAGGAAGCTTGAAGGGAAAGCAAGGAATTCTCTGGGGAATCACACAAGTTGCCCATCTTTAAACTGATGAAACCATTTAGTGAGGACCTTAAATATGCTAACTAATGGGGAATGGGAAAGAAGACAGATACCTCTGGTCATGAATGGCTTTGTCTTGTATTAAAAGACATGTAAGTGGGAGAAACAATTACAAGGGGGGGATTAAAGTGGGATTACGATACACAAAGATCTGGGAAAGAAAACAAATTCTCCATAGCAGCCTGAGCAACAACACTGTGCAAAACTTGGAGTAAGTGGCAGCTGAAACACGTGGATGTTTTCAAGCAGCTGAACCCACAGGCTCACAGACACAGACACAAGGAAGGGAAGATGTTCTCCAGTGACACGTCCAGTCTCAAAATGTGCAGACACCAAGTCATAGGAGGGTTGTATGATACTCCAGGCGGATGGCTTAGTGTGTCTTCAAAACCTTGCCTGGTGTTAAATCCCCGGTGCCACGACCATGGAATCAGCTCCTTCCTTTGCTGCTGGCATCAGCATGAGGATGACTCCAGGATTACACCAGGAGGCAAAAGCCTGAAGCTGTCCCCCCCAGGTCATTGGTGCCCATCACTACTACAGGTCCTCAGGAGGAGGTTCCAGAGTGTGGGACAGTGCAACTCAGTGCTCTGAAGCAATGAAGTCTCTAGGTTCTCGGGCTTTCTTGGGCACCGTTTTCTTCATAGATGATGAGTTTGGAAGGGTTTTGCTTTTCATGGCTGTTGCTTTCCTCTGTTTCTGGTGAGAGGCTCGGAGGGATTTCAGGCCCAGCATCTCACAGTACTTATTGCACTGGTGGAGGGCTCTGAACTGCTCAATGAAGGAAAAGGAGCAGTTGCCTTTAAACCCTTTGTATCTGTAGCAACAAAGAAAAGAAAAAGCCAGATGGGATTTCAGAGGTCATTTTCTGCATAGGGAGGCAAAGCATGCCTGCTGGTCATGAGCAACGGGAGAACACCAAGCACTGCTGTTTCTGCCACAGAGAAACAAACCCAGCCATTGCGAGGGGAAGGAAACCAGGCAACAAGCAGCGGCAGAGAGAGAAAAGGATTAAAGAGCCGAAGTCCTGTACTCCCTGGCTACTGTTCTTCATTCCAGCTAGCTGGGAATGCAGCTGTCTGCTGGCTAGCTTTGTCTCAGTAACATAGAAATGAATTCTACAACTAGAAGCAGTTCTCTTGACCACCATGAAGTGACAAAGCTGCTGCACGAGGTGTTGTCAGAACCGCAAGCTGTTTCCATCCAAACATGTACCTACCCCGTGTGCCATGCTCCTCTCTCACAGACTTGACTACCAGGATCCCTTTCCAGTGCATGTTCGACCCTATTCTCCTGGTCCACTGGACACACAATGCCCTCAGATGTGAGCTGTGAGTTACCACTGCACAAACCCAACAAGCTTTAGCACTGAAATAAACACAACCTGCTCACTGCAGCATTCCAGAGACCTTCCTTCCTCCTGCAGGCTGCAGAGTGCTAAAGAAAACGCTGGTGCTCTGAGAAGGTGAAGCTCTTTCTGAGAGCTAAGGATGGTGCCAACGGGGAAAAGATAACAAAATACCTTGCAAAAGGGAATGGTGTCTGCCTTCATTTATATCTAACTGCCCTATTCTGCATCTCTAACAACCAGGTTGTGAGCCTGCTCCAGAGAAACTACTCAGCCAACTGCCATAGGCAGCCAGATGAACCCCAAAGGGCTAAGAGGTTATTTTCCTCTCCTCTCCAAGTAAGGTTTGTGCTGGTTTACCCGAAGGATGCTGAAGTGGGGAGCTACTGTTGGGCTCAGCAGGGCATGAACTGTTCTCTCCCTCCTTTGGAGAGAAATAATAGACTTGAGGCTTTATCCTTGAGCTCCTTTACCAGAGGAGCTTCAGGTATGTACGCTCCTAAGCTCCGGGGGCAAACCTGGCTGTGCTCAGCAAGAAAACCTCTTGATACCACTGCTCCTGGCTCCAGGAACCAGCTAAAGCAGAGCTGGTGGCTTCTTCATGTGCTTTTCCCATGCTGTTACATTCTGAGAATACTCATTTCTTTGTGGAAATCATCTTGGAATGAAAAGGTTGAGCTTTTCTCATGCAGTGAATACAAGTCTTTCTAAATGCCTTTCCTACCTGTATTTGGAACTTCCTGTGTGTCTTTGGAGGAACATTTTAACCAGGAGCAGAAACAGTAGCTGAGAGGGTACTCTGAGTAGGAGACACTTTAAACGTACAATTGAAGGCTCTGCTAAACTAACCACAGCTTTAGAACTCAACAAGTGCAAAAAATAGCTGCAGTAAGGGCACAACAATCTTGTGAGCAAGAGACAGACCATGTGAGGGGTTTTATTCCCTAGCTTTGCTCCTCAGTGAGCCATCCCCACTTCCCTTCTCTTAACACAAGTTTGCATCTGTCCTTGCGGCTCCAGATGTGCCCCAGGTAATACTCCTGCCCTTTGGGAGCCGAGAGGATGAATGAGCCTGCTTTGACTCTGCAGGGTGCAGGCACCCCAAGGAAATCCAGCCTACAGATGTGAGACCAGGGGCTGGAACAGCGCTTCCAGGGCTTCCACAGACCCCCCTTGTGTGCCTCCAGATGTGCTTTGTCCTCACAGACCTGGTGCCCACAGCTTGTTGTAACCTGGCAGGACCTGTGAGCTTGATTCAAAGCACTCTATAGCTTGTGGTATGTGTAAGTGGGGAAGGTCTCCATTCTACCCACCCTTCCAAGCCTTGAGACACATGAGTGTGTTATTCTGCACAGCACACACTATTACTCACTGACTAGATGACTGATAATAAAACCTGGACAGAATTCCATCCCCTAAACCTGACCCAAACCAAATCTTCCTTAAACCTGAAGTGTTGGATTTGGCCCCAGGCTCAACCTCTGCGTTCAGTGGCTCTTGGTGCCATGTGGAGTTCAACTAAATTCACCAGTGCCCTCAAAGCAGCCTGTCAGGTCCCCATGTGGTAAACACCACTCCCACCAAACACCATGACCGTGGGTCACGGTGCTCCTGAGTTCCTCCTCTTTGTGCCTGGATAAACACCTGGGCACTTCTTGCTTGCCAAAGCCAAAGCCTCTACCACAGACCTCGTTCAAAGGAGTGCCGCTTGTCCCAGCGCTCCACTGAAATCCCTGCCAGGCTGTGTGGTTCCTGGTGAGGCTTTGCCCTCTGCTGACAGAAGCTGTATTGCAGCTCCTGCAGCGCAGGAATCACTGACCCTTCGCTCCGGGTTCTTTTGGTTTTCAGCTCACTGGTAAAACACACATAGGAAGGGTAAAAGAGCAGAATAACTTGGGAGAGCTCCTCAAGGACCACAGAAGCATCCCCCAAGGATATTGCTGCTTTGCCTTGATGGGACTGGCCGGGTTTAGAAGAATTGGAGGTAAGAACCTGGCTGTGATCACTGAGGTCCTTCCCCTGCAAAGTGGGTAATTCCTGGTAATTTCTATAGCAATTACACCACTTGGGGATCTTAAAATCACACCAGTATCACACTGTATTTTGTGGCTAAGTAGGACTCTGCCTGTTCTCCCAACAGCGCCAGGAAATATCTGCTGTCTTGCAGCAATGTCATCAGCTAAATGACAGCCAAAATGACACGCATTTTAAGAGGTTGCTCAGGAAGGGAAATGATATTCCCTTATAGATGATCATAGAATCCTTCCTACAGCTTGCACTGCATAGTCATTTCTAACTGCATCTCCTCTTCCCTAGCCAATATGTGTTTCTGTAGGAGGAATTGCCCACAGTGAGCTGGACAACCTCATCCATTAAAGCACTTCCATAAATCTGATTCCAGGCAAGTGTTGCCTAGATAAAACTTTCATGGCTTGTGTTTTATAAGTGGATGATGCAACTTCATTTAACCTGCTTTCACTTTGGCTCCACAGCTCAATGGAAGGATTGAACGGATGCCAGCTGCAAACATTAAGGATTTTCCCAGATTCATAATGTAACAAATACTGTGAGGTTCTTCTCCTTTAGTATAAATACTAAACTGGAATCAGTTTCTCAAAGCAGAACATGAATTTGAAGGCACTGACCCCCCTCCTCTGCCCCTTTCCAGCGGCACTGCCCGTTCCTGTCAATGGCTCCTTTGGCCTGTGGTGTAACTAAAGCTTTAATCAACAGACTTAAGAGAAAGTTAGAAGATTAAAGGGCTATAGGTTTACACAAAGGCTTAAATCGCCCATAAAGACCTGAAGCCATTGTAAAACTACCAGGAAACAGATCTGCTTAAGTATCCTGAGCTGGAGCCAGTGCTGGCCCTGCTTTTCCAGCCCTGCCTCCCTCCAGCCAATGGACCACCAAGCAAAGTGCCTCACCTCCTTGGAAGCCAGCAGAGACCTCGATTTCATGCATGAAGCACCCTTTGAACAAGCATATTTTGAGGGAGGCACGGAGCAAAAGAAAAGCCCAACCTACAGTGCAGCCCTTTTAGAACAACGTGAATGTGTTTCCCCCATAGGTGGTTCCCACAAATATGATCCAAAAGGAGTTAAAAGAGTCAGATGAGGATGCTTTTCTTCCACATTGAAGCAAGAATAGCTTTCAGTGCAGCCTCCCCCAGCACGCACTGAGAAGAGATTGATGTGCAAAGCAAAGCCATGCTGTGAAGAAAGCATTTTGCACTCACCCTTTGGCCAGTGTTGCTATGCCAACGTCGGTTAACTTCATTCCTACACCTACAAGCAGCAAGGAAACAGAGAACTTGTGTTACACTGGAACAGCACCAAATCTAGAGGCATTACATATTGCTCATTGATTCATGGCTTGCATTATTTGTCACCATTTTGCCCAAGCATCTGAAGGTATCCCAGTAAAACCAGGATCTCTGTGCTCTGTAGCACTTGCAGTTCCTAGAGGTCAGTCTCAGACCAGTAGTTCACAGATAGTAGGTGATAAGTAGAGTGCAACTTGTGCTCTGTGCAGGCAGTCCGTGGGGTAAGGAGGGTTACACTTTGGTTTTAAGGAACAGACACAATCTCTGCTGACACCTGCCCTGTGTATATTTATTTATGGGCTTTGTGTGTTTGATGTTTGCAAACTCAGACTAAAATGTTCTCAACTGCTTATTTGTTTTGCCAATCAAATAGCAATAGTCAGGCAACCTGATTTTCACTTTCTGGACGCAAGAGCCCAAACCCTTTCCCATTCAGTATCTCCAAACACTTGGGGTTTTAAACCTGTCCCTTTGTTGACTTGTTTCTAGGCGAAACCCAGTGCTGAAGATGCAGCTTTCTGTGCAGGAAAATGATGATCTCAAGACCATTAAGCATTAAGAAATGTGAGGAAGCCATTTCTTCTCCTTCCTTCTCTCTTTGAAGGCTGGAAAAGAAACCATCCTCCCTCTGCCTCCTATCTTTTGTTCCAACCTGCATGAGATGCTGCATTAAACAGGCACAGACACACTGCAGTGACAGGCATTGCCTCGGAGAGGTCACCAGCCTGTACCATGCACTCACGTAGCTCACCTTGCAGGTCAGTGACAAGCAAGCTCCCATTGGTCTTCTCATAGACCCAGTGCTGGAAGGTGCAGCACTTCTGGCCAGCCTCGGAATCCCTCCTCAGAAAGTTCACTTCCTTGCCATCCCTGACGGAGTACTTCACAAACTCCCCAACCAGCTCCTCCTCCACTGTCGCATAGGGGATGTTGTTGGCAGGGCGATGGACAAGGAAAATAGGAATGATCCTGAAAGCAAGGGATAAGACTAGTAAAATCCAGAGAGTTCTGTCAATGAAGGAGTAAGAGACAGAGTAGCCAGGCATCTCAGAGAGGGAGTAACAGCTAAGTCTAAACCACACCAGGAGACGTCTGGGTAGGGCTGGTACCTCCAGACCATAATCATGTTATCCTCTATGGGCTTATTTCTCTTGGTTACCAAAGTCTTATGTCTTGGATCAACAGTGCCAAAGGGGTAACCGCTGCCACACTACCACGAATACCCTCCTCTAAATGCATACCAAAACAGGCCTTTTGCCTGCTACTTATTGTCTGTGCTCCTTATTACCCTTCTCTCATGGGAATGGAACCTCTCTCAGCACCCTGATACTCGCTATTATGCAGGTCATGACTCCAGCTGTAACACTGCCCTCAGAATTCCTCTTTCTTCTTTAGGACTTACAGGGGGCAGCTGCGGCCCAGGACAATACATATGTGTAGATGGATATAAAATAGATATATACTCACTCTGGTACTTCTCCAAAGCCTTCCAAGGGTTCAGCTTCAGCTGCATAGATCTTTGCATATTCTCTTGCAGTATTCTGGACATAGCACTCCTATGTTACAAAGAGATACACCTATGGAATATTACTCCACACATTAACAGATGAGCTGTTTGAATATTTGAAGACTGCTTTCCCCACGATTCCTGCTGCCAAAGGGGAGCTTACCTGCAGTGCAAGGTTGTAGTTCTTTTCCACCAGATCATCCTGGCTCTTGGTCCCATAGGTGATGGCATTGTGCACTTTGAGCACACAGGGGTGCCCAGGGCTGAACACTGGCACAAGCCCCTGCATCACTCTGCTTCGGAAGGCTTTCCTGTGCATGCCTTCTCCAAAGTGAAGCTCTTCTGTGGCTATCACTCCACGCAGGTTCCCTCCAAAATAGCTGTCACTGATGAAATCCTCTCTGAACATGAGCTGCATGAACTCAATTTCCTCCATACCTACAACACAAAGCCACTGTGTTCTGCACAGCATCCTCCTTACAGCCACAGGGTGGGCATGGAAGAACAAACGCAGCCCTCCATAGCAGGAGGAAAATGCTCAATGGAAATAGAGCACATGGCCTAACCTGTGTTAGTAAGGGCTTGGAACCCTGCTCTACACGTACCTTGTTGCTTCTACCATCTAAAGCCAGCATGGAGAAAGGTGGCTCAGAAGGAGAGAATACAGTGTAGCAAAAGGTAAAGATGACAAAAGCTGCCAACATGTTCACTCAGCTGAAAGAGTCTTGTCCTTACCCAGTATGGCCATAATGGGAACAGCTTTCCCAGTACCAGCCACACTCACTGCATCAGCTCCAGTGCTGCAGGCTGGCATTTAAAGTGGCTCTTTTCAAGGAACATCAGTGAAGAAGCTGAATAGACAGCAAAGGTGTGTGCTACCCAGCAGTGAAGGCTTTGCAGCTCCCTCTGGTCTGGATTCCCTACACTACTGCACATTGTTGAGAAATGATAAACTCAGTTGCAATGCACAATCTTCAGCTGCAGCACAGCAAGACATTAAACACAAGTTAACATAGAGGGAAAGCATTCCAAAGCTTTATGCCCATCTTTCTCTTGGAGTATAGTTACAGAGCAGGTGAGCATGTGTCCTCATGTACTTGGTGTGTGTCTGCATGACATGAGGGGATGCTATTGCACTGCTTGCTGCACTAACTGAAGCTCCACGGCTAAGTGCAAGCCAACAGCTTGTCATGGTGGGTGCTCCAGCACCTGCACAAGCCACTGCATCCTACATGAGGGTCTTTCCCCTCCAAAAGTGCCATGAATTCAAGTGACTTACCTTCACAGCTCTGGAAACTTGAGAGATGTTCCAATACTACAGGGAAACAATGAAACACGTTTTGTAGTAATAATATGAATGAGAACTGCCACTGTCATTATTATTCCTTACAATGATAAATGGGATTTACCTTCTGAAGTCAGATTAAACTCAGCAGTCACCTTCCCATACATGTTGTTCAAGCAGCAGTAATACATTCCCTGGTCTTTGTTACTGGCTTTAGCTATTGCCAATGAGACAGGAGAGTCATCCTGGGCACTGGAACAGAACATGGTCATTTCCCACATCAATGCTTCTAGAAGAGCTTCCCTGATTATCCCATCTATATTTCCCAAAGAAGGAACAGTGCTTGGGTCCACACCAGTTAGTTAGATTGTGGTTGGGATGGAGGGAGACCTCCATAGAACAATACTGAATATCTTAGAAGTCAGAACTGTGGCTAGAAATGGCTTTAAATCTCTGTTATGTATTTCATTGTTATTCCCAACAGTCTGAGATACACTTATCCCATGAAGTCACATGGAATGCAAACTAGGACCAATACTAACGCTCTGTGTGAAGAGCACCTAGCACA
This sequence comes from Pezoporus wallicus, assembly GCF_028554395.1. Lineage (NCBI taxonomy): Eukaryota > Metazoa > Chordata > Aves > Psittaciformes > Psittacidae > Pezoporus > Pezoporus wallicus. Next base: position 155,941 of record NW_026637394.1, read on the forward strand.
CTAATCCTCTTAGGAGGCACAAGAGTAAATCACTGGCACGTGTTCCCAAAAGCTACTCAGAAACTACTCAGGACCATCCACTCACCTCCTCTGCAGCCGAGCCAGTAACTTGGAATCTTTAGTCCAGGTAATAGTGGAGTCACTGTGAATGTCACCAAACTGACAGCACAGCTTAATATTCCCAGAGCAGTCAGGGAAGAGTTCTGCCTGGATTCCCTTCAGCAGCTTGGGAGCTTGGAACAGAAGAGCCACAGTTTAGGATTAGGAGATGTTGCTTTGGCGTTAAAAAGGAATTCCAGAGTGATTGGCAGATGTTAAGAATGTGAATCTGGCAACACTGGTAACTAAACATGAGTTATCTGATGCAGAAAGCAACGCTTTAAAATACAGAGGTTTTAAGACTGATTCAGTGCCCCACTTTGAATCGATAGAATGGGACCCAAAGGAGGTTCTAGACTGAAAAGGCTTTGACATAAAATCATTTCCTCTCCAAAACACACTCTCTCTGCCTATGGGACCTGCTAAAAAAGCCTTTGAGAGAAAAGCCTTGAAGCCCCAAGAGATGCTCGGTCTCAAGGTGTTCTTGTATCACACCTTGCCAAGATGAGGCTCTCAGAGGTGCAGCGATGTTCCCTAAAGCCCAGCTGGAGGGAGGACCCCACCACTATAAGATATCTGCATCTGGTACTGTCAGTGGCCTTTGCCACTTCAGTTCCAAAGGATTAGCTTCCCACCTGAAGGAAAGTCCCTACCTTTCCAGCCACAGGGCATCTGGTTCTTTGGCTGACAAATCCAAGCCCCCAGGTTCCTGGCAGTCTTGGTGGCCTCGGCAGTCCTGGGGTAAGGGTTGGACTTAATGATGTTACAGGTCTTTTCCAACCCAGTTGATTCTATGATTCTAGGTTAGGGGAGGAGAAGCCTCTGCCTGGGCTGAGGTTGATCCTCACAACCTGGTTCTCTGCTGGGACTTCTTACCAGCTCCCAGCACGTGGGCATGGCGTGAGCAGAAGGATGGAGGCTACTCGGAAAGAAAGTGAATCAACATATACTTAAGGAAGGGTTTTGGGATCATGACACATCCCTGTGCTCCAGTGAGCCACCCCTGCTAGATGTAAGGGACGTACAACGCAAGACGTTCTGTTTCCTCCTGTGTTAATCCTGTGAATGAGCTGGCGTGACACAAGGCCCCTGGGGGGGAATCCCATTCCTGCAGTCTAGCTTCCCCCAGCTAATGCTGAAGGAATGCTGGATCCAGCGTGAGGGGTCAGGCACCTGGAATTCACTGCTATGTTTAACTTGTAGTCACTTAAGTCCTTAAGCCTATGGATCTTGCTGAATCAGGGCTAAAATGACACAGGCAGTATGTGACACAACTGCAAATAGAACTACCACTGTCCTGACACCAAGTCCTGCCTCCTCCAGCTGTAAATAACACAAAGGAGAACACTGAGCATGTACCAGAGGAGCCATTGCAACCTCCCCACAATGCTGGGGCAGGGCCAGCATGACTCTGAGGTACAGACACTGATTTCAGTCTGAACTGAAGCACATCAGGAGCAGGTGAAGGAGAATCAGCCTCATCTGCTGCAGGCCTGAATGCTTAAAACCTTTCCAAGCACAGCCTCAGGTACATTGCAAGAGCTCAGGCACATCCCAGTGCCTGCAGCCTGCTTACTGTGCTGTGCAGAATGTGTCTCTCCTCCCACACATTTGGCTCTAGGCAAAGGACTCATCTTCCAACAGAGAAAAGATTGGAGGTTTTAAATGGGATTTGAGCAGCAGAACTCTCCCCAGAGCACACTCTAATGAGAATCTCTCACAGTTGTGCAGCTTTAGTCCCTGTTCAGTGTTGCTCTGATTATTTTATGTCAAAAGTCCTTGCAAAGCATCCATGGAAACCACAAACATCTGTCCAGCTGTTACACTGCTGCTCCTGTCTGTATCTTGGTTGACCTGGCAGCAACCTGAATCCCCTTTCACTTGTATGCTGTTCCAGTTTAATATTGCTGACTTCAGCAGTGTCATTCGCAACAGTGATAAGAGGAATGCAGACCCAGCAGCAGTCACCAGTCAGGACTGCACAACACGTGGCACTACTAATAACACTGCTACTTGGCTAGTAATAAAACCAGCTGGTAACCAAGGCAGGGTGACTGCGTTTGGGAGCCACAGTGTAGCAGCTCACAGAGCTGGAGGTTAAAACCAGCGAGGGCAGGACATGGTTTACACCAAAGGAGGCTTGCAGAGTGTTTGGATTTGAATGTCAAAGTGCAGCCAGAACACGGGAAAGAACAGAAATGAACCTCAACCTTCTCTTACCTTTGCTCTCCTTTTTCACAGTGAGTTTCCTTTGCTCATTTCTATCTTCCCTCTGACTCACTCCTGCCTCATTCCTCACAGGCTTTGTGGCAAGGGCAGGATTGCTGCAGGCATCTCCTCTCTCCTCCAGACGGGGCTTTTTGGACAGTGACGCTGGAGGTAACTTCTTCTTAGCCCCAGCAGCTACGTGCCCACTCTTTGCTGTGTTGTGTTTCCACTTGACGGGCTCAGCTTTTAATTCTCCATCAGACTTGAAGGGGCTGTTACCAAAGCCCAGATGTTCTGATGTACTGCGAGGGGCAGCTGCAGCCTGGCTCCTTGAGGCATGCCCAGCTCCTGAGGCACAGGGAGCTCCAGCCCTGCCAATCTGCCTCTGTTCTCCTCCTGCTTTACACAATCCTAAGCTCAAATCCCTTAAAACCGCATCCCCAGGAGAGGGGGTGAATGCCACTCCTTGGGTTTCTACTTCTGGCAGTTGGTCTGCGGTTTGGGGTGGATTCTTATGTGTGATGCTTTCAGGAGTCCCAATTACAGTAACATTTTCCTGTGCATTAGAAATAACTTGGGAATCGTGACAGTCATTCCCTGAAGGGAGATCACTGTCAGGATCAGTGTTGCTCTGGGCATTCAGGGCTGAGTGGTTTCCTTTCTCTGGTGAACCCACTCCATAACTTTCAGGTAAGGTGTTGACAGAAGAGGGTTCCTCAGGTGGCAGCTGGTTGGGGTTTCCACTGGGGAAAAAGGCTTTATCCTCAGGGAAATCAGGCAGCTCTTCCCTTGCTGGGTAACAGTCTCTAAAATTACACCTTTCACCAGTTCCAGTCTCATCCATCAAGGATATGTTGTGCTCAGTGGGAAGTAACTGACCAACTGTCCCGTGTGACTTATCTGGAGTTTCTTTGTCACGATCGCCACTCTGAGCACCCTTTAATCTTCCAGGAGAACCTGTATCACATGCTTGGGAAGCATGACTAATGGGAAGCTCTCCTTCCCCACCAACAGCCATCTGAATGGATCCGCTGCTGTTAGGTAACATGGGATTTGGCTCCTGCTCCAAGCACTCCCCTGGATTTAAGATGATGCTATTTGCTGTAACACAAATGGATGGTGCTGCTTCTGGTTTATTTCCAGTGTTAGAATCTAGACACACACCATCTGCTTCTACCACTTTTGCAAGACAAGTGTTTCCTATGGACTCTCCATCTGCTTTAAGTAGGATATTAGAGTCGGTGCAGACACCTTCCTCTGTTCTTTGTCTACTATCTGGCTGTGTAACAAGTTCCTGCTCCTCTGGCAAAGGAGGATCAGAAGAGATCTTCTGTGCACAGCGCAGTTCTGGGACTTTGGTACCTGCCAGCCTGATTTCTAAGCTTGTGATGCCCCTGGTTTCACATGGGATTTGACAGTCCAACTCCTCATCTTCATGAAGAAGCTGCCACAGCTTGTCATGCACTGTAGATACATCAGCATCTCCTCTGCACGCAGGTTCTCCACATTCCAGGCCTGACTTGGTCTGAGCTTCAAGCACAGATTCATCAGAGGAGAGACTGCAAAAAGTATCTGTGTCATTGCTACCATGTGAGTCAAAGCTGCACTGTTGCCCTCCCTTCCTTGGCTCATCACAGAGCTTTGCAGAAGAGAGAACAGCACACAGACATTCTTGTTTGTCAGGAGCAGAGCCCGTGTCCTGTACAGGGAAAGGTGAAACACCACCACTAACAACATTCATTCCTTGCTCACAGAAGACTTGGTGGTGACAACTTCCTCCCTTCTCACTGTGAGCATGGTGTTGAGAGTCAGTCTGTACACTGTCACTCTTTGCTTGTGATGTCCTTGCAGTGCAGAGCACTTCTGGAGCTGGTTGGATGGCTCCTGCACTCTCACGAGTCCCAGAGATGCCTTCCTTTTCCATCTGGGGCTCCATGCACAGCCCTTCACAGGTCTGAGCAGAGAATTGAACATCAGCACCTTGACTCTACAAAGAAGAAAAGAGAAATGTAAGTCAAAGCCAGAACTGCTGCTTGACACAGGTCTGGACTGGAGTCCTGGCTTGCAATGTCCCTTCTTTGGGGTTTTAGTAGCTGTCAGCAGTCAAACTACCAACTTAATGGGTGAAATCGGAATCCTGGATTTTGATATAGATTTAGAACCTGTATCAAAATGTTCCAAACAGTCACTTTATGCAGGAACAAGCCATTCCTCAACTAAACTGAGCCAAATTGCCTGACACAAACCCTGTTCAAACTGCTCCCCATTCCCCTCAGCACTGAGCTTTCACTCTAAATTCCTGTCCCGGAGTCCCTGCCAAGCTTTTGTTGCCAGGGTTTTCCCTAGTTCTCAACAGCACTACATCAATTCTATGGAGGTGATGAGCATCTTCCACCCACAGCAAAGCTGTAGCTTTTACCCAGCTACAAACTCAACATCGTAACTGCTCTGGGTTGGGATTTCCCTTTGGGAGTCCCAGTTTCACCCATGGGTGTTTGTTAACAAGTAAGGATGTGCTGGATGATGGCAGAAATGAGCCCCTGTGACACCCAGTGTGTGAGTCCTCTGGGGTGCAGCATTGCTGTGTGTGTGTGCAGTGAGTGCTGGCAGGCGCACAGCTCAGAAGTGCTGCTCCTTAGGGAGGGACACGGAATGAAGGATTCCATGAGCTGCTGTGTGCAGCAGAGGCACAGGCTGCTCAGATACCAGGTCCTTTACCAGTGCATGCTTATCTTGAACCCCTGAGCCTGGGACGCTGAGCTCCACGACTGCTGTCCCTCTGGTGCCCAATGGTGCCTCCTGCTCAAGTCAGGAAAGAGGCCTGGATCTATCCATCTGGAACTGGGTTTTGTTCCCTGTTCTCTCAGGTGTCCAGGGTTTGATGCCACACATGCAGCCTCTGGGGCGGTTTGTTTATGATTTCTAAGAGGAATCACCCTGGGGATGGTGAATGGCTAGTCTGAGACCCACATGTATAAAAGAGGAAACCAGCACAGGAAGCCTGACTGGGAAGGGTTGGTGCTGGTGTTCATAGGGAAGCTTAGGCCAAAAACACCTGCAGAGAGGCAAAACAGAACCAGAGACTGGGGCAGCTCAAGAGCCTGAACATACCTTTAGTGCCATATCTGGGAGGGTTTCATTAGACAAACACGTGATTCTGAAGGAGAGTTTCAAGGGAAATATTTCTCTCTCCTAATATAACACTCTGGTTTAAATGGCTCACCTGCCTTTACTGCTAAAGAACTCAATACCTGCAGGTATTCCTAGTGCTTTAGGTGGAACAAAAGACATGAGCTGCAGCTTTTACTGCAGATGCTCACTGACATCCTGCCAGCGTCCTGCTATTCCTGCTGGAGAGGCAGAAAAAGAGGATGTTAAGAAAGAATATAGGATTTCAAAGGACAGAAAGAGGCCTCTGCCTTTGACAGCAACACAGGGCAATGGGCTCACAGCACAGCTCTGAAGTGGTACAGATGATGGATTTGTGTGGCTCCCAGGAAAGGCTGGAGCCAACTACAACGCAGGCGACGAAACAAGATGTTACCTGCCACCAACCCCTCCAGCCTGTTAGAAAGGATGAGCTGTAGCCTCTCAGACTCTCTTGTGAGATCTGTGGCACATGGTATGAATATAATACTCAGAAATGAAGCACGCGAACCACTTACAGCGAGTTATTCTGCACACAAGAACTACTGAAGGGGTTTATACAGGGTAAAACTTAGCAGTGAAGTGGAAAACCCTGAGACATTAGAAAGACTCAGGCTGGATTTCAATGGGTTTCATTCCCTAGGTTTCAAGCTAACCCCTCATGGGCAGAGTTAACCAGCTGTAACTGCTGTGACACCCTTTCAAACAGTTTCCTTTTGCTTTTCCTTTGTCACTGACCCAGCTCCCTCCTTCCCTCTTACCTTTCCACCCTCTTCCCATGTCTTTCTGCCTGTCTGCTTCTCTCCTTGGGTACAGTAACAGCTAAAATAACCTGAAAGTGACACCGGTTTATGCCAGGAAGGCCAAACCAATTCTGTCTCACATTTTATGACACGAGTGACATCCAGATAACAGCAGGATGAAGAGTAAAGCTCATTAGCACGAAGAAAAATGCCCCATGTGCCATTCTTCTGGGTATCAGCATGAGTCTGTTGCTTCAGGCCTGGGGCCCCTCTGAACCTGCTGGTTCCAGGAGCACCTCACCAGCATCACTGGCATTCAACAGGCCATAGGCATGGGCTCTGGAACTCGGGACTGACACCAGTACCTTCTGAACTGACCACTATAGCCCAGCTCTTGAATGACACACCTCAGACTGGCAGCTTCCTGGCTCTCCTCATGGGATGTAATATCATACCATACCACTGGCACAGTTGGCTTTGGGGAACTATCATTAATTAAGCTGCTTTGAAGCATTAGGTACGTACAGAGTTTCACCAGGATCTCAGGAGAGGAGCCAGGAGCCTCCCACCTCCACCAGCTAATGGCAGCAGAAGTCACCCAGTCCAGCACTTGCAAAGGCTGTTCCAGTCGGAGGCAGCTTGGCTCCAAGGGGAAGTGTAAATCCCTGGGCACTGAGTGCTGTGGTGCACCCTCAGCAGACCTGCTCACCACATGCAGAGGGAAACCCAAAAGCAGTCACTGTGGTTTGTGCGAATCCCCCACCCCGCTCCTGGCAGAGGGGGCTCCAGCTCACACCGCAGCCCACATAAACCTCTGTGCAGCAACGGGAGGTACATTTTGTTCTTGCCCGTCTTATGTTACCCAAACGGATTGCTGAGGAGCTCCTGGCTTATGACGTGGGAGCTCTGAGAAGCTGGCCGTGCTTTTCCTGTGCTAGAAAGAGCAGGTTCCACACAGGATGCTTTTGCCTCATTTTCAACACCACCTGATTTTGAACCCACACCTAAATTCCATCTTCATTCATAAATGTAGAACCAGAGGTTTGGCTCGTGCTCACCTCCAGCCCTTTTGTGCACACAGATACTGCTTTCCTATTTGATTTGTGTTTCTTTGTCATAGATGCTTTGTTTCCTGTACAATCAGCCACAAACCTTCCAATCAGTAAAGTCAGTGAGAGATTATTCATGATTTAATACTCATACATCCACATTTATGTATCTCAAGTCTTTACTACGAGACACAAAAGCATGAGCCAGTTCTCCCCACTTAGGAAAACTGTTGGCACATTGTATGAGTCTGTATAACCATGCTGATTTCCTACCAATAGCATGAAACATGGAGAGCACCACGTTGGGATTTCATGTTTAACTGGATTTTACACTTCAGCTGGAGTGTTTGGCTCTTATATTGTTTGATTTTAAAGCAAAGCTCCATCCACCTTTGTAACAGGACCTCTCTGGACTAAACTCCCCCATGTCAGACCCTCAGAGCAGAGCCCTGCTGATCTGTTGTAGCACAATCCTATTCTTTGAGTACAAACTGAGATGAAAGTGACTCAAAAGACTCTGTGCTCACAAGAGGTATTTGAGGAACTCTGTAGGTTGAAGACAACATTGCTCTGGTAAGACCTGGGCAGCAGCCTGGGTTTCACGTTTCCCTGCCCAGCTGTCCACAGTCCCATTAGTGCCTCTCACTATTATCTGTCTCACTCTATAATTAGAACAGCTTATGGTTTATTTGGGCCTTTTTCAACACCAGATTTCCTCCCAGCCAGAGCTGTCATTCAGGAGTACATGAATAGTGTCTTTCACAGTAATTCCCATTTCCCATGATTTTGTGACAAACAGGAATAAAGTGCATTTAAATCAGCAGAGCAGCTCTTTCTATTCAATGAGGAACACTGTACTTACCCTGGGTGGGTCGGTTTCAGCTGGCATCTGGTTGTGCTCAGACAGGCCCCAAGTCCTTTTCCTTCCCCCCTCTTCTGCAGGACACACGCCAGGCTGCATCTGGGAGCTTTCTGCCTCCCCAGGTCTCCCTGGTGCAGTGACACCTTCTTGACCCAGAGCACTGGATTCCCTGACCTCCGCTGCAGCCTGCAGAGACTGTCCTATAGCAGTTACGTATCTGCAGAGCTCTTTGGGGTTCAGGAACTTGAAGAGGTTTATCCGCAGACTCTCTGTCAAGGTGCACACAGCACGCCTGGGGTTTTCCTCTGGCACGGCTCCTCCCTCCTCCTCCAGCAGCAAAGAGCTTGCCCCCAGCAAGTCCTTGTCCGTGCTTTCTGCCATCGTGGTGTCTGGAGCCTGCTTTGTCAGAGCAGCACCTCTGCCACCAGCAGAGTCTGTCTCGGCAGGTACATTGTCCTTGTGCTTTGATGTGTCCCTTGGGAATCCTGCAGCTGAAGGGCTACTTCCATTATTTCCTTCTTCAGCCCTGGGATGGTCATTTCCAATGGCTGCGGATGCTTCAGGCACTTTACTTTTCTCTTTGTCCTGCAGACTGGAACTGCTGTCCCGGTGGTGCCCAACAGTGAGAGTCATCTCTGGCTGCAGAGTTGACTGGCTGGACGTAGAGGGGTCTCTCCTTACATTTACTCCTTTGAGTTTTGAGTGATGACCACAGAAGCCAATGGTGGTATCCATAGGCGTAGTGTCATCTGACACTTGAATCAGGCAAGGCATTTCACCGAGGAAGTAAGCACACCCATCACAATCCTTGCTCAGCTTTAAGTCATCTTCATCATCACTTTCTAATAAGAATTGTAGTTTCTTTTTCCAGATTTCATCCTCCTGCGCTGTCAGCACGTCTGAACATTCAAAGTATTCCAGGTCATCATCAAAGTCATCACATACGCTTGGAATCTGCTCTGGATAACCCCCCCCAACAGTGGCAGGGTTGTCAGAGCCATCTTTGGCACAGTACCTGTGGTCTCCTGTGGGAGGAGCATCTGCCTGCTCACGGATGGGGGTATCAGTGGGGAGAGGTGTAGCGGGGGTATCACCCGCTTGGACATCAGCCAGAGACTGAGCAGACACAGAGTCCTCCCTGTGACAGCAGCAGTTGTCTGTGTGAGAAGTGATCACATTTGCAGGGCAGGAACCCACCTCCCTGCTGCTGCATTCCTCTGCTTCTCCAGCAGTGCCCCTGGCCATAAAACGAGTGAGACCATCCTCATTCTCTGACAAACCCCTTAGGCAGGAACTGTCTTCCTGGGGTTTAAATACATCTCTTACATCCATCTTGTCTTCCATGTTAGGAAAGCCAGTGGGGTTTCTCAAGAGGGACAACACTTCAGCTTTCCTGAGCTTTTCACCTCTGATTTCTGAGGAGTCAGAATCTGTGGGATCAACATGGGGTCACCCTCATGGGGTAACTCTTGTGCTGTGCAAAATGCTCCTCTTTCTGCTCATTTTACCCTCAAGTCCCCCACATGGTCATTTAGGTCACCAGCCAACTCCAGGGAAGTCTTGAGGTCCGTATGTGATTCCAGCTCAAGCCAAGCTGCAGAGCAGGACATTCTGCTGTCAAACTGTGTCCAGGTCCTGTTCAAAGTGTAGACCCTGCTTTGTGCACCTGCAAAGAGGAGAAACCTGCAGTTTAAAACCCTTCTAACACGGGAGTATAGACTCGGCATTTAAGAATCACGGTCAAACATTAAAGCAGGAACTACAACCCATCAATCTACTCACTGACACTTCCTGCAACACATTGTAGCTGTCTGGAGTGACCCGTGCTTGGAAAGCACGCATTCCTAAGCACGAATGCACACACACATAGCACCACAAAATAGGCTTTAGCACCTCTTACTTAGACATGTCCAAATGCAAACAGTAACCTGCACACAGTGCGAATATTCACCTGGGCATGACTCCTAGCAAGTAGCTGCTATGTCGGTAGCCACATTGGCGCAGCAGCAGGCTACTCCTGGCATCACAGGGACACAAAGTCCCAGATGTGTTTGTAGGAGTACCTGGAGCAAGCATTCTGGTTAGGTTTTACAGGGGTATTTCTGTTTAAGGCAATTCTATTCCACTTTGGTTTGTTGTTTGTAACATCTGTGGTTAGACGACAATGACATAAGGGTGGGTAGTTTCACTTGAGCCTTATTTTCAAAGAGCTGTGCAGTTGCAGCCTGGTGTGCCAATGGGGAATGCACATCAAACCAAGGTGCAAGATGCCAGAAGCCTCCCATTAGCTGATTCCAAAGAGATATGGAATCATCTCTTTCCTCTTGTAAGTAAAACATGTTTCCTAAGCATTCCCCAATCCAAAGAGACTTGAGGTGTTTCTGTGTAGCACAAGAGGGACTCTGGGTCATTCTTCACCACAGAGCACCCACACTAATGACAGCAGGACTATTCCACCATCCTGGATCCTCTCCTCAGGGAAAGCAGTGAAGCAGAACTGAGCTTCCAGTAACTGTGATCTCATGAAGGATGCAAGAAAAAGTGACCTACTTTTACTCTCAGAACTGGTGTGACAAGGAGAACAGGAGGGAAAACTTTCTTCCCATCCTGCTGATTGAAAGACCTCTATTCATTCTCCTTTTTCTTCTCTCTGCTTTCCCCATTGTGACCTCTTTAGCTGCTGTCTCTCTCCTGGCTGCAAGCTCACACCATAACCTTTCCCAAGTGCTCTGCAGTGCTCCTGCTCTCTGCAGGGCCACAGCAGAGCAGGCACTGGACCTGTCAGCACCCAGCTCCGTGTGACAGGCCACTGCACGCACTGATCAAAGGCAGCTAGCAAGAAGCAATGGGAGAGCCAGATTAGACCTTGGTGGCTAAATAGCAAGGGGCTTGCATGGCTTGCTTGGAATCTGCTCTAGTGTGAAGAGCCCAAAGCAGCTAGGTGTAATTTCATCTCCTTTGGGCAAACGCCCAAGACACCTTTTCCACAGAGTTACCTGGGAGGCAAAAGCTGGAAGAGAAGGTGGTTGATGGGAATGGTACTTATAAAGGACAATATCAGGGTGTGCAACAAAACTGACCCCACACACACAAAGGAGTATGAACAACAGTAGATGGGGTAACCAGACCAGCATGTAACACATACGTGTGTTGTACACACGCATGTGTGTGCCTGAGGAGAGGAGAGGAAGAGAGAGCTCAGTAGCTCTGCTACGAGAAGTAAGACAGGGGACAGAGGGAAGGCTGGGAAAAGGCAGGAGAGAGGCAACATGCTTTGTCAACTCAGCTTTGGAATAAATGGGCAAAGGTCCAGCATGCAATGAAGTAGAGGCTGACAGGAAAGGATGGTGTGAAGAGCAAACATGATGTGCTACAAAGGTATATTGCACACACTGCCAGAAGACACAGAAGATGACAAAGCAGCCTGCTGGTGGTGCAAGCCAGCCTGGTCCCAGGGACTTGGCTAGAGATGCTTTCTGAGCTGAAATTTTTCAGCTAAAACAAGGTAGATTCAGACCAAATAGGCAGAATAAATGGTTTCCAATTAGGGGGGTGAGGCTCTGGCACAGGTCGTCCAGAGAGGTGGTAGAAGCCCCATCCCTGGCAACACTGAAGGTCAGGTTGGACATGGCTCCGAGCAACCTGATCTAGTGGAAGATGTCCCTGCTCACTGCAGCGGGTTGGACTCGGTGACATTTAAAGGTCCCTTCAAAGCCAAACCACTCTGTGGTTCTGCGATTACCCACACAGGAGGGCAGGGCAGAGAGCTGGTGTGCAGGTACCTCTGAGCCTGAGAAGCAGTCTGGTTCCAAATCCATCACAAGATGGGCTTCCCATAGGAAGAGGACAATCAGTGCACGTTTGTAGTGGGTTTAAATGATGCAGACACCTGTCAGCTGGCCCTGGGCCAATTCAGTTGCTTCATGCAGGCCTTTGAACCGCAATCTAGATGCTGCCTGAAGAAAACAGGCATCATCCCATTATGTTCAGCTTTTCAGCTCTCTGATCACGTTTTGTTTTCCATTTCAACCCTACAAAATATAAATATTTAACAGAAGAAATAAAAATGGAGCAGTAGAGATGAATCTTTTCCTCCTCAGTTTCATTACAGTGCATGGAACTACCCCCCAAGCATTCACCCATCCCTGAAATATGTATCTGCCTAATGCTCCCTGTTGCATTCTTTCAAAGCTGCTTTCAGCTCTGCTTTTCAGGAGAGCAGATGCCTCTCTCCTCTGTTTGGAGGGGATAAGCTATTTTAAAAGCATGGCAATTTTCCCAGCTGAAAAGAGACTTGGCAAGAGTTTTGCATGCAGATTGCCTCATGAATAGCCTTCACTAAAGCAATTGTACTGTACAGACATGAGCTTGGCTCCTGCATGTTGACATTGAGGGGGAAGAGCTGTCAGGTTTCTTGATACGAGAATTAGATTTGATTGCTGAGCACTGCAGCTCCAGCAATGGCAAGGAAAGCACAACCCTGCTCCAGGGGTAACACTGCAGTAAATGTTGTGGTTCCACCCCAAACAGACTTTTAGGTTTTTGTAAAGCTGGGGAGAAAACAGAAGATTTAAGCTAAAACTGTTATTTCAGTTACTGAATTTAGATAGAAATTAGAAAGAGAAGTGTTGGATAAAACCATCTCAGCTCCTCAATAACACTTGTGACAGAGGAAAGATGAAAGATGAGGTGGAAGTTTGTCATCAGCTGACTTGTAACCTGAAAACAAGCTCAATTCCTACGAAACTGGGTTTGAACATGAGATGAAAAGAGGACAAGAGAATATTTAGATGTGGAAGGGTGCTGTGGCTGCTGGTCTCAAGTCTTGCTCTGGAAACCAGTGATGGCAGTGGCTGAATCAGATAGTAGCTAAGGACACGAGGGCAGGGAAGCAGAACCATGCAGGAGAAATCAACACCACCAGGTCTGAGCAGGTAATGGTAAGAAAGATGCCAATTGTAACTGCCAGAAATACACACATTTGACGACATTGAGAAAATGGCCCTTAATTCTCCTCTTACATCACATTTTTTCCTACTTTATTTAGTTACAACCAGAATTGCAATCTTCCTTCGTAAGCAGTTTACACTCACAGAAGTTAGTTCTACACAAAGCTGATGTGATTTCCAAGTCCGGGAGGGAATCTGCGTCTTTCTGTGGGGTTCCTGTCCTTTGTAGGCAGCAGAAAAAGTGCCTTTCTGAAGCTGTTTTCTCTCATTTACTACCTATTCATCACACAGTCTCTGTTGTCTGCACAGTCCTGCTCAGCCCGTGACTCATCCAGTAGGATTTATTCCTATCTTTCAGATGCATTCACTCCTCCTCTCATGGGACCTGTCAGTCCATACCCATGTGTTGTCTCTCTCCTTATCATGGGGCAGGAACCACTCTCACCTTCACGTGCTGCCTGGCACACCTAAACCTGCTATAGTGCTGCATTACAACACACGGACAACCAAAGCATTGTCTGGGGTGAGTGCTTTGAAGTCCCACATCAGAGCATAAATACCCCTGCGTGGCTCTGTTCTGCTTCACACCCACGTCAGCACAAAGGAGTGGGCAAGAAGAGCCTGCACAAAGGGTTATCTTAGCTAAACACACAGGAGGAATGAGACTGATAATCCCCCTGGCTCATATTAAGACATATCCTTCCATCAGCTAATACTCTGGTCTCTTTATACCAAGCTGACACTAGGTCTGGGATACCTGAAAACACAGGAAAAATGGATAGCTACATAAATAACATGTGTAACAGCCTCAGATGACACAGACTGTGCCTGTAGTAACTTATCTGCTGCTGCCCACGCTGGCAGGTCCCTTGTGGATTGACTTCCACTGAACTTCTGCCCCCAAACCTACACACAGAAAGCAGGACTGATTCTCTGATACGAGGAGGACGTGGGTGCATGCATCATACAGGCTGCTCACCTACTCTTTAACACTCTTTTGTCACACTGATCTTTAGAAAGTCACCAGAGCGGTTGCTGATGTGATTCCTTCTTTATTCTGAGATAGCTGGTCTGAGGCAACAAATTCCCCAAATCCTACTGTCACCTCCAATCCATTAGGGCAAACTTTGGGATCTGGATTTGCCATTCTGGAAAACAATTATTATCCTACTAAACTTTGGCTTTATAGATCTCTTTACAGAGCTATTATATTGGCAGGTGGCTTAACCACAAAGCAAGCTAGGGGCTATAATTAGACTTCATTTAAGAGAAACATGGAAAAGCTCCAAACCAAGCCACTAACAGAGGCAAAACTTTTCTTTGTGACGAACGGAAACAGTCATCATATACCACACATATCATATATCATATCATACATATATCATACACCATACAGATCCCACCAGAAAGCAAGCTGGCACGGCCAGCAGTATGTTATTAGGCTGAGTAAAGAAAGCAGCAAAAGCAGAACAGAAACAACAACAAAAGCAGAAAGGAATCTCCACTAACCACACAATCCCAAGGAAAACCTAAAAGGGGCAGTGTCTGAAATGTGGGACTAGGAGGAGCTTCCCACTGGCTGGGTCAGGATCCATGCCGTGCCCGACACTGGCATCCCGCTGGAACGAGTGTTGCATACACGCTATTCCTGCCTTACCCTGGTTTTGGCACAGACAGAACACACAAGCACATGGGATATAAGGGAGTCCTGCTGCAGCCTGGCTGGGTTCTCACTCCCCACTCTCAGCCTGACGATGCTTTTCCAGTTGGGAACATGCACATTTTTTCACTTCCTCATCTTCTCTTTAACAGAAATCCAGGCTTTTACTACAAGCTTTCCTTTAGAAGTTTCATCAACACTGGTGTGTTTCTGTGACGCTCTTCTGTGCATCCAGAAGTGCTGATGGAACCAAATTCTACTTTCCCCCACTCCGAGCCCAGACAAGCTTTCCCAAGTGATTGCTCCAGACAGCCACAAAACCACTTCCAAAGGTGCTGTATTTAAATGTTGTTATCAAAGCCTCCAAGACAACAGAAACTGGGATTCAAGAATTCAATGATAACTGTGAGCTCTGTTCAACAAGGCTACACAGTAAGTATTTACACAGCAGTTTGCTTACTACAGAGTCTAACATTTGATGGAGTAGGAGTAGCAAGTGGTACTCAGTTGCCAGCTGGATTAAACCACAACAAGCTCTCATCCACACGAGGATTTACAACTGCATTTCCTATTTGCTTCTGTATCTCACAGCAGTTCTGTCTGGAACTCCTAATACTGGAATACCAACAATAATTGTAATATTACTCTTCTATAATTAGAACAGCTACTTGTCAAAGAGTGTGTAATGTCAGAAAGTACCAAAATACCGCATTATCTAACCTAATTCTCACATCTATGGCATGAACAAGGTTTGGATAAGGAACACATCAGGGAAATTTTGCTGTTCAAAAAGCAGATGTCTGGAAAACATATCCTTGCCAAATATTCTGGGATGTTTTGTGTTTCTTCATTTGCCAACATGCAAAGCTTTTTTTGACAGCTTTTCTATTAGTGTGCTACCTGTTGTAAACAGCACCAGGGCATAAAGAAAACACCCAGCTATAAACCACTGACTAAATGCAAGAACTGACTGGCTCTGCACATATCTAATGAAGACCTTAATATTGAGTAATTAAAACACAGCACCACTCTTAACACTGATCTGTCTTCATCTATTTTTAACACTTGCCAAGCATCTGACACTGTCAGCATGAGCAATTCATGCAGCCAAGAATCCCAAGCAACCAGGTTTTTCCTCAGGAACGGAGGAAATCCTTACCTGATAAGGCTCAGGCCATGCAGTATGGATTTAGGAAGTGAACTTCAGGATACCTTGTATCACTTACACATTCTTTAGAGCAAGAAGCTTGCTTTCACACAAGTTTTGTCCTCCTGACGCTCAGTGGACATAGTGCCAGCGTCGCATTTCAAAACAGTCAGAAGAATTCTGAAGGCAGTGTGTTTAGAAACAACAATCTCTCAAGTTGAGCAAAAACGACCATACTTTAGCAGAAGCACATCAGAACTCCTATTTCCCGTGCCATCACGAAACAAATCACTGCAATCATGTAATGCATTAAGAATAAAGCAACTTGCTCTTCTTCATTTATTTTTCTTCCACGATACACATTCGACCCGCACGCAGGAGAACAAGCAGACAAGTACTCTGAAAACCAGAAACAACCTGACCTCTCAAAGCACAGACGTGCACTTACCCAAGTGCTCTTCCTTTAAGCTCTACAAGCAGGCCAGGCCTGCGGTTTCATCCGTGCTATAAGACAAAAGACGTTAAAGTGGTGCACGTCGTCTCAGAGCTCAGAAGCTGGCTGGGAGCTTCGGTGTTGTGTGACCTTAGAGTAGCGAGTCTGCTTACAGAACAGGTTGACTTTTAAGAGAGACTATTTCGTTACATGCAGCAGATGGCTGTTCCTGGGAAAACCGCTGCCAGGCAGAGGGAGAGCTGGCAGGGATGGGACAGCACATCCTACTTCCATAGAAGTCCAGGGGAATTTCCTCATGGCCTTGAAAGAGAGGAAGTGTTGGCCTTAGCTTTGCAGAATAAAGCACCGGGGTGTTTTTAAGTGTGCTTCACTGCGCTGGGAATCTCTCGCTTGCAGTTAAGCACACAAAAGCTCTGCTGACCAGGAGCAACTGCAATCCCTAACAAGCACTTGAAGAACTAAGGTGGAGAGTGAGCTTTTACCAACCGCTTCATAAAAATCCACCTCATGCCTCAAAGGTGAGTGAATCCTGCAGTCAGAAAGTTCCCCAAGTCTCACACAGGAGGAACTTGAATGAATTGCACAGACTGCTCTGAGCACAAGAAAAGGCTGAAAAGCAAGTTTTGTGCCATTCTTGCAGCTGAAAGCACAGCTAAAAGTGGTTATGAGAGCCTACTGTGCTAGATACTTGTTGCTCGCACTGTTATCTAGACGCAGATAGGAAAGCGGTGTGTTCTGCAATAAACACAGCACCTCATTCAGGAATAGCAGCAGGGATATCTGTGTTTTATGTAATAGCCTCAAAATAATCCCCACTGGAATGGGAGCCCAGGGTTTAAACCCGTGGTCACCGGGAGGCAGTTTAACTGCTTGGTGCTGCGGGAAGACACCCACAAAGCACAGACCCGGCCGAGGGGGGTGAATGGCTCCTTCCTGCCTGGTTTCCCAGGGGCTGAGCCATCCGCTGCTGCGGGTACCTGTTGTGTATCACGATGAAGTCAGTTTCACTGTCACCCACACCTGCATGGGCTGTGCATTGAAATGATGAGAAATAGACAGTTGACACTCAGTGGCATCAATTTCATCAGGGTAAGTCTAACTACAGGGCTTGCTGCTCATCGATTCTGGACCGCACAGAGCTCAGGATTCGTGCTAGCCTGGCAGGTGCATAAAGCCTGCTCTGAGTGGTGCAGTGCCCCATGAGACACGTGAAAACCACTTCAGCAACACAGGCAGCCACATTTGAGTGCTTCATCACCGATTAAACCGCTGGCAATGTTACCTCCTGAGGCACTTTGGGCAAGCTGTAAATGCGGAGAGCGAGAATCCCCCTCAGATCACGGCTGTGCTCATGGGTCCCTGAGGAGCGACGGAGCAGAACGACTCCTTGGGAGACCCTTCCCAAGCCGCACGTCCTTTACCTCAACGGGAGACACTTCAAGGCTGTGACCCTTGAAGCTGGGCACTTGTTCGCCTGCGAACGACAGCAGGCGGCGAAGCGGTGCCGCAGAGGGGCCCACGGCTGCGGTGGAAGCCGTCTCTCCTGCCCCGCTGCGGTACCATTCCTGCCTGCTGTGCCCCCTCCTGGCCCCGCTCTCTGGCCACATCCCGCCCCGCGGTTTGCCCTCCGGTCACACCTCCAACGGCCCCCGTTCAGACCGGGGAACTCCATCCCGGCCCGGTTCCCTCGCACCATCCCCGGCCCGGTTCCCTCGCACCACCCCGGCCCGGTTCCCTCGCACCATCCCCGGCCCGGTTCCCTCGCACCATCCCCGGCCCGGTTCCCTCGCACCATCCCCGGCCCGGTTCCCTCGCACCATCCCCGGCCCGGTTCCCTCGCACCACCCCGGCCCGGCTCCCTCGCACCATCCCCGGCCCGGCTCCCTCGCACCATCCCCGGCCCGGCTCCCTCGCACCATCCCCGGCCCGGTTCCCTCGCACCATCCCCGGCCCGGTTCCCTCGCACCACCCCGGCCCGGTTCCCTCGCACCATCCCCGGCCCGGTTCCCTCGCACCATCCCCGGCCCGGTTCCCTCGCACCATCCCCGGCCCGGTTCCCTCGCACCATCCCCGGCCCGGTTCCCTCGCACCATCCCCGGCCCGGTTCCCTCGCACCACCCCGGCCCGGTTCCCTCGCACCACCCCGGCCCGGTTCCCCGCACCATCCCCCCGGCCCGGTTCCCTCGCACCACCCCGGCCCGGTTCCCTCGCACCACCCCGGCCCGGTTCCCTCGCACCATCCCCCCCGGCCCCATCCCCGCACCATCCCCGGCCCGGTTCCCTCGCACCATCCCCGGCCCGGTTCCCTCGCACCATCCCCGGCCCGGTTCCCTCGCACCATCCCCGGCCCGGTTCCCTCGCACCACCCCGGCCGCCTTCCCCACCCCGGAGCTCCCCTCAGGAAAGGGCGGGAAGCGGCGCGGCGCGTGGCGGCTGCGCGCGGCGGGGCCTTCCGGGCGGGCGGAGGCGGCGGCGGCGGCGATGGCGGAGCCTGCCCGGGGCTCGCTGCCCCTCAGCGGCCTGGCCCCGCCGCTGCTCCGCAGGCTCAGCGAGCTCCTGGACCGAGCGGCGCCCGGCAAGGGCTGGCGGGACCTGGCGCAGCGGGCGGGGAGCAGCGGCAGGGTCCGGCTGAGGTGAGGGCGGCCGGGCGGGGAAGCCGCGGGGTCCCTCCGGAGCCGAAAGCAGCAGGGCCGTGGGTGATGCGGCCGCCCGGGGCAGGGCTGCGCTGCCCGGTGCCTGTGGGGCTGTGCTCGGGCGAGGAACGGCGGCTGCTGCCGCTGCTGCCCGGGGCCGTGGCTGTTCGGGCCGTGCTGTCCCTCGCAGAGCCCCGGACCTCCATCCTGCGGCAGCGGGAGCATCCTTGACCGGCGCTGGGCAAGGGGGGGGGGGGTGGAGGGGATGCGAGGTAAAGTCATGGCCCGTCCCTGGGAGGTGTTTGCTGGAGGGCTTCCAGCGAAGAAATAGCAGAGTAGGAGCAGCGTAGCATCCTGCTTTGCCCCTTTGGAGCTGGGAAGCATCCCTGTCCCTCAGCGGGAAGGCAGCCGGACAGAGAACACGTCCGTTCTCTTCAGCTCCTTCTTCCCAGGTCGCGTTCTGTAGGTCGCTTCCCCTGGCTTTTCGGGTTTGGTTTAGAGGGTGGTACCTCAAAACCATGAGGTGTTTCAAGTGCAGCGCTGGATATACGCTGTGTCCTTCCTCTGTTACAACTGTATTTGTTAATATAGAGAAGTAGAACCCGAGGGCTACAACATGACCCCTCTGTGAGGCCTGGGGCTGTGTGTTCCTGTATTACCTAGTGAAATACAATGAAGTGCTTGGTAAGTGGAAATCTCTCATCTCCATGTGAGCCAATGCAAGAAACATTGATTGATGTGGGAATACATAAACTGGCATTCTCTTCTATAGCTGTATTCATGTCCTTATTACCTGTGCTATTTTAATCTGCTCTGATTGAAAGAAGGCTTAACACCCAGATTCCAGACTCTGCATATTT
Source organism: Pezoporus wallicus (assembly GCF_028554395.1). Taxonomy (NCBI): domain Eukaryota; kingdom Metazoa; phylum Chordata; class Aves; order Psittaciformes; family Psittacidae; genus Pezoporus; species Pezoporus wallicus. The sequence goes on from NW_026637394.1 coordinate 175,752, forward strand.
ATACCCAGAGAGGAACGTGTGGAAGCAGATAACTGCACTCTGTGTATCAGTTAAGCTGCAGCAGTTGCTTGTTTTAATAACTTCTCTGAAAATCAAAGTCTTCCTGGGCTTTCAAGTTGGATTCTAACTCACTCTTTACTGCTTCTGAATTAGGCACATGAGAGTGAAAGGTGCTGCTCTTGTTTTTGTGCTGTCAGAAGTGAAAAAGTGAAGATCTCTCAGTACATTGGGTCAGAACTGTTAGGTGCAAGCATCACTTGCAGCACACAGCTCACTAATACCGCCCTCAGTCTGTGGAGGTGTTGCTGAACTCCCAGAGCTTGCAGGAAATACTGCAGATCCCTTCAGACCAACTGGGAATTTCCCACCTGTGGGTTTCACTCTGCTCCTTTGTGAGGAAGAAGCACTAAAGAGGTCTGTTACGTGTCTTTCTCCCCTTACTTTGCAGCCCTCTGGATTTGGAGCAGTGTTCCCTCAAAGTGCTGGAGCCAGAAGGAAGTCCCAGTTGGAGTCTCCTCAAGCTCCTGGGAGATCGTGGCTGCACTGTGGTGGAGCTCATGCAGTTCCTGCAGGCCCTGGAGCACACAGAGGCTCTCCAGTGCCTCAGCCATTCAGGTCAGTTCCGGTTTGTGCTTTCCTGCAACTGGAAACACTGGAGTATTCCTTCTGGGGACACGACTTCGGTACCTTTGTGGCAGAGATGGATTGTTACAAGCTGCGACACGCTTTGTTTGCAGCAATACAAAGCATCTCTTGAAGAATCAGCAACTCCCAGAACCAAGTCCCAGCCCTTGTTTGTCTCCCAGAGCTTAGAGACTTTCCTGTCACATTGAATTCACTCCATGGAAAAGCTTCTTCCTATAAAGACATGAAATAGTGGTAATAATAACTCTAAAGCTTCTCCTTTTTGGCAGTGAGAAAGCTGTGGCATCTTGGGTCACCTCTCTGGCCTTTCCTTCCCTTTTTTATCTTGTTTCTTACTGGAAATGAATGAAAGAGAGCGAGCTTTCTCCCGGGCTAAGGAGGCAAAAGGGTTACTGTGCAGTTTGTGGTATTACAGCCTGGCCCTTGTGCCGCCTTCAGGAGTTGTGGTGATTGAGACGAGAGCAGAGAGGTGCTTTTCCTCTGCAGGCAGGTCTGAGCACTTCAACCTCAATGAGAGTAACTGAGGCTGAATTTCCAGAGATGACTGCAGATGTTTACTGGTGTGTGAGCCAAGAACATAGCAGTTGGATTATAGTGAAGATTAGGAGCTCAGAACTTGAGCTTTGCCTTTTCCAAGGCAAATGAAGAAGTATTTGTGTATCTCTGTAACCTTTCCAAAAATGGAGCCAGGAGGTTTTCGTCCTGAACCATTACATTGTGCGATGCTTTGCAGGAAGTAGCTGTAGAGTATTGAATGAATGGTAGGAAGATAAATTAAACTGTGAAGAAACTATGAATCAGATTCTTAGAACTGGTTTGTAATGCTTCCAAGGAGTGCAGAATACTGATCTTTCAGAGAACTTGTTTTGCTCATCTGCTTTCCTAGGAGGTGTTAGTTGTGGATGAGGAGGGATTGAACCAAAGTGGAAGCCTTTGGAAAAAGCAGCTCATCTTCGTTTTTCTGTCCATTCAAATGAAGTAGTATCATTCCTGTCTGTCTTGGCTAATGTTAGGTGATGGCCATGCTCAAAGCTGGTGCTTAACACACTCCCTTTATGAAAAACAGCAGAGGAAGTGTTCAGTGAGGAGCTGAGGTTGTCATCTTCAGGGCTAGGGTATAGAGGGAAGTTGTTTTAGAGAGAGACAGGGAATTTTCAGGTCTTATGGATGCTTTGGAGTAGCTGCCTGTGTGACCAGTGACTTCAGAATAGGATTGTGTGTGGAGGAGGTTAGCAGAGCCCATTTCCCTGCTAGACAAAGTGTGTGATTAACAAAGACCACAGGGGTTTCTGCTCAGGTTTCAGCCATTGATCACATTGTTACAGTTTCTTTCCTCAAGAATTCTCTGTTAGGAAAATATCCTCTTCTGATGACCTTGGTTGTACCAGTGGATCTGGTTTTGGGTCATGCTGTAACAAGATCTCTGGGATAGTCAAGGTTAAGAAAATAACTGGATGATATCAAACTGGTGTCAGAATTTCACTCATGCTCCTTCCTGGCAGTTCAAATCTGAAGTGGAAAGTTTTACCTTGCATGTGGGCAACAGAAAACCCCAGCCCTGTGCTCTACAGAAGCCAGATGCAACACTGAAAGCAGTGTTTTGGCTAGGGAGGCTGCATGAGGAATAACAGAAACCCATACTGCGTTGTAGTTAAACTCTTACTCGTCTGATCCATCCTCAGGCTGTGCCTAATCTTAATCTGAAGCCTAACAACTGAATGTCTCAAAGCCATATAACAAGTAGGAACTGTATGCATACACAGTACAAACTAATTCTTTTCCAAATCTGTTTAATGACAGAAACTCTTTGCTCAAAGAACAGCTTAAATGCACATTTCAGTAGTGGGATTGGTTTCGTTAATAACCTTCCTGTGTGTAAATTCTTCTTTAAAGCGATAAAGATTGTTGTGCAGCCAGACTCTCAATCAGTGCTCCCTGGACAGATGGTCAAGCTGTCTTGCTGGGCAACAGGACACCCATTTGTGCATTACCAGTGGTTCAAGCAGGAGAAAGAGGTAATAGCTGATACAGAATACAGGGGGGTTAATGGTGGAAATAATAGGGAATGATTTGGGATGATACCTTTTTAAAGACTTACTTGCAGTGAGAGGAGATTGATCTATATACTAATAAAATAGAAGTGTAAGAAATGCTGCATAAGAACTCTAGCAATATGTAAAACAATAAGGTGGTTCCTTATATTCAGACCATCCTTGGAGGCTAATCTTAGAATGTGACAGGAAGTATAAAGATAGTAAAAAATTCTTTGTCTGTGAAAGACTGTTGCAGTTCCCTGATCATAGTTGAATATATCCTGAGACTAGAGCTGAATGTAACACACACTCGGGTTGGAACGGTGCTTAAGAAATCTTTCCAAGTTACTTGTGGAGAAAGGTAAAAATCCTTGATTTCAGGAAGAGCTTTTCAGCAGGCTTCAAAGCTCAGAAGTGTCTTAAATAGAGGCATCTGAATGGTTTTTAGAAGGAAGCCTATCTCCAAGCTACTTAAAGACACAGAACAAGACTTCCTCATCCCAAAGTTTTCATCAAGGGAAGGTGCTGAGGCTGGTGCTACGGGCACTGAAATAAGCATTCCAGGTTTGATCCAGGTTTAGATTAAACCTCTTCCTTGGTTCACCTGTACCTCAGGTTCCCAATGGCAATTCCCCAGAGTTGGTTTTTAATCCAGTGAGTGTGAACGACTCCGGCTTCTACATCTGCCGAGTGAACAGTGCATCCTCCTTCGTGTTCAGTCGCTGGGCACACCTGGAAGTCTGTCATCTCCAGGGAACACCTGATGGTGAGTGGCCAACCCCCTGCCTGTTGAAAGTCTGTGTAGGACTAGGGTCCCTGTTGCTGTCTTGCACAGATGGGAAAGAGGCCTGATGAAAACCATACACAGCCTAATGCACTCTTTACAACTTCATATAACCAACCCATCTAGCAGGGAAGGCAGGCCAACAAGTTACTGAAATAAATTTACGAGAGGAAGAAACACTTGAGTGAAACTGAGTCTTTTTGGTGGGAATTGCATTTCATGAGGTTTATCAACAGTCAGCTAACAGTCAGGTGTGTGTAACCTGCCTAAAGAGCCCTAGTAATTGAGCTGCGCTGTGTAAGTCCATAGGAATTTATGGCACTGGCTTGAAGACAGCTCTGCTTCCATTGTGGGTTTTCTGGTGTGTGTATTCTTTGTTGTTTGCTTTACAGAATGCTCAGGAGTATTACACAGGCATTGACTCCTGCACTTTCTAAACTCCCTCATTAAACAGCCTGGACTTGCTTGCTATTGGCCTGAAGATGCGTGAGCTAGAACTCAACTGCAGTGCCTTCAGGCTGTGAAGAGTACTTATTTCATCTCTTGTCATGAGTCAAAGGTGTTTTCTACTTGCATCCCACATAGAAAAATTACTCATGTCAGGAAAAGAGACAGAGAGAACTGTTCTTCTGGTAAAAGATAAAAAGCTATTGCAGTGTCACTTAGGGTGACCTTTTCACATCTTCCCAGTCCCTTATCTAAGCAATGATTTCTTCTGCTTTTCCTGCTTCTACTCCAGGCTCTACTCAGTTAGAAACCTGCAGGTTTAAATGTTGCTGCTTGCACCAGGAAGCTGAGATGAATAACCTTATAATGACTACTTCCAAAGAATCTCTGAGGAAAACCAGCAGTATATTGTTTCACACGTGTGACAGGAGTTTTGGAGCCTAAAGGGCAGCAGGTATCCACAGCCTAGTGCCTTGATTTATGTTCCATGACTCTTGGCCAGCCAGGAACTATAGTGGGAGTGAATTTTACTGTGTTTAGGCCTTGGTAATGGGTGAAAGGATGAGCGGCAGGATAGATTGCTCCTTCCTGTAATTTCCCCTCTTGGAGTCCTCCCAAGGAGACTTAAAGGGGGCCACGTAGTGCTTGCACTGAGTGAACACTCTCCATCTCCTGGAACATTTGGCCTGGGATTGCTGGTTTTTCAGTTGAACTAGACAATACTGACAATACCACTGCTGTAAGTGATGACTAGGTATGAAATCTTCCATTTCAGCTGCTTACTGTCTGTCTTTCCCCTTTTCCTGCTCCCTTTTGGTTGCTTTCTTTTTTCAGATACTCTTCTCCTCCTCTTCTTTCATTGCTTTCTATTTGAGCGCTCAGTCGTGCTCCATTCTGCCAAAGCTGTCTTGTGAGCTTGGGACCACTGAGGCAGCCAGACACGATCCCAAAAGATACAGGGACAAGCTGGTTAGTGTGTGTTGAGAGTGGTACAACAGGATGTACCAACAAGGGCCTGTAAATGGCAGGTAAGGGAGACAGAAACCATGTTATCTTTCAATCTCATGTTATCTTTCACTACCTGTAACTTTTGTGTTCCTGTCCTTAAAGACTAATCCTGTTTGACTACAACTTCTGAAACACAAGTTTATGATGCACCAAGCATCTCAGCCACTGGTAGAACAGAGATACTTGGATCACTGCCTCCCTTTATTTCACTGTGCAAAGGAAAATGTCATCACCCTCTGGCTGTCAGTCACGAACAGCCCTGATGACAAAGCATGTGTCTGCACATGTAGTCTAACAGCAGAGATGAGTGACCTTGCAGCTGAGAGAAAAGATCACTGGTGGGACCTTTACAAGTGGGGCTGGGCTTGCTGGAGTGTGTGTCACTTAAACTGATACGTGGATACCACAAATCTTCTCAGTGCAGCACTCCTCTGTGTGGGGGATGTCCTAAAGATGAATTTTATCATGTATGGAAACTTACATCACAGCAGCTGGATGAGTCTTCAGTGCATTTAAGGTGTTCTGAATAGCTTTGTTCCCCAAGACATTTCTATTTGGGTCATGGCAGTGGCTGATGTTTTTAGTGTACTCCTCAGGGACAAGTAGCTGAATTTCATTGCTATTAAACCAGCCTGTTGGAGTTACAGGAAGATGTGACCATACATCATCAATTCTTATTAGCCTATATGGTGTCTCACCCTTTCTTTCCTGTTTTCTTCCCTCTTTTTTCACTTTTTAAGGGAGCTTAACTGGTTTGCCTGGGAACAAGCTGCGCATTTGTGTCCAGCCTCAGGCACAAAGCCTGGCAGTGGGGGGTGCTTTGGTGCTGGAGTGCGGAGCTGTTGGAAACCCAATTCCTCAGTACCAGTGGTTCAGAAATGGATTTCCCTTGGCAAATGGGAGCAAAAATGTCTATATGGTAAGTTACTGGGGGCCAGCCCTGGGGACTAGTGCATAACCGCTTAACACCACATAAAGCTTCCCTGAGGAAAACCAGTTAATGCATAGCCTTGGCTACCTGGTATGGGAGTGCTCACTGGAGGTTCTTAGTCCCTTTCCTATAATGTTCTGAGGCTCTTGGGTGCATGGTTTTAATCCTGAGCATATTCCAGGTTGTAGTCATGGGATATAAGGCTATAGTGTACTTTGGATTGCTGGGACATGACACAGATGAAGTATATGGGCAGAGTGAAAGCCCTGCAGAGCACTCTGACTTGTATGAGCTCTTGCATTCAGTGCTTAAGGCATCTCAAGCCACTGAGGTGGATTGCTAGGAGGCATGTGCTGTTCTGCTCACTGAGGAATGAGGGTGTCAGCAGTTTTGGATTAGGTCAGGCTTTGCTTTTAGATTTTACCCTTTCTTGCAAGTGGGATTAAATGAAACTGAGACAGGAATTCTCCTGGGGTCTGGTGGAATGACTGTGACAATGCTTGTGCAGGTCACTTATGTGGATGTGGAGCATCAAGGGACGTACTGGTGTCACGTGTTCAATGACCAGGAAGATGAGGACAGCGACAAGATAGAAGTTGTTATAGGTAAGGAGTTTTTGTGCTTGATACAGGTTACCTGATGTATCAGTTCCTTCCCTAAGCCTATAAACCCTTGTTGGAGGTACAAACTGTGTTACACTGAGTCCTTCAGCAATGAGGACAGGTGAGGTTATTCACAGCAAGCAGAACAAGCGAATATAACATGATCTAGTGTGAGTGCCTGTATTTGAAGTAAGCTAACGAGGCAAAGATCTGTTTGTGCAGCTTCCAGATCATCCTGTTGCATAATTCATAGGGAAAGTTCTTGCATATCCTAAGAAATAGCCTAGTTTAGTACTCCTGGGGCTTAGTAATACTACACAGTGTTGTGGTCAGTGCTGATTGCTGCTGCTGTGAAATGAGGCAGACTGCAGAGAAGCTCAGAAGTGAGTTTCTCTCCCACTTTGTGTGCTCACTGTCACAACTGAGAGCAATTGTCTTCCAATTTTTCCCCCCTTGAACCCAAGGAAGGAAAGCTATGGCAGTGGAGTGCTCAGAAGGTAAATACGTCTTCAGTTGTGAATCAGTTGCAAGACTAAATGATGGGGATGATGGCGTGTTGCTGAAAAGCATGCGTGGGTTAAGAGCTTCGGTCTGTTTGAAATCACTAACGTGTGATGCAGTGTTCCTTGTGCATGTGCTTCTCTCTTCTTGCCTTAATACCACGATCTAAAGCACACGGGATGAAAACCAAGCTGCTTTCTTCTTCTGTAGTATTTCAAGTTGATTTTTTTGCACTGGGTTTGTGTCCTGTTTCTAGTGGCACGGGAAGATGTTGAGATTTCTTTGGCTGGGCTCAGGAGGCAGCATCCTGGCAGGAAAGGCTGAAGGTGTTTAGGAACCTGGATGACCTTAGAGAGCTGGATAGAGCAGTTCCACTGTCAGCTCTGTCTGTGAGAGCTGTTTCCAGCACCCTTATTGGGACGATTTCTCTTTTCCTTTGCACTGCTGCAATAGGGAGGAAGAATTTAGTGCTGACACCATCCCTTTGAGCATCTTAAAGCGAGTATTTACATCACAGGGGATCATATATAAAGATGTCAGGCTGCTTAGAGCATCCCCCCTGGCCACACCCTGCCTGTGGTAGCTCAGAGTGTTTGACAATCGTATCTGGAATCTGGGCTTTACAAAGTAAGATTTCTTGCTTAGGATGTTGCTGTCCTTCACACATCTGGGTGCTTCTGTTCCTTATTCATTCAGGCTGCTTGCATGCCTGTGGGACTGAGGCACAGAATGGGTTTCCTCCTTTTCTGTTGAGATCTACTGTATTAGAAGGCTGTAGAGAGCTTAGTAGGTTGATGTAGGGCTTTCTCTTCTCTGCATGTGGAATAATCATATGAAAGCTTTAGATTTGCAGAAATGCAAAGCCAGAAGTATTTTAGAAAGGTACTTTGGCTTCTGTTAATAATCCCTCATATTTTTATTAATGAAATAATTGGTTCTTCTTGTTTAAACTGATGTTATTGGTGTGTTTCTTCACAGAAGACCTCAGCGATCTTCAGAAACCAGGTGAGTGATAAGCTTGGAAAAGAGGGTGAAGGAAACCAGGTAAAACCCCACCAAAACAAAAAGAAAGAGCATTTTCTTGTCTGTCTTAAGCCAGTAATATATGAGGCATAGCAGTGCCAATAGCCTGTGGCTGTACAGGACATGCAGTTCTTTTCTGACACTCCAGCTATGACTGTAGTTACTGATGAGCTGCTCTTCCCATCTCTTTCAAGCAGAGCTGCAAGAGCAGGCAGATCACAGACCTGTTGGTAAGTAGTTTGTAGCTGTAAGGAACATACACGTTTCACATCTAGGAAATAGCTTTTTCTTCAGAACATGACTTTTTCTGCCACTGCTAGTGAAATAATTGTGACCAACACATAAATATCTGCAGGGAGAGAGACTTCTGTGTATTTTTATAGCCTTTTCTAATGCTTGCATGCCCTTTCAGGAGTAAAATGTGGTGAGGGCACCAGTATTTTTAGTGACTCGGTGGAGTGTCTACAACTTCTGATCTGTTTCAGTTTACTGTTTCAGATTCCTCTGGCCAGGGCCTTAGCCAGCATGTTCCTCCCTTACTTTGAATACTTGGACAGTTGGAGGTAGTGGTATTGGGGTGGGGTGATAGAAAGGATTGGTAGGCAGTCTGCTGAGGGGATGTGTCGCTGCAAGCTCAGCTCTTCCTCAGCATGGATGCTTTGATGCTGAGCTGAAGCTCGTAAAGATAGATGGGTAACATATGTATGTTGGGAAGAATAGCTGCTGGGGGTTTTAACTGAATTCTTGCATGGTAGACTCAAGTGTGCTCAGGCATATTGTTCTGGATGCTGAACCAGGTGGAGAGGCTGCTGGCCTCTGTCAGAGCTGTACCACTTGCACGTTCCTCAGTGTGAGAGGAGTGTAAGTGAAAAGAAGCCTTAACAAACAGGGAAAAGACTTTTTACTTGTGACCTGTAAAAGTTTCCCCCTAATTGTACCATGTTAGAGAGAGATGGGACATGGAAGATGGAGATGTGAAAGTGGTGCTTTGTGTGTGGTGGATTCTTGTCTGTGTTTTAAGAAGCAGAAGAAAATGTGAGGGTTTGGGGAAGGTTTAGTGGCCATCAGAACTTTCATGTGCATGAAATGTCTTCTTGCGTGGGGGAATTCGGGAGCTGTGCTTTAAAATTGTATAAAATAATTGTGCCTGAATTGAGCAACTTCAGTTTAAAGGAGTTGAACCCATGGAATATATAAACCTGATGTGGTTTTGGTTTTGTTTTCTCTCTGCAGCAACAGACAAGGTAGCCCTGTTAATAGGGAATATGAGCTACTGGAACCATCCCCAGCTCAAGGCTCCCATGGTGGATGTCTATGAACTGACCAACTTGCTGAGGCAGCTGGATTTCAAAGTTGTCTCCTTGCTGGATCTCACTGAGCCCGAGATGAGAAATGCAGTGGATGAGTTTCTGCTCCTCTTGGACAAAGGAGTGTACGGTAAGAGCATGTGGTACCCCTCAGAAGCAGGTCAGGTTTGGGATGCATCAAGTACACACACATCTGGTGTGTACCTCTGCCAGCTCACTCTGAGTGATAGCAAGACAGACTTCATGATAAATAGCATGTATGTAGAATAGGAAAAGTTAAAAACACCCACCAGCATGCCCTTTGACTGTACTGGTGTATTATGGAAACAAGCTAGTAGTAGAGTGGTTGTACACTGCAGTTACACAGCTTTCAAGACTAGGTGTAGTCCTGGGCAGTAGTCCTTGCTGCCTTTAGGAGAGCTTTTCAACATCATCTTCCTCCTTGTCCTCCTCCCTTCCCATGCCTGCAGATGATGGTTTGGGTAGGGCTGACTAATTCCTTGGCATCCTTGGATGGCTGGGTTACTTTTCTGGTGGGGAACAGCATGGAATATACGGAATGTGCTCTGGGCTTGCTGGTGGCACTCAGCCCCTGCCGTTCTGCTGGAAAGCCTGCAGAATGCTCTTTCCTTCTGGATTTCTTCTCTCTGGGAAGTGCTGCTCTGCTCTCAGTCCTTGCTCTGTAAAGAACAGAGGCAGAGGGAGGCTTTTCTTTGCCTTTACAGTGAGCTGCATTCTGATACCAGGTGTGTTAGGGCAGGAGAACAGGACGTCTTTTAGCCCTCTTCCTTTGTGCCAAGGTTTGAGGTTAATCCTTCCTGTGATTCCAGCCTGGCAAGCACAGACTTATCCATGATGCCCTTGACAGGGAGTTGTGCAAACCTGGATTTCTGCTTCACAAAGCAAACTGAGAAGAAATTTGTTTATGTAAATGACAGTGTAGTTCCTGTAAGTTGTGGCTGTGCGCTTCAAAGAAGTAGAATAAACCAGAGAAGAACTCACATTATCCCTTACAGACTATTTGAGACAGAGCACAAGACAGAGCTTGTGGGGTTGATGCTCAGAGCAGAAACCTTCATGTCTTCCTTGGAAAGGCCTTGAATGACCTGGCTTGGAGCGCAAGGGAAGTTCTGGTGTGGGCTTTGAGGAGGGTGCTGCTGGCTGCCACTGGTTGGTCATTAAGTTGCATAAATGCCACCCGAAATGATGTAGAACAGAGACCCCAAAGTTGTGCCACCTGTCCTGTTTCACCAGCACGATTCCTGCAGCAGTGCCCTCCCTAGACAACACGAGCTGATTCTGTTGTGGAACACAAGGTCAGATCGTTTCTCAGTGAGCCTTTCTCACTGCAGTGTTACCTGATGCTCTGCCTGAGCAGAACTGGCTGAGCTGACATTTGGGTATTTATGTCAGAGCCAAAACTCGCACGACACGAAGGCTAAGTAGGGCGGTGAGGTTTAGCAGGCGCTCTGATAGCCGTTGTCTCTCTCTGTGCCCTGGCAAGAGGTGTGCTTATGCACTGGGGTGAGCTTTTAGGGTCTTGCACCTTCCGAGTTGTTTTCTCTAACAATTGTCTCTAATGGACATGAGTTTAGTACTGACAGGCTTTAATGAGTTTCTCACCAGCCCCATAGCAAAGCTCTTCTAAGGCTTATGTTTGCAGTTGTGTTTTTCCAGCAGGCTGGCATTTCTGGAAGGTAAGGAGAGCATTCTTTGAGTAGTGTTTTCAGTGTAAATGGTCTTTGTTCTTCCTGGATATTAATGGCTTCAGGCGTATAAAAGATGCTGTCGGTGCACAAATAGAGGATGATTTATTGCTTTTTTAGTGGGCACAGCTCCAAATAGAAGAGGCATAGTGGCTACTTCTATTTAGTGCCTATTACACATATTCCTGATGCTCGATAGGACATTGTAATTCCTGCTAACTGCCAGGAAAGTGGCATTTCAGATAAGAAATGTTCCAGAAGAGACAAAGTGATGATGGTTTTCGCCTCTGATGTCTTAGTTTATGTTCCTCTAAAGGTAGAGAGCAATAAATATTGTATTCCACAAAGGGTAAAAGCACAGACCCATCTATTTAAGGGCTAAAAATAGCTGTTAGGCTGCTTTCTTTAAGAGAGAGGCAGATACCACTTAGATGCTGACGTCTGTGAGGAACTTGAGCCTACTTAAAATCATGGTGTCGAAGTGTCTAATGAGTTCCTCCAAACATGTTTACTGTGCTTGCCTTGGGTATGCAGAGATTTATTTCTGATCTTGAGCTCAGCAGCTTAACTGTTGCAGGTACTCATCAGATAAGCACAGCACAGTCACCTGCCAAGGATATGGAAGAAGTGTGGTGGTTATTTCTGAGCTATTTCTGTTCATTGAGGAAATACTCATGACTTATATTAGAGGCTTATTTTCTTCAGTCAGTCCAATCACTAATCTAACATAAACCTGATCTGTAGAATCTCAAATACAGCCTTGATTTGGGTCCAGATCCAAACTCTGTGGACATCACATTTGTTTCCTTTTAACTTAGGACCTGACATCCCTCATGCACTTGGTGCTTACCTTCATTTTTTTAACTCTCTTGAATTTACCTAGTCTCAGGTAACCATTTGAACCTTATAAATAGCCCAATAGTACCTTTATTTGTTCAGGTTATTCACAGGGTCAGACTGGTTTGGGTTGGAAGGGACCTTAAAGCTCATCCAGTTCCAATAGGGACACCTTCCGCTAGACCAGGTTGTTCCAACCCCATCCAACCTTGAACACCTCCAGGTAATGATACACTTTCAATTCTGTGCCCTTTAAAAACCTGACTTTTAACTGAATAAAGCTGTTGCTGTTTCCCAAGCCTCTGGTAGCTGGATTGAGGCTCTTTGTTCAAGTGAAGCCTTGCATCCCACCACTTCCCTTGCATGGACTTGCTGCCCGCTTGTCTTGCCTGTGCCTGTTTCCCATATACAGGAATTCAGCCCTGTTGATTGAATGGAGCAGTTTGCAAGGTCCTGGCGTAGCTGTTAATGACTTGAGGGCTTAAGTAAAAGTAAAAGTAAAGTGAAGAATTGAAGTGAAGGAAAAGAGAACCAAAGGCTTGGTCTGCAGAGCTGTAGTTCTGGCTTGGTTTCCTTTACAAAGCACAGGGCTGAATACTCAGGTTTTGTAGGGACATACACATTGATGCCAATATCTCATTTATCCTATTGCATGAGGTTTTTGCTTGGTATCTTTTAATTTGTTGTGTCTTTGTGTTGCGAAGTTGATGTTAATGTGGTTCCCCTTCTTTCCTGTATTAACGAAGGCGTTAAACACCCTGCTTGGAGTAGCTTGAATGAAGTTAATCTCCCTCAGACACATATGCATGAAGTGTTTGACATGCTAAAATATTCAATGTACTCTTGAGCTGTGTTTTTAGTCACGTGTGTTTTGAACTCTCAGGTCTGTTATACTATGCTGGCCATGGCTATGAAAACTATGGGAACAGCTTCATGGTTCCTATTGATGCACCAAATCCCTATCGCTCTGCAAACTGCCTGTGTGTGCAGAACATCCTCAAACGGATGCAGGAGAAGGAGACAGGACTGAATGTGTTCCTGCTGGATATGTGTCGGAAAAGGTACAGTCCCATCATACAGGAATAGTGAGGACTGACACTGGGTGCTTGAGGGATGGTTTTGCCTCATGAAAGGGTGTAATGACTGTAGTTTGGGAACCAACTGTGAAGCTCAGTTCACTGCAGCAGCACGTTAAAACCAAGTGTTCTTAAAGTCAGTGGGATTCATTCATAGGCTTATTTTGCCTTTGGCCTTGGATGGAAGCGTGAAGCTGGTGATTAGGCTTTGTTTGCATAGGTGGACGCTTGCTTCTTGATCTGAAGGACATTTATTTCATCTTCGTTTGTTGTTCTTTAAAGGTTAGAAAGCATCAGTCTTATCTAATAAAACTGAGATCATGGAATCGGGCATCTTGAAGAAGAATCAGACTGTCCCCTTGCACCATTAACCATCTTCATCATTACAGGGAGGAAGGAGAATCCGTATCATCAAAGGCACATCAATTTGACAGAAGGGCTCGAATGAAGCGCTTATTTTTAGATCTCTTCAGAGGCATTGATTCTGTGCCCTGGTTTTATGCTGGGGATGCTGTATCTTTCTTTAGAGCTTCAAACCCAACTGGGTTATTGGATTTTTCTAAACAAAGCACTGTTTTCTTTCCAGCTGAAGAAACTACTTCAACTTGCACTTGAAATCACTCTTCACTCAGCACTTCTGCAAATTGGTCCCTGAGGAATGTTTAGCAAGAGAAAATTGCTGCAGCTTTAATGTTTTAATGTTTTAAATGTCATTGCTAATGAAATGCCAATGGCCCAATTCAGCTTCCCAGTCTGCTGTGAAAGTATGGCTACATAAGCCTTACGTTATGCTGTGTTTGTGGGGGGAAAACCCCAAAACCCAAGTAAAACTAAGAACTCCTATGGGTTTTGTTACACCCTAAACTGCCTGGTTATCAGAAATCACTTTTGAAGCCATTTTAGCCAAACTCGATTGGTTAGTGCAGCCTGCCCTCATCTGGGTAGTGTGTGATACCCGACTGTGTCTGCACATTGTCTCCGTGAAGATCTCTGTGTGTTAGCGGTCAGGATTCACTGCAGAACTGTAGAGGAGAAAGAGAAGTACTGTTCTGAACTCTGCTGGCTGGTGTTTGAATAACTGCAGTCTGCTACATGGTATTTTCCTGTCTTGCCATTTGTTGCAGAAACGAATACGACGACACGATTCTCATCTTGGATGCTCTGAAGGTTACAGCCAACATTGTCTTTGGATATGCCACGTAAGGAAATCTTTCTCCTGCTGTGCCACAGAGGTTTGAAGCCAAAAGTGATTGTACAGCTAATCTGTCACAGGAAAACACTAACTGTGGTGTTAAAGACCACTCATTTATATCCCTATCTGTGACTTTGTCTTTCCTTTCTTTGAATCATTCCACAGTCTAACTGACTGTGGAAATGCATATGCAATGATTCCCAGTGTTCCCATGCAGATCCAGGGTGACACCAGTGCATTCAGCAAACCAGGAACAGCTGGGCAGGTTTCCTGATCTTTTGCTCATGGTTACCTGTAGGAGTTCTCTACTCATCTGAGTAGTTTGACATCAGCTCTGGTCTGTGGTCTGATTGTAAGTGAATTCTCCTCACGATGTGTTGCTTGCAAATGGACATGCAGAGCAGATTGGCCTTAGACACAACCTGGGTTTCAAATTGTGGGGTTTCTTTCCCCCATTCCCAACATAACTACTCCTGTAGTCCTCATGTTGATCTTACTCATGCAGATGTTGCAGTGTTTTCCCTTGTCTGACACTGCTGATCTCACAGGTGCCAGGGAGCAGAAGCTTTTGAAATCCAGCAGTCAGGATTGGCCAATGGAATCTTCATGAAGTTCCTGAAGGATCGCTTGTTGGAAGACAAGAAGATTACTGTGCTGCTCGATGAGGTGGCAGAAGGTGAGCTCCTCCGGCTTCCTGCACTCTTCTCAGCCTCCATTTTTACTAGCAGCTTAAGTGTCTGCTTTAAGCTCTTTTGTTAAACAGCAGCTTTTATCAAGAAGCGAGTGCTGCTGGGCAGCACATTAACAAAGATCATGATATTATAAAGGGATTTGAGCTTCTTTAATACTGATCAATTTTATCCTCTGCTTTTTAGTGAACCTTCTTTGTTCTGAGTGTCCTTCTGCATTTAGATTTAAATTGCCCATCCATAAAAATCACTCTTTTAGTGTCCAGTCACTTCCATTTCATTTAAACAACTGAGTCCTACCTGCCAAAGAGTGCTCTAGTGATGATGATAATCAAAGGTACAAGTGCACTATAAAGGGAAATGCACTGTTTTAATATGCCTGCTTCAGTAATTGTCTTGTATAGCTGATGGGAGAAGCGCTGAGGTGAAAACTGTTGAGGGGAGATGTATTGCTTCTGTGCAAACATGTGCTCAAAGCATGGAATAGCTGCAGCATTAACAAAGAGCTGTGTGTGTAAGGTTCTGTTCTTTGTGGGTGATGTTCTGCTGTGGTTTCCCTGCAATCCCATCATCTTAGCATCAGTAGTAAATGTATATACTACATCCTTAGTTTTTATCCCACGTTCTCCTTGTCAGCCTATTCAAAGCAGGAGTAAAATCCAGCTGCCTCTTGCTTTGTCCATACTGCCAGGCTAATGTCACATGCTGGAGATGTTCTGTGTGACCTATTGCTTATCTCATCCTTGACCTCAAAGTGGAAAGACAGATTTATCTGTCAGGCAGTGTGACAACCACTGCTGTCACTATTACCAGATATTGGGTGTTGGGAGTGTGCTGATGCCATCTGAAAGTGTTCCAGAGGACTGTTCACAATCAGTGTTCCATGTAAAGAGCCTTCATGTGAATGGTCAGTGCTTGCTGGCAGTGCTGTTCTTGCTAGGTGCCTTTGGCACAAGAATCATCAGTGGTGATGTTAAATAACTGATATTGACCCCTAAATCATAGAATGGGTTGGGAGGGACCTTAAAGACCATCTGGTTCCAACCTCCAAAAATACCCTGCTTGCTTCCAGATCTTTAGAAATCCTCTCCAATGGGTTTATTCACATGCTTGAAATGAGTCACTTGAACTGGGACCTTACTGAATCAGAGCTGGGATACCGCTGGGGCTGGTTTTGAAGAACATGTGAGCACGCTGAGTAGGACACATACAAATCCTCTGCAGGCACCTGGCACACTGCTATATCCTGAAGTGATGAATAGCTGAGCAATGAATGCTTCTAAAACGACATGTTTTTATGGATGTGCTGACACTGGCATAACCACAGCAGTGTATTCAATACAGTTAGAGTTTCAGCAGTGTTCATTTTGAAACTAACTATGTGCATCTCATTTTAGATATGGGCAAGTGTCACCTTACCAAAGGCAAGCAGGCTCTGGAGATCCGCAGCAGTCTGTCTGAGAAGAGGGCACTGACTGATCCCATCCAACAGACTGGATCTTCTGCAGAGAGCCAGGCACGGAACCTCCAGTGGGCCAAAGCTCATGGTATGGGACAGTCTGCTTTTGGGTGCTGGTGGGAAGAATAAGAGGAAGAGAGACGTGTATGACGTCTCCTCCTGGGATAAGCTCCCAGTAGTCTCTTTGTGAACTGGTGATGGAGGCAGCATCTATCACAGATGGAGGTTTTCATCTGTGGTCTCGGCCCTTAATTCTTCTGTGTTACGTGACTGGAATGCAAAGCAAAGATTACCAAGACGTAATGTTGTGGTTTGTTTTAAGCCATGCATAGGAGAGAATGTATGTGGAATTTGGGAAGAGAATAACCTTTGTATTTGTATAAAGGTATGTCTACGGTGAGGCAGCTCTCTGATGAAGGTGAGGCAGCTCTCTGGCAGTG
Source organism: Pezoporus wallicus (assembly GCF_028554395.1). NCBI lineage: Eukaryota > Metazoa > Chordata > Aves > Psittaciformes > Psittacidae > Pezoporus > Pezoporus wallicus. The sequence continues at coordinate 192,432 of NW_026637394.1, forward strand.
TCTGTAGTGACAGGCAGAGGAGGGCAAGAGGAGGTCTACACTTTGAAACCCATCGTAAATAGAAAACACACGGGTTAAGTTTTGTGTTATTTACTTGCAGAGCTTCCAGAAAGCATGTACCTGGAATTCAAGTGTGGAGTTCAGATCCAGCTGGGGTTTGCAGCCGAGTTTTCCAACGTCATGATCATCTACACACGGATAGTAAAGCAACCACCTGAGATAGTGGTTTGCAGAGCCTACGTTACAGACTTTGCACTAGTAAGTGCTCCCTCTTGCTGTCTTCTTGGTGATCTCCCTCCTGTGGTTTGTCCGTGTCAAACTGCATCTTTTCTTCCCTGCAAAAGGACCTGGATGTGGATCCTAAAGAGGCCAACAGAGGAACTCCTGAGGAAACTGGAAGCTATTTAGTCTCAAAGGACCTTCCCAAGCACTGCCTCTACACCAGGCTAAGCTCACTGCAGAAACTAAGGGTTAGTATAGATTATTCATCAATGCCTGTGCAATCCTGACACTGTTGTACAGAGCACTTTGTATTTCCTAGGCCTGTACTTTGGCAAGGTGATTAGTTTTGTGAGGATCATCTGTTGCCCTCTGTGGGGATGTTACTGTGCCCTGTAGGATGATGATCTGAAGCAGATCTGAAGCAGAGCAGCATCTTACATGTCATTAGTAGGAGATGAATATATTACGTATCGTCTCCTTCCATTACAGCTTGTGCTCTTGGGCATGAGGTTCTCCTCAGGACACTGTGGCACTGTTGAGTTTATCTCTGTATCTGTGTCATGAACACCTTTGCTGGACATCACTTGGTATTTCACTGCTAGTGCTTTTGGCAGCTGGTGTAATCAAAGTGCCTCTATAAATAAACCCTATCAGGTGAGCCAAAACCCCAAAGAGGTCCTCAGTAAACAAGTCTTGCCCAATACGTGTCTTTAGCTCCTGCAAAGGTTAGTCTTCTTCTGCAGAAGACTGTGCTGCTCTAAGTGTTTCCTGTGTTGTCTATCTGGGGAAGAAGTGTAACTTTTTCTTCCCTCCTTCCTCTTTTGCAGGAGCACTTGATCTTCACCGTTTGCTTGCACTATGAGTACCCAGGAACAGAATATACAATGGATGAAAGAAAGGAAGTTAATGTTGGGAAGCCCCTTATTGCTAAACTGGGCCTTCATCATGGATTCAAAACCAACAACTGCCTCCAGACCTGTTGCCTGGCCAATAATCGTTTTCCTAATCACATGGAATCGAGTCCAGTGGCAACTGAATACTTCCTCCCTAGTCACTGCCAGCCAAATTCCTGCCCAGGCATTTACCTTCCAAACCATGTTTGCTCAGACAGCATCAGACAACCAGAGGCGTGTTCCTGCAATGGGATATTAGCTTCAAGGCATGAAGTAGGGAACTGCCAACCCCCTGTGGAAGAGAGTAATGTACCAGTAGAGACCACTGATGATACTGTTGAACTGGAATTCCTTCTCTCTGACAAGCTCAGGTTCTCTAAGCAGCAATATCTGTGATGTGACATGGAAAATGAATTTCCTTGTCTTCTGACATATAACATGACTAAAAACTCCATTAGCCCCAGAGTGATAAACATGCCTTTTTCCTTTCAGCCTCAGTTGTTCAGTGTCATGGATTTCTTCTTACATCCTGCACTCAAGTAAGGTCTTATGTGTTCATACGTGTTGTAGCAGCCTCCTGTTGAGTATATGACACGTAATGTAAATGAACTGAGCAGAGGGGGCTTTTACAGAGGTTGAAGATATCATGGTTTAATATTCCAGTGTTAAGAATATGTCTCCTTCAAGCCTCAGTTTCTTTCCTTCCTCATGTATGTATTAGGATCAGTCACTGACATTCCAGTCCCTTGGATGCAGCTGACAGTCAGCTTTGCCTGCATTCTCCTCTCCCATGGTCAGAGGTCCAGAGTGGCAGCAGCTGACAAATGGATGAAGAGCTGTGCAAGGAAAACCAAACCTGAGCTGAGCTGCTTCTTGTCTTTTAGAGAACTACAATGCTCAGAGGGAGCAAAGTCCCAGGTTCATGCTGTGGTGGATTGTTCTTGGTAGGATAATCTTTCCCATAGGAAAGACACTGAAGATTTTACTGCTCTGAGTTCTGGAAAGGTGGTTTTTCAGGTTTTGGAAGAACACTAAGTGGAGATGTGAGGAAAAGGGCCTGTTCACAGCACGTGAAGCATTGGATAGGTAGTCACACAGCAAGGCATGAGGAAGGCTGAAAGTGAATAGGCCAGGTGAGTGGAAACTGGGGTTCTCCAGAGCTGGTGCTCCTGGACACAGCCCTAGCTTTTCTGTGGTGACTTTAGAGCTGACAACAAACCCTGCTCAGAAGGTCCAGGCACCTCCAGAGGAAGCTGATCCTCTATGGAAAGGCAGGTGACTTCCATACGGTGCTTTGATGAACAAGGGCAATGGATAGACCCAGGCTGGGCTGGCTGCCAGGCTCTTTACCTGCTGCAGAGTCTATTGATCTCTGTCAGTTCTGCTCAGCCAAACTGCTTTACATACCCAGGTTGCATGGTTTGGTCAGAACAGACACGTTAGGTTTGTTAATGTTTGCATCATTAACTAGATGTGTCAATCTTCAGGCTGAAGGTGGATTTAGGTACATGGATATTAATGTAGTTACATCAGAGGGACAGCAATGCTTGAGGTAACCTGCAAAGGAGCTGGAGTTTGATTGTCTCCTTGCTCCTGGAGGGTACCAAGTAGTGAAGTATTTATTGATGACTGAAAGGTACCTGTGCATTAACTGTCCTGTGACTCACACCTGGTGCATTACAGCTTGACCCATGGCCTGGTACCGTAACGTTTAGCTACTACTTTGTCACAGTTTCCTGTTTTGTTTGAAAACTCATTGTGTAATAAACCGTTGTCCACAAAACAGTATATCTGTGCATGCGTGGTTGCTATGTTCTTGTTGCTATATTCTTCTACTCCTCCCAGTTCATAAAGCCCCAAACTTGATTAAAACAAAGCATAGAAGGGGAAATCTGAATCATGAGCTTCAGCCCGAGTCAAATACACCTTCACTCTGGGCACATGCAGGTATCTCAGCTATGTATGCACTGCAAAGGTTTTATTTAACACTTTTGTATACCTTCTAGCTCTGCTACCCCAACTGTGCTGCTGCCTGAACACAGGGGATCCTCTCCATCACCTCATGGAGATAGCCAAAGGAGTCTCTATTTCTAGTTTCCTTGGGAAATGTGGCTAGAGAAAGACTCCAGTGGTTAAACTCACCCCTGTGTGTGCTGCTCTGTTTGCAGGTGCACCCTTGGAGACACAAGCAGGCTCCTGGAGCAGTGCTGGTGTGAGAGCTGTCTCCTGGCAGGATGTAGAACTACCAGCAAGCAGCAGCTGGTGTCGACAGTGGAGTAGCTGCTCAGTGCTACCAGGGAGCTCCAACACCCCTTGATTAGTTCTCAGGCTTAGTACTTGCTCCGAGGATACACAGCCCTGTCAGTCTAGGTAGGAATTGAATAACCTTTGAGATGCTTGAAATGTGAACATAGAAAGATTTGGGTTGGAAGGGACCTTAAAGCTCATCCAGTTACAACCCTCTGCCACAGGCAGGGACACCTTCCACTAAACCAGGTTGCTCAAAGCTCCATGGTAAGAACATAGTAAAGGAAGAAGAAATCCTCACAGACTGGAGCTTGGAGAGGGACTTGTGCCAGCACCTGACAAAACTCTGCCTGTGGCAGTTGTGTGGGTGAACACTTTATCATTCTGAGCCCTTCCTGAAAGGGAATGGTGATGGAAAGGGATTTTCTTACTGCATCACTGCCTTTAGGAACTGCTTAAACTGCTGTAATCATTGGTGTTAAAGGTGAAATGCTCTGGTTCTTCAGGGCAGGCTGCAAGCCATTTCCTCTGGCTCATATCCAGTGGGGCACTGGGAAAGTTCAGTGTGCATAAATGAAGCCAACATTTAAATCCCAGTGAAATGTGCGATGAAAGCACGGGACTAAATGTGGGTGTTTGTCAAAGCTCTCTTTGCCTTGGGATGCCCTTTCTGAACTGGAGCCTGGGGGGGGGAGCGGTCCTGAAATGCAGTTCTTTGGGGATAACACTTTTTGATGGAAGTACCTGCTAGGCTGTTACTTTGCCTCTGCTTTACCCATTGCTGTAGGGTTTTGTGTAACTTGGCTGATTGTTATTTGGGTTTGGCCACTGTGAGCAGCACGAGGTATCTGAATAGGGGCATCTTCTGACTTGCTCAAGCCATTTCCACTTGCAGGCCAGCCAAAGCGCTGTTCTACTGGACAGGAAGGACATCTTGCACAGAGATGGCAGGAGTGAATTTGCCTTCTATATCTATAAAGCTGTGCAAGCTGCCTCCTCAGCTAAACAACCTTTGATCTTCAGCCTTTAAGCTGTCTCTTTGGTTACAGAAGACCATCTGCGCTTTGTAACTCTTCACTGAGCGATTTCAAGGCTGGGTTTGCTCTCGGGAGTTGCTGCTTTTGTTCATGCATCAATTACTTCTCCTCATCCTGTCAGCTAATGAACAGTTTTGGCAGCTCCCACGTACCTTAGGCTTCAGGGCTATGTTCACCTTGGCACATGCTCCTCCATAATGCACCTCAGTGTTATTCCTTCCTTGCACAGTATTTTAATTGAGGCAGAGCAAGACCTGCTCATGTCGTAGTGGGGCATCCTGAGATCCAAGGTGTTTGCTGTGATCTGGAGATAGGTTCAGGGTATCAAGTGTGGGAGGAGAGGTTGAGAGTTTGGAGGAGTCGGATTTGGGGGGTGTTCTATGTTTAAGTTTGGTCATCCTTTTAGTGTAGTAATTACAGGACTGGAGAGAGAAGTCCTCCATGTTCAGCAAACGAAGCAGTTATTCATTCCTGAGGTAGCACTGCTGCAGTTTAGTCATCTCAGGCTTATTTTAAGAGCTAGTAAGAAAAACGCTGTCTCCCATCCCTGCTGCTGGCACGCATGGAGAGCAGGATGCGTGTGGGCTGTGTGGTACCCAGCAAGCAGCCTCACATCTGCAGGAGGAAGTGACTAGGACTTCCCCATCCGCTCTTCAGGCAGCAGCAGTCTCAGCACCCTGCTTTCATTCCTCAGCCAACTGAAATCAGTGGCTAAAGCAAATGACTTCAGTGCTCTTGAGCTGGAACAGCTCCCAGATGTTTCCTGGGCTCTCTTACAGCTTCACTTGGGGGTTGGGATTTATTTCACCTCTCTTTGTACATCAGGCAGCCTGGAGGCCATCTGCCCAGCTCTGCAGAGCTGAAACTGCTCATCTTAACTCCCCCCTGTGCTGCTTCTAGTGCTGAAGTGTCCCAGGATTCTCCTCTCTTCACACCCCAACTTCTTCATGCCTGTCAGCTTCCGTGGTGCCCAGGTACCCAGCCGCAGCTTTGCACCTAACACTTATCACAGGGATGATTTGCTGGTTAAAGGTTTTGCAGCACATAAATCAGAGGTAGGGCTTGTAGCACGTTACACTGGGAGACCCCCTGCTAATCCCTGCTCCTCTGTTTCACTAGCATAATCCTGCTTGGAACACAGCAGCCCCCTTGTGTTAAATCCCCCTTTCCTCTGATGGGATGTATGGGAGCAAACGAACTCTATGCACTGTTTTGTTTGCTCTTCTCTTTGGGGGAGAGTTTCTTGTTCCGTGGGCTCAGCTGAGACAACAGAAGTTCAGAAATGTCAGTGAAGCCCACGTGGAGCTATTTTGTACTGTGTGAAGTGCAGAACAGGGAGAGAAAACTGTGTTTCTGTTCCCTTCAGGAACAGCAGCAACACCCAGCTGGCACAAAACGGGATGAACTCCGACCTGTGCCAGCTCCTACTCCTTGGCTCTGTTCCTGCCTCTCTGGAAACTGCCCAGACCTTAGGCTGAGCTCAGCAAGTCCCAGCAGCTCCCAGGCAATTCCTGAGCGAGAAAGAGGTACTTGATACTTCCCTCACTGTAAATGCTGCTATGTGGTAAAGGGCTTCGGCTGATGAGCCAAAGAGATGGATTGAATCCCCTGGGACCAGCTAGAGCCACGAACTCTAAGGATGCTTTCTGAAGAACTCTGTTAATAAATAGAACATAATAGAATACAAAGGATGCTGCTGCATGTCTCTGGAACAACGGGATCCCTCAGGAGCCTGGATGCTGTGCTGCTTTTGTGCAGTCACACGCTCTCTAGTGGGTGAACACAAGCGCTCAGCTGCTGATGGAGGACACAGGCCCTGAGGGGCTTCCCTTCACCAGCTGCAATGCCAGATCCATTTTTTTCAGCCTTAGCAGGCACAAGGAAGCTCAGCTCTTCCCAAACCTGCTTGCTCTCTACAGGGAAGATCCCTGAGCTGGGCTGGATGTGTGGTTTGGGATGAGACTGTGCTGCGGGGAAGGGGGTGAAAGGCAGGGGAGGGAGAGGATGGAATGGCATGGGAACAGAACTGCAAAGGGAATGCTTCCAGGCCTGGCACTTGGCGTGCAGGAGATCCCAATAGTGATCAGTGAGGGCAGGGGAGATGCAGGTTCTCCTGTTGGAGTGTACCTGGTTCTTTATGGAGTGGTAACTGCCTGGGACATAGATTTAGGTTTGCCTTTGGCTCTAACTCTTCACCTCTGCTGCCGGCAATCATTTACAAACCCTGGTAAGTTCTGTGTGCTGTCCTGCCACAAACACGTCCCTTTCTTAACAGAATATGATGGAAAAGAAGGATGAACCCCAGGTTTGTATCTAAAGGTTCCCGAGAGAAATAACTGCCCTTTCTCAACTAACTCTAAAGTGATTTCCCTTTTAGCCTCATTAATTACAGTACTTTCTTATTGCTGTAGTCTCAGTGCTGGTCCACAGCTATAATAAAGTTAATATATAATAATAGCTGTCTTGAGAATGCTATTAGTGATATTTGCACATATTCAAGTGCTACTGAGTCATCGGTGACAGCAGCTTCTCAAATTGGCAGATGGTGGCTCCCTCAGAAAACATGTTTTCCTGCCTTCCCTCAGTTTCTGCCCTGTCTTAGCCGTGCTAACTAGGTAGGAGCATCTGTTGATGTAATAGTTCCCGTTAAACTCCATCTGCCTGCCTGGAGATGTTCAAACTATGGGATATATATAAGGTGCAAAAGGTATAATTGGAATGTTGCTGTATCACACACTGGAGTCGGTTTGTGTAAACCCTATTGTTGGGCAGCTCTGAGAAGCAGCAATAAGGGATGTGGTGAGTAGAGGGATGATGTGCAGTGGTTGGCTGTGCTCCCCAGGTTGTTCTTTGCATCACGCAGTGCAAAATGTACATTCTTGCCTTATCTGAAGCCACTTTCTTCCATACTGGGCTCATGGAATTGTTTATTATGGCCTAATCCTGGCCATACCCTGTTCTGGAATCTGGAATCCTTTAGCTGGCGTGGCTGCCCTAGAGGAGGCTTTGTAGGACTCCTTGGCAGGAGGCTGGACCCTCACCGCGGCCACTGGCCATCACCCCAGCAGTTGGCTGAGCCAACCACCAGGTGTCAACGTTCTTCTGCACAGCGGCAGCCTCCTCCTCGCCATCATCCTTCTCCTCCTCCTCCTCCCCAGCATCTCCTCTCCAGAGAGATGCTCATTTCCTTTCCCTGGGGTTTCCATGTGTTTCCAGCTGTGCTGTTCTGTGATGTAAGGAGTGGTTTCGATAACTCAGCTCCACTAGAACTGGGTGCAGAGGAGGTCTCTGTGCTGCCCCATGGGTGGCAGCACCTCCTGCCTGCCCTGGCTGACATCTGCCCCCCCCCCCCCCCCCGGCCACTCTGATGTGGGGCAGGAGGCAGTGGGGACGGTGGCACAGCGAGGTCCAGGCTGGAATGAAGCTGCAGATGTGGAGCCCATGGCACAGGCACGTGCTGGGGGGAGCAGCGGGTGCGTGGGAGCGCTATCTCCAAGGCAGAGGTATCTTGGAGCCAAGGGGATGAGATACCCAGGCCTGGAGCAGAGGATTAGCCCCACGGACAATGTGATGCCCAGGATGTGGCTGTAATCAACCCGAGCAGCCTGTGCTGAGCACAATCTAATCAGGACTGCAGGAGGTTGGTGAGAGCCGCCATTGTCACCGGTGACAGCAGCGATGGATGCTTTTCAGCCCCATCTGCACTGGTTTTATGGGGAGGGAAGCACCTCACATCCCACAGGGAATAACTGTCAGGAGGGGCCCCTTCCAGCAGAACTCTCCATATCTGCTGCTGACTGAGGCTCGCAAGTGACCAGCCTGGCAGAGCAGCTCAGTTCCCTTTGCCCACGTATCCCTCATAGCGGGAAGAGCAGATGGGCCAAGAGTGAGGGTGCAACAGGGGCCCGTGGTCAGACTCTGCTCCTGCAGCTGGCAGAATTTACTCAGCACAAAGGTTTTCTGGTGTGAGAAGGCAGTGTCAGAGTCTGTCTGAAAGGAAGTCTCAGTGTTGCAAATGTAACTCCTCTTCTTCTTGCCTGGTTTGTAGGATTCCAGCCCTGAGAGAAGGAGGCCACTTGGCAGGGAGTAAACCCGGAGTAATGGCTGTGCCTTGAGACTTGATGGGTATCACAGGAAAAGCCATCTCCCAGCCTCGGCTCTGCCCTTCTGCTCCCAGTGTAAGTGCAGGTGAGCACCCAGCATCCGAGTAGCTGTTGACAGCGCCATCTGCAACAGGCTAATGGCTCATTCATTAAGCAGTGGGAGCCAGCGCAGCCCGGGCCTCATCAGATACTGTCTGATGAATAATTCACAGATAATGCTCCTGTACTTGAATAAATATCAGGAGAAGGAAGGGAAGGAGCCCGAGCACACGCGCACGGCAGGGAACAAAGCAGGCATCCTTCAATGTCCCAGGCTGATGAGCTCTGTTCCACTGGATGTTAATCACGCAGGTGGCTGGTTCGTGCAGAGGAAGCTGATGGCCCACACTTGGGAGGTGTCAGCAAGCAGAGAACACCACAGTGCTCACAGGAGAGCCCTCATCCCGCAGCCTGCACGTGGCCCTGTGTGGAACGCGCTGCTGGTGCAGGTGGAGGGCTCACATCCTGACAGGAGGTTTGTCACTCTTCATGCTTTTGGGGCATTATGCTCTCTTCCTGTCCTCCTCTTCCTCCTGTTTCTCTGACAGACACATGGTCTTCAAAGCCGGTTACAACAGGGAGAAGAGGCCAAGGAAGCTGTTTCACTGCCCACCACGCTAAACACCAGCTTGTAAATCACACTTATTACATAGTAAGACCTCTCTCATCGGACCAGAGCTGACACTTGAAGGCTTAGGGGTTAGAATACACGGGCTGCACATGTTCCTATCACCCGTTACTGGTAATTCCAGGCTCTTTCTGAGCTGTTGTGGCAGCCCCAGCGCAGACCAGTGCCACGTGCAGGCATGAGACGGGGTTTAACGCACCCCCAAAGAGGAGTTTGGCAAATGGCAGATTAGCGCCAGGCATTTGGAGTGAGGATTCAGTGAGTTTTAACCCCTTGGCCATGGATCAGAGCTCTGGAGCCTCCCAGATGGCCACATCCAGCACCTGCAGAAGCACATTGTGTGACAAGCTCAGGTCTTAATGTGCTGCTGGGCCACGAGATGTCTTAACGGGCTGCACAGGTACATAGGAGTCCACAGATGTGGCTGCAGGTTGCTGTGTCTCATCTCTTTCTTTCTAAATGACATTTCCCAGTCAAAATCATCCCAGATTTCCCTTGACTCAATAGTAGTGAAGGTGTATTTAGAGCCTGGCTGCAGATTTCTCCCTGCCAAGGTCCTTATCTCATATAAGATCCCTTTCTTTTAATACCTCTCCTCTTTCTAAAAGCAATCCTGGAGCTTTTAATCCAAAACACAATGGGAAGCATATTTTAATAACCAGGAGAGGAAACTGGGGGTGTTTTGCCAAGAAACTATCGGTAATAGAAGCCTCTGCAAAGGGGAGGTCACGTTGTAAGATGGGTTTTTAACACTGACTGTTTCAGTACAGTGGTTAAAGGCCCATTGCATTCTAAACAGTTAAAGTATTCTACAAGAAGAAACAGGCTTTGCTCTGCTCTTGTGTGTATGGTGGTACAGGAAACGTGAAGGTGGAATGCTGAGATGGGATAAAGGGAGGGACTCCAGTTCCCACCTCTGGCAATGCTTGAGTAACCTAAACCCACCCACAGCCCCCACTGAGACAGCTGTACCTGCACTCACAACGCTCTGGAGATGACTTCAGTAGCAAGAGGTAGGGTCAACGTGTAAGAGCCTGCTGAAGCCTCACCAAGCAGAAGAGCCACGTGGCCCTTGTGTGCTCCTTTGTGTGCGCTGTCAGCCCGGCTCCACTTGGAAATGATGCTTATGTTCTGAAAGTCACATCCTGGGGTGAGAGACTTCCTGCCATGGGGATGTCAAGGCCACCTGCCTGGAACCTCAGGCTGTCTGCGCAGGGCCTTCCTGCCATGGACCACCTGTGAAAGCAGTTAACATTTCAGATCCCAGTGCCAGAGCAGCAGCAGCTGCCATCACCTTTACACGATCGTGCAAACCAGCCGCAGACACTGTATAAGGAGCAGGCTCCACATCTCGCCTTCCTTCGTCAAACTGGTTATTAGTTAACTGGGAAGAACTGTTAGACACAATGGCCTAATTCTACATGGCACTTGCAGGATGAGCCCCAGGCTTGCGCAGGATGAGTTTCATGGCCCTTCTGTAACATTAAAATTAGTACACAACACGAATCCGTTTATTATATAAATAAATAACCAAATCAATGTATTCTGTTCAAACTTGCCAGGCTCACTCACTGCCAGGCTGGCAAGGGAGCAGTTTGCTGTTGGTTTGATGGTCAGAGCAAGCTGGGATGTGTACGTGGGGAAGTCCCATTGCAAGCAGCAGGAGCCTTCCCCACCCATGGCTGTGAGATCAGGTCCTGCTGCAGCATCTTCCCACAGGGGTCTGTGCTGGTGATGCTGCCATAGGCCTTTGGGACTTCACTGCGTGGCCTCCGGCCTTGGGAGAGTTGGTCACAGACCAGCATTATTTCAACCAGAATCTGTAGTTATTGTCTCTGTACTTATTGACCACGTTGTCTGTAAAACCCAGGCTGACAGGATAAACCTGAAACGGGTGCTGTGTATTTAAAGCCTTTCTTTCACGCTACCCAATACAGTGATTCACGCACAGAACTTTACATCCTGCAGCTCGCTTGTGACATATTCTACGGCAGAAAGGGAGATATTTCCTATCGGAACGTGTAACGCTGGCATCAACGCCAGGCAAACAGACCCTCCTGGCGGTGCAGCTGCCAAAGCCACCGCGCTCCCCCCCAGGTCGGCCAGGCTCGGCTCCGGGCGGGGTCCCAGGCTCTGGTTTGGCAGCACCCGGGACGGCGCCCGGCCCTGAGGCCGTGGTGGAGCCGGTGACGGACACCCGGCCCCGCACCGCGCTGTCAGCCCCGCACCGGGCCCGGAGCCGCGCCGGGGGTGGAACGCGGGCGCTGGCTCCTTTCCTGCCCTTTGCACCGGGGCCCGGCGGCGCCGCGGGAGGCCCGGGGCGCTCCGGCAAAGCGGGACCGGGCTGACACCGCCGGGCCCCGCGGCTCAGGGCCGGGCAGGGCCTTGCTCATCCCGCGCAGGGCCGCGGTGAAGGCCCCGGCCGGGGCCCGCGGGCCGTGCTCCAGCGCCGCCGTTTGCTCCCTGCCGGGGCGAGCTCCCGCGGCCGCCTGGGCTCGGAGCGGGGATTCCCCCCTCCCCCGGGCTGCGGGAGGCCGCGACCCGCCCGGCCGGGCCGCGGGTGGCCGCTGGTGCTGGGCGGCAGCGCAGCCTCCCCGCCCCCGGCACGCTCCAGGGAGCCGTTTCACACGGGAGCGTCTCCCCCATCTGTGCAGCCGAGGCACCCCCACCCGCACGGCTCCTCAGCCCGGCACAGCCTCTGCCGTTATGTTCACCAGCTCTTAGCCAGGCCGCGCCGCGGGCCGTAGCCGTGCCCGCCCGAGGCGCCGTGCCCGCAGCAGGTGTGTTGGTTTGCATGGGGTCGAGCTTGCATGCGGGGGGGTCCCCGTGCTCCGGCTCCCGCCCCGCCGGCGCGCAGGCCCCGCGCCGCCGACACGCTCTGGGCAGCGGCCTGCCGGGCCTGCTCGGCGCGGGGCCGGGGCCGGGGCGCTGCGAGGGCGGCGGCCGCCGGAGCCCCGCGGCCACCCGAGCGCCGGGGCTGCCGGGGCTGCCGGGGCCAGCGGCCTCGGCGGGGATCGCTCGGCCGTGGCCTCCTGCTCCCCCCTTCCCCCGCCGCCGGAGGGGCCGCGGCCTCCCCTCCCAGGGCATCCCCCGCGCGTGGCGGGTCCGCTCCGCCGGGCCGGGCTCGGCAGCGCCCGCTCGGGTAGGGCCGACCCCGGGCCGGGGAGCAAAGCGGGCCCGGAGCCGGGGGACGGGGACGGGGGGGGACTGTGCGACCGCCGCCGTCGCGCTAAGGGGAGGGGGCCGCGGTCCGGCAGCGAGGTGCCCGGGGCCACGTTGGGCCGCAGAGGAGGGAGCAGCCCACCCGGGCTGCGGGGCTGAGGGAGGGCCGGCTGCAGCCGCGGTGCGGGGAAGACAGGGCTGAGGCAGCGGAAGAACATGGTCGTTTTCCCCAGAATGGGGTGGGGATGAGGGATGTGGAGAAAGTGCCAGAGCCGAGCTCTCTCCGCAGGGGAAGGGGGGGTGAAGGGTTGTGCCCGAGACCTCTGCTAACAGTTACAGGTGCAGCCCGCAGAGCAGAGGGGCTGCTGGTGTCGCCTGGCGTGGCCGCTGGCTGCGAGGGAGCCGTGCCGAGGAGCCACCGCGGCATCATCCCGGGAGGATGGGGCCTGGCGCGTAGGAGGAGGTGGTCACTGGTGGTACCAGTGCCGGGGTGAGTAGCCGAGCAGCAGCGGGGAGCACAAGGGCCGGGGCTGGGGTGACTGCGGGCCTGCAGGAGGAAGGCCCTGGGAGGCAGAGGAGAAGTGGGGAGCGGGCTCGGAGCAGGGCTGCCACGGGCAGAGGTGGGCGCAGAGCCCTGCTCCGGAGGGACCCGGGCGCCGCAGGGAGCCGCGGCCCTGCTGCGGAGCTGCCCCGGGGCGGATGGGAGCGGGCAGCCGGAGCAGGGCCGCAGCCATCTTGCGGGGCGGGAGCGGCGCAGGCTGCAGAGCTCAGCCCCGGCCTCCCGCAGCCGGGCTGGGCAGGGGGCCCCGGCCGGGCGAGGGCTCCGCAGCCTCTGCTGCTCCCCGGGGCCGGCCGCCCGGCAGGGAAGAGAAAGCCCCTGAGCTCAGCAGCCAGCGCGGCGCTGCGAGGAGGGGGCAGCGGGGCTCCTGCGGGCATCTTGCTGCTGCGGAAATGGGTTTCTTGCGGGGAGGGAGGCGCGTGTGTGGGCTCCCCGTGCAGCTGCAGCTGCAGCAGCAGCAGCAGCAGCAGCAGCAGCAGCAGCAGCAGCGCTGTGCACAGCACACAAAATGCCATTCGAGCGGCCCCCGAGGAGCGGGGCGGGCGGGCGGGAGGGGAGCGTGTGCGGCCACCCCGCGGGCACGGGGCAGCGGTGCCGCGGGAGCCGAGCGGGGCTGGCGGGGCTGTGGCCGAGCCCTGCCTGGCGCTGCAGAGAGCTCCCGTGCGGGGTTTGGCTGCGGTCTCTTTGTTAGCTACAGACAGGCACGCACACACGCTCAGCTTTGAGCCGGGTTGTGGGAGGTAAGTGGGGAGGAGAGGAAGGGAGCGTGTGGGGCGGCCGTGGGGCGCAGGGGCCGCGTGTGGGGCGCAGGGCGAGAGGGGCCAGCGCGGCCCCGCCGCCCCAGCAGGAAGAGCCCCGCCATTCCAGGGACTTGCTGGCAACTCCGCGAGGGTTGCCATAGCTTTTTATGTAGGGTGACCAGAACCGGCTGGAACTGGTTTGAGGCAGATCAGCTCCTGAACACAATGCAGTCACTGAGCTACTACAGTGGGATAGCTTCCTCCCTTCATGGCAGCCAAAAGCAGAGGAGCTTGCAGAAAGATACCATCCCAAACCAGTATGTGAATGCACACTTTAGACACACAGCACTGGTATGTGGCTAATAGAGGCATAAAGGGTTCTGTATGTAAATGTACATATTTGCAGTAACTGAGATGACTTTGGCTTTTCGTGCCTTTTTATGCTTAAGGAATGGGCAAGAGCTGAGATTTATGACCCTTATTAAAATACTTGTGCTTTGCAAGGGTGGGACACTGGTTATGCATCTTATTTTAAAGCTGAACTGAATAAACCTGCTTGAATGACTTGTAATTGTAGCGATGTTTGTGACTGAAGAATGCTGTTTGCATGCTCTTTTCTTTACAGGGTGCTGTCTTGTGCTTTGCTGCTTTAGGGGACCTTGGGGGGGGGGGGTGTGTGTGTGTGTGCTGTGCCTTTCTGTAAGGCCAGAAGGAAACCGTGTTGTTGTGGAATTGTGCAGAAGGCATTGCAGAGGGGCTGTAAGGCATACTCGCTTTCCTTTTTGTCTCTTTCTTTCCCTTGTAGGCCTATTGATTGGGGCTGCCTTTAACCCTTTCATATTTGCAGAGGTAATGCGTCTGTGGCAGTCACTGAGCATTGGCTAAAATACCTTTCAAAGGTCAAGGTTCACAAGGTGAGCGGTGCTGTTTGGGTGTGAATGGAACAATAGCATGAAGGTACATGTATGTGCAAAGCGAATCTGGCTCCTGGCTGCACACATCAGCGAGGAGACAATTGTTTAAGTGTTACTAAAGAAATGCTATTAACGTCCTCCAGCTTTAATAGGATTAAAGCTATTATTTGTAAGTCTTACTGATATCTTGGGCTAAATACAGTGTTTTAACTGCAATATCTTGTCTTGTTTGTGTAACAATGCGGGGGATAGGGAACAGGCCTCTGAGTGACAATCAGAAATTGCGGAGCACATGGCACTGAACTGGCTGTGCTGTGTTACAGCCCTCAGAATGTGCTCTCTGGTCGTTTAAAGGTTGCTTGTTTGGCCAAATCCGAGTAACCCAATACTGGCTTCTGAATTCAGGTCTTCAGTGTTAAACCTGTGCTTAATATAGCTACATAGAAAAAAATACCCGTATGAAACGAAGAGTATGGCTGGTGTTTCTTAAGCTGTTGTAACCAGGGAGGATTTTGCAGGAGGCAAGTGGAAAGCTGTATTCAGGGGGTTGATGGAGTTCCAGCGGATTATTAGTAGCATGAATTATAACGTTGTGCAGTAATGAAATCAGCCTGGAAGCGGCTGGGCAGTGCAGCAGCTCCTGGGGGTGGCTGCTTTTAACTCAAAGCAATGGGTAATGGAGAGGGTATTTTTTTTTCCCCTCTCATCTGAAAAATAGATGTGTACTTAGATTGGAGCCGGCGTTTGGGTCTTGTGGTGGAAGCTGAAGGCTTCGGAGACAGGGAGAGGGGGAGAGGGAAGGGAGCAGTGATGAATCTGGCAAAGGGAAGAACAAAGGCTGTTAGGGCTTACACATTGGAACACTAAACGTTTTGCCTTGGGGATTCTTTTGCTAGAACTGTTGCTTCCTATAACAGGAAATCAGCAGCTCTAGAATCTGAACCAGGATGATTTTTAAGAGACCTCACCAGCCCTGCCTGTGCTGGCTCCAAGCAAGAGAAATATGGAGGCAATCCACTGAAAATGCTCTGCCCTAGTGGGAAACGAGGGTCTTTGCTAAAGCAGACAGGCTTAAAAGCCTTGAGAGGTTGTAGATCTTGGGTAAGTTGTGTGGAGGCTGGCAATAGGCAGGGTGCCTGCACCAGGGAGTGACAATACCAGGGAACCTTTTCCTTTCTGACTGCAGTAGATTACGTAAGGTATTGAGATATTAATTGTGGCAGAGTGAAAATAGCATGCTAATGTTCAGCCTGGAATGATGGTGTGCTGGGGTTTAATGCAGCTGCAGCGGGTTGTTTCTGAGATGTGGTGGGGCAGTAATAGCTTGTGTGGTGGAGCAAAATGCTGCACAGATCACTGTGCTGATTTCTGTGCCTCTTGTTCATAAGAGGGATGCAGAGGTTCTATATTTGCCTGTAGACATCTGTGGCAAAATGATGCTTGCAAACCTGAATCCTTGTTGCATGATAGGAACAGTCTCTATTGCTGATGATGATGCATGTTCTTTTCCACATGTCAGCTAAAATTCATGTGCTCCATGAGAGCACCTTTTAGGTTGATTTAGAGTGATTTTTCTTTCTAAGCAGTGTTGAAAGTGTAAGTCCTTGAGATGTGAGAAAATTGATTGGGGTTTTGAGCACGAGCTGTGCCCTCATTCTGAGCAAAGGAGCTTTTGAATTGGAGAGATTTCTGCAGGTTGTAAGATGAGAAACCCGAATAGATGCTGGAGCCTGCAGTGGTGCTGGTGAGTTTCGTTTGTTTAGTCTCATGGTATTTGTAAATGCTCTTCACCAGGAGGTTCTGATTTGCACCGGTTCCAGCAGAAAATGCTGCTTCCTGCTGGAGGGCTGCTCCTCTGCATCAGCAATCATGATCTCTTTTTGCATTGAGCCTTGACTCGGGTAGCTCATCCTGGGAAGAAGGGGGGATGATTTATCAAGCTCCAGGGCTCTTTTGAATGAATTAACTAACTTTGCTGTACTTAAAAGTATCAGTGTATATGCATACAGGTTGCTGGGAATGTATGTTTAAAAGGAAAACAAAACACCCTAACGTTTTAGGGCCTGTTTGTTGCTAGTGGTGCAGAGGAGGGCCCTGGCTGACTTGGAGTGCTCTTA
Organism: Pezoporus wallicus; assembly: GCF_028554395.1. Lineage (NCBI taxonomy): Eukaryota > Metazoa > Chordata > Aves > Psittaciformes > Psittacidae > Pezoporus > Pezoporus wallicus. The sequence goes on from NW_026637394.1 coordinate 209,093, forward strand.
CCATGACTGTCTGTGGCTGCTTCATGCTGGTTTTGAGCAAGAATAGCCACCCACTTAACCAAAGTCCATTAAAGGAAACAGGCAGGAAGCAAGTGCTCTTTAGAATGTGATTCACATTCGTGTTAAATTGGGAATCTCAGCTTTCCATTCGTTACTGTTGTACATCTGAATTATTCATGCGTTACTGTTCTGCACATTTTACATACAGAAGTACAAAGTGAAGGCATCTTTATCATTCGTTTTGACTAGATTGCAAAAGGAATGGTTTGGGGATTTACCTGCTTGTCATGAATTCATCTCTGTGTCAGGAAGAATCCAGGAGGTTGCTAGGCCCAAAACCACAACCGGATCTCTTGACAAGTACAGGTCATTTTCATTTGGCCAGCTGTGGATAGCGCGGATCAGTTCAGCCCCATGTGGTGTGGGAAAGGAGATGCCTTGTTCGTATACTGAAATATACCTATTCTTTTTGCCAGCCAAAGGCTGGTAATAGTGAGCTTTGGTCCAGTTGCATGTGGTAGTTCAGTGGTGGTGTGGGAAGAGCAAAGGGACAGGCTTCAGAAGATACCCCTTCCCCTCCCAGCCTGTTTTCTCCTGCCCGAAAAGAACTTGAGATACCCATGTTGCAAAAAACTAAGGAAGTTAAAAAATGGAGGAGTTAAAATACAAAATGAGGCTTCTGAGGAGTCGTGAACTACAAGGAGTCTTATTTTGGCTGTCAAAAACCTCATGGGAGTTCACTTAAGAAAGCAGATTCTCAAAACGTGTCTTTACTTAATGATACCTATTGCAGAGACAGCCTTATAAACCATCACCACTGCTGAGCTTGGTGTAGCTGCTTACCCTGTCCCAGATCCAAGATGTTGTGTCTCCTCGTGGCGTGAGCTGGGGTTGTGCTCTGGATCAGCCGTTGTAGCCCACGGGTTGATGAGCTTCCCCTGGATGGTGCGCTCCAGGAACCCAGTTGGATGTTGTCAGGAGTGGCTGGGAAGGGGAGTGAATGTGAGTGGGTCTGAGTGATGATTGCTGCTTTAAATACTTAACTGTGAGGGTGGTGGAACACAGGAACTGGTTGCCCTGCAAGGTTTTGGGGTCTCCATCTTTGGCAATACTCAACCTGATGTCCTGAGGGTCTTGCTGTGGCTGACCCTGCTTTGAGCAGAGACGCTGGAGTTCAGAGGTCCCTGTTCTCAGGTTCTGTGGAATGCCTCTTGGAAACCTTCTTGGCTTGGAGTTCCCTTTTCTTTCTAAGGCAGATAGATAAGGTGGTTAATGTTGGAATAGCAGATACATTTTAACCATAAAACACCCCGTACGAAGCCAAGATAAGGACTGGCGTGACCGTATTGATCCTTTGGATGGTCAATGAGGCCTTTATCCTACAAAATCAAAATGCTGTCTATTATGAAGGGAATCCCTGTTATTCCTGGAAGCAGGAATCTGAGTTTTGCACCAGTAACCAGCTGTGGGAGCTTTGATAAGGGAAAGGGAACCTGTATGTCATGTTCACATGACAGACATTGCTGATTGTGGTTAAAGTGGCCTCGTGCATATCCTACTGCCTGCTGAGCATTTAAACCACAGCAGGTTGTGATTTGAGATGTGGTTCTCGTTTCCTGAGGGAGGTTTGGGGGTCGCAGTAGCAGATCACTTCTGTCTGTCTTTCACATATGAGCTGTCAAAGTAAATAATCAAGAGTATTAGTCAGTCATCATTACTAATATATCTCAAATAACTAATGAACTGCTCCTAAGCTGTGTATTAGGCTCCTGTTTGCCTAATGCTTGGATATATATTACTGTAATTCTCGTTTAATCACTTAAGTCTTCTCTACCTGATGAGATTTCTTGGCATAACAATACAGAAACTTCATTAAAAACTGCTTTTATGCTGGTTAAGCTGGGATTGCTCCCTCTGTAGGCATTTTGTTCCAGAACGGACACCATGTTACTGAGGAATCCGTACTCGTGTTTGGAAGTGAAGTATTTAGTGGGTTATCAGAATTCAGTCCTGGAATAGTGTGTCTAACTGGGAATTCCCACCAGTGTAACTGTAACAGTTGTTGTCTGTGCTTATACCACGGATAGTAGACACTGAAAAGTGGTGGCTCGGTGATTGTGTTTTCACAGTCCTGAAAAGAACAGTGGGAAATGCCTGTAACAAGTAGCTTCTGTAGGAAAGCAGGACTTGAGAATGGTCTCTGGGACCCCTGATAACAGGACAGAACCTCCTGGATACATGATATCTTACAGGTGTTTTCCTCTTTTTGCTGGATATCAGCCTCTTAAAGTCTTTGAATAATAACAGCCTTAGGCTAAAGGGCCAGGATGTGAAGGTGTAGCATCAAATTCCTGCCCTGCTTGCTGCTGCTGCTGTCAGTAGAGAGTTCTCATGGACTGGGTCTTGTTTTGATGTGATTACCCAAGTGAGTGCTTCCCTGGAATGTGTTACCAGATGAGCTGGAAGAAAAGGGCTGACTGGGAAAAGGCAGGCAGTGGAACAGTGAAAACCTGTGCCGTTTTCTGCATGCTGTTCATGAAGTGTATCCAGAGCCTGCTGGTTTTAGAAACTAAAACTGGAAGCAGTTCTGGTTTGGACAAAGACTTGGGGGTCTTGCACGTTGTTCCTTCACATCTAATTTTGTTGTTCAGACTGAGGAACGTGTCCTTGACTACACACCTTGTGGGCTGTTTCTTGGTTCAGTGCTGAAGATCATCTTAATGGCAGCCCCGTGATGCTGGGTCTTCCACCTCTGTGTGTCTCTGGAGACACTGAGCTTTGCTCTCAGCACTTTTCAAAGCAGTTCCAGCTCCTGGATAATGGCCATTTCCAAGGGAACCAGGAACTTGCCTCATTTCCTGCTCTGGAGCATTTGCAGGCATCATGTTGGCCCAGAGAAGGAATAGGCTAACAGCTTGTCTGGCAGCGAGGGGATGAGCTGATTCTGATCTTGGATAAAAGGTGGAGTTTTATCCCTAAGGGAAGGAGTTACAGAAAGGTTTTCAGAGGAAAAAAAGGGAGGACTGTGGCTTCAGAAGCCCCACTGTGGCAGTTGTGATGGAAACATAGTTTATATACTGCACCTTAACATGATACACTACAACAGTGAGGAAGAGATGAATAAAATGCCCAGGTTAAAACTTTGCTTGCCTGTTTATCAAGACTGGCCATGGCTTTTGTCCATCCTTGTTTAACTTGGGCTGCTTTAAATGTCTGAAGAACAGGACTGATTCTTCATAAAGGCAGCAGTAATTCTGGGTGCCCATGGAGAAGAAACCATTCTATTCTCATGCTCTGTTGGAGCATGGGAGTTGTTCCTTCTGCAGACACCTAAAAGGCAGTTGCAGCTTCACGCTGTATGCTCCCTGAGGATGGATTTATGCTCTCAGCTCTGCAAGCCTCTCAGTTCTTTTGAGATACTTTCCCTTTGTGGAATTAGCCTGAGTTGCTCAGAAAAGGACAAATGTAGCTCCTCTGCCTTGCTCTTACACAGTATTTCATCCAGGTACATGTAAGTGGGCCTTTACTTAATACACTGCTCTTGCTAAATGTTAATTAAACTCCAGTGTATGTAATTAGAGGGAGGTTTAGACTAGGAAGACTTTCTAGTTCTTTTTGAGTGTGTATTATAACTAAAAAGACACCTATGGACAGATGTACAGTCAGTGCAAATAACCAGTACCTCAAACCATGAAACACTGTGTCAGTTAAGGCTTTATGTGGTTTTACATGGATTTGATAGGCTTTGGTCTCTGGAATCTCTTCCATCTAATTCTCATAGGAACTTTCTTTGTGATGTTGCTGTCATTTGTGTATGTGGTTTTGTATTTAGGAGCTAGACAAAGCAACAAAGCCACTAAGTGGGCTGTGAACAATTCTCAAAACCATTATCTATTTATTTGGAGGTACTGTATGAAATGAAATGCCTGTGTGTATTCCTGTGTCCTGGAGAAATATTCCTCAGTTGCCTTTCTTGGAGCCCAGAATGACTCCCGGGTCATACATGAATACATTAAGTCTTGCAGATTGGATTAGTTTTCCTTAGCATTGTTGCATCTGAACTCAACAGCCAGTAGTTTCTCTCCAGAGCTCAAGATAACGGGCTGAGAGGAGAAGGATGAAGTACACTGCTGAAGCTGTAGGGTGCATCTCCATTAGCAAGTGGCTTCCAAGACCTTCTGCCGTGGGGCATGTAGCTTCTTGCTTATCTGAGCTAATATGAGGAGCTTGGAGAGCACTGTTGCAGGTAGTCATACCATGGTTCTTTGATGGCTTATGTTACCCGATACTGAAGGCAGAACGTTGAGCTGTGTAATAAGAATGTTTTCCAGTCCTTTAGGGTGATACCAAGGCAGGAGGACAGACAGGATGCTTCCTAATCTGGACTTTCTAACAGTAACGCTTACTGATTAAGTAACTTTTCACACTGAATACTAGCTCTGGCCTGATAGTTACTGAACAAAAAGAACAGGATCTGGACAGTGTTATTTGTGAGGGGAAAGAAAACACTGAAGATCTGATGTTGGTTAACCTAAAAAGAAGTTTGAAGGGAGATAATGGTCTTGGAGTAAAATGCTGTTGCAGAGGGTAGATGACTAGAAGCATATGTAGTTCGTTCAGATTACAGGAAGAAAGATTCACATTATGCAGGAGGAAATGTGTAACAGTGAAAATTGTGAATGACTGCAATAAATAACATTGGAGGCTGTAGAATCTGTTATGGGAGGTCTTTAAAGTAGGTGAGATCTGTCAGGAGGAGTGTGCAGGTACTTCATTGGAGCTGCAGCAGAAAAAGCACTGGGAGCACTGGGAGACACTCCGTAGTTCTTGTAAAGCAATTTAACTTACAGAACAGAGTGCAACAGTCTTAAACTGTTAGTAGAAACATATTTGTTACCATCTTCAGGAAGGCTCATGAGGTTGATAATGCAGATGTTAAGGAAAATCTAGACTTAGGAGGAATTGTGCCTCACGTTATTTTCCTGGAAATCTGGGTATCTTCCTATAGTCATTGTGGCTGTAGACGGGCAGGAGAGGAGGCAGGAAGAAAGTCATTGAAGAGAAATCTGTGCTGGAGTGAAATGACTGGGTTAGAGTCTGTGAAGTCGGGGGCTCACTGTAGCTGTGCTCTAATGATGTGACTGTGCACTGGCACTGAAACACTGTTCTGTGACATAGTTTCTGACACTGTTACTTCAGAAGTGTAATAACACCTTTTTGCGTGGCATATGTGAGCATATGGTGATTTGATGTAGGACTGTGCTATTAGAGCTTCACATACTGAGGTGATGACTTTCTGCTTGTTTTACAGATTTGCTTACAATCAAATACATGACCATGGGGGATATGAAGACCCCAGATTTTGATGACCTTCTTGCAGCCTTTGACATACCAGACATGGTTGATCCAAAAGCAGCTATTGAATCTGGACATGATGACCATGAAAGCCACATCAAACAGAACGCTCACACAGATGAAGATTCTCATGCCCCATCATCGTCTGATGTTGGTGTGAGTGTCATTGTGAAGAACGTGCGCACTATTGATTCTTCCGAAGGGGTGGACAAGGATGGGCACCATTCCACAGGCAATGGCTTGCACAATGGCTTCCTAAGCTCATCAGCTCTTGATAGCTACAGTAAAGATCAAGGGAAGTCACTTAAAGATGATGGGTCAGCTTCTGAGACGACACTCAAGGATTCAGCTTTTAACCAGTTTAGCCCCATATCAAGTGCTGAAGAATTTGATGATGATGAAAAGATTGAGGTGGATGACCCCCCGGATAAAGAGGAGATGCGGGCAAGCTTCAGAGCAAATGTCCTGGCAGGATCTATATCTCAGCAGGAATATGACAAACTAAAGGCACTTGGAGGGGAGAACTTGATTAAATCTGGAATCTCGGTTTCAAGTAGTCTAGATAAAAGTAAAGTTGCTAAACGAGAGGCAGAGACAAACTCCATGAACTTAAGTGTCTATGAGCCTTTTAAAGCTCGCAAACCAGAGGACAAACTGCTAAAAGACAGTTCTGAGAAGCTGCTTGAAAACAGGGTACTTGATGGAAAACTGGGTGCTGAAAAAGGCGAAACAAATCTTGCCAGCATTTCACAGTCCAAAGCAAAGTCATCAGCAAAGCTCTCTTCGTGCATTGCTGCGATTGCAGCACTGAGTGCTAAAAAGGCAGCTACAGATCCCAGTAAAGATTTACAGTCTAATTCGGGAGAATCTTCTCCTCTACCTAAAGACATGAGTGAAAGTCCCCGGGCTGTGGAAAAATCACCTGAATCTCAGAGTCTCATTGATGGTGCTAAAAAGCCGTCCATCAAACCACCTGACAGTCCCAGAAGCGTGTCCAGCGAGAACAGCAGCAAAGGGTCTCCCTCTTCTCCTGCAGGGTCAACACCAGCAATTCCTAAAGTTCGCATAAAAACCATCAAGACTTCTTCTGGGGAGATCAAGAGGACTGTTACCAGAGTGTTGCCAGAGGTTGATTTGGACTCTGGTAAGAAGTCAGAGCAGACGGCTTCGATGGTAACTTCCATGACATCTCTGCTGTCCTCGCCAACCTCCGCTGCTGTGCTTTCCTCTCCTCCTAGAGCTCCTCTCCAGTCCACAGTCGTTACCAATGCAGTTGCGTCCGCAGAGCTCGCACCGAAACAGGTCACTATCAAACCTGTGGCTACTGCCTTTCTCCCTGTTTCAGCAGTTAAAACAGCAGGTTCTCAAGTGATTAATTTGAAGCTTGCTAACAACACCACAGTGAAAGCCACTGTAATATCTGCTGCCTCGGTGCAGAGTGCCAGCAGCGCCATTATAAAAGCTGCCAATGCCATACAACAGCAGACTGTTGTGGTGCCAGCATCGAGCCTTGCCAGTGCTAAACTTGTGCCAAAGACAGTCCATCTTGCCAACCTTAACCTTCTGCCTCAAGGTGCTCAGACCACCTCTGAACTCCGCCAAGTGCTAACGAAACCTCAGCAGCAGATAAAGCAGGCAATAATTTCTGCAGCAGCCTCACAGCCTTCAAAGAAAGTGTCTCGAGTCCAGGTGGTGTCATCTCTACAAAGTTCTGTTGTGGAAGCGTTCAACAAGGTGCTGAGTAGTGTCAACCCTGTCCCAGTTTACATCCCAAACCTGAGCCCCCCTGCCAGCGCTGGAATAACGTTACCAACGCGAGGTTACAAGTGTCTGGAGTGCGGGGACTCCTTTGCTCTTGAGAAGAGCCTGACCCAGCACTATGACCGGCGGAGCGTGCGGATCGAGGTGACCTGTAACCATTGCACAAAGAACTTAGTTTTCTACAACAAGTGCAGTCTCCTTTCCCATGCCCGTGGCCACAAGGAGAAAGGAGTTGTAATGCAGTGTTCCCACCTCATCTTAAAACCAGTCCCAGCAGATCAGATGATAGCATCTCCTTCAAGCAATACAGCTGCATCCATGCTTCAAAGCCCCGGGGGGGTCAGCACGCACACGGTCACCAAGGTCCAGCCCGGCTTAACGGGGACGGTGATCTCGGCCCCAGCGAGCACGCCTGTCATCCCAGCTATGCCCCTGGACGAAGACCCCTCGAAACTCTGTAGACATAGTCTAAAGTGTTTGGAGTGCAATGAAGTTTTCCAAGATGAGACATCTCTTGCAACTCATTTCCAGCAGGCTGCAGACACAAGTGGACAAGTAGAGTATCATACGTTTACATTCCAATGTTTCACCTCTAAGCCTAGGAGACTTCGGATATGGGTTTACTTTGATTTAGCTGTTATTTATCTGAACCTCCGTGATTAAAATGATAATGAAAACCACCCAACACCCTTGCAAGCACTTACATAGTGAATGTCAACACTGTTTAAGTAAGAGCTTTCTTAGATTTTTTTTTAGGCTCTGAAGTCTGATACTTACCCTGTATAGTTTTGCTGACACTCAGCATTAGCTTTCTTGCAGCTGAACGTTATCATACTGCTCCTTACTAAAGATTTTTGGTGATTTTTTCCTGTGCTTTGGAATGTGAGTATCCTGTGGAATCCACTTAATTGGCACCCTCACTAACAGCCCATCTCTTCAATCTGAGTGATAGATTAAAGTGATTCAGTCTTGATTTGTCTTCGGTTTGTACTGGTTTCATCCACCCCACGGCTGAGCCAGGCACTCCTCTTGCCTCCAGGGACAGTGAATAAATGGCACACAGACTCCTTTGACAGGAGATGCATGCTGTCTCCTCAGGTCCTTCTCCACCAGCAGTGACATGGGGTTCACTGACATGCATCTCTTGCCGTGTGACCATTTGTTTCTTTGTGTTGGCTTTCCTCTTACAGTTACAAATGAGCCAAACTTCCAAACCACCTTAAAATTCTTTACTAATGTCTGTGGCCTAATCTGAAAGAGCTACCTCATTCAATAAACGTTAATACAATCAGTGTGCGATGTATTTTGTAATGCTACAGGAGCTGAGCTTGTTTGTTCAATGATACACTTGGATTTCTGTTGGGGTGTGCCAATTAAATGGGATTCTGGTGTTTCAAAGCATTCACTTGAGCTTGGTGTTGCAGCTTCTTGCTGTGTGGAGGCTGAAGACCTGCAGACATGTTCAGACTGATAGAGACAGGAATGCCCCAGGAGTATTCCTGGAAATTGCACGGCAATTTTAAGTGCTGCAGTCACGGAAAAATCCCCTTGTTATAGGTTATATAGAGGTTCCTGCCAGGATCTGTTCATTAAACTTCAGAGCTATTCTCTGGCCATGAGGCAGTTGCACTGCACCCACCACTACAGCTAGCAGAGAGGTTTAAGTGTGGAAGTAATCTTGACTGTGTGGATTATGTGGCTCTGCCACAGCTCCTTTACTACCTGGGCTAAAATCGCCTGGATTCACAGTGAAATGCCATAGGAGTGAACTTCTGCTTGTAAGATACTCCAGGTGTGCCTACCTGCAGTGAGTTTAGTTAAGCTTTTTGTCGGAAAGAAGTTAGCAGGATGTGTTCTGTCCTTAGGTCTGGCTGCAGCTGTGAACAGCATCTAATGGCTGACTGTGAGTATGTTCTGCAGTAGCTCGTGAGTTACTTAATACTCAGTAACAGGTTTTTAGCTAACTGCTGGTACTTACTGGTCTTAGATTTCTCTTCTGTGATAGGTCAGTTAGGTGTGATACATTCCAGTAGTCTTCACAAAAACTGTTGTTGTTGGTCCTGTAAAATCAAGCAATTAAGAAGGCATTAAGGTATAGCAAGCGGATGAGAGACAGAAATACACTGAGCATAGGTTGGGAGCGTGAGGTAAGGATAAAAAGGAAGTACTGGGGAAGAACAAAGTGATGGACTCACTTCTGTGAGGCTTTTTCTGTAGGAGCAGGTAAACTAAACAGGTTTGTAGAAACCCCCTTTGGCCCTTCCCTGCTGCCTCTGCCTGGTGGTTTTGCCCTGTTGCTATTGCCCCGTTAGGTGCTGTTTGTCCTGGCGACTTACTGCAGCAAAACAACTGAGATTGTCCAAATACAAGTGCAGTTAGGGGGAAAGGTGAGTGTGGGTACACAGGGAACTGCTGGTCAGGGAGGAACTGATGTAGGAACAAGGCCTGAACACTGGCTTCCTAGGCTGTGATTGCCAGGTTTAAATCACAGAACAAAAAAGCCTTGTTGCTGCAAAACACTGGGGTAAAAGAAGCTATTTTCCTCTTGTTCCATTTTCAAAGAACACTTAATAAATGTCGTTTTAAATGTTCCTTATTGAAATATCCTCTTTAGAACTACTTTTCCTAGTCCTTTTCATGCATCAACCAGCAGGTTTCAATTCTGTGGGGTTTTTATGTTGTGTTTCATTACCTACCTTAGCGTTGATAGCTCTGGTGGAATGCCCAGCGTAGGAACTGTTGAACTGCTCCCATTTCTGTTTTCCTTCCTTGGAAAACACTTCCTTGGCACTGGCTTTCTGTTAATGGGGAGGAAGATGGGGAAGGTAGATGAGATTGATATTTTGACTTAGGAAGAATAAAGACAAACATTTGGGCTTTGCAAATGAATACTTGGGGGAAAGTTGTTACTTGCAGCTTCCTATTCCTTTAGTGCCCCCTCATTGCTCTTGAAATGGAAATTGCAGCCTGGTTTATGCTTTCAATGAGCCTAAGCAGTAAGTAGCTGTTACTTCTTGTTCTTAAACTCCTGCTGTGAGGGTAGAGTGTTTCTTTTAAAATAGAGCCCTAGCAATTAAAAGATGTTCCCTATAAAGTTGTTCCCTTTCTGTCATATTTTACTTCCATGAATATTCCCGTTAAAGGGAACGGGAGCACCTAGTGACAGGTTTCCTGGCTGAATGAAACCTTCATCTACTTACTGGCATTAAAAAAGGAGCAAATCTGGGCTCATTAGTGTTGATGTTGGTTTCATTTACAGCTCTTAGGTGTGTAGCTCCCGTGGAACCTGCACAGCTCATTTCCCTTCATGCTCATGGCTCTTGTGCATCTTTCTTTTCCACCTCCACCATGTTTTCTTCTAATCCTTTTATTTCTCTGAGACCCTGACTTCTAATGCAGGCAGGTGATGATTTCACAAACTCTGATTTGGTTTGGGGCGGGTTGCAGTGAGAGCTGGAAGTTAAGGCCATCTTAAGCCCAAAACACAATGGTAAGCAACCTGCTGCCTTTCCCAGTAGACGCTTCTTGTTCTACTGCAGCCAGCTGGAATGAAACATTTTAGTGTATCAACGTACACTAAACAATTGCTATTTGCCTTAACAAATAGCAGTTGTTGTCAGTCTGAGTCTGGTGTTCCAGGTGAATCATGCAGGCTGCTTGTTCCAAAATCAGTCTGCTATGCTGACGGGCAGTTCTGGTTTGCTGTTTTCTTACCTAATCAAGCAATACTGCAGGTTCTCCAGCATTATATTGCTGCTTATTAATACATAAATGTCAGAAGGTAGGTTTTAGGAGTGGCACTGAAGGCAAGTAAATGTGACCAGCATGTTTTAAGCAGAGTTACGGTTAGGTTTTGCCCTGAAGCCTGAGCTGGAGACAGAGTTTACATCCCAAGCCCTCTGGGAGGGCACCAGTCGGTGCCCACAGCTGAGTGGTCAGTTGAGGACACATATTTGGCATTTCAAAGTGAATATAAATGTGTGTCTGAACAGTTTCAGCCTTCCTGTGCCACAGAGGCTCTAGTGAGGGTGACAGTTGAAAAGCCCTGCAGAGAGTCAGTTAGGCAAAGCCTTCCCCAGGGGTAGTAAATGTATCTGTGCTATCTGCTGGCTGGCAGCAGTGCTTACGTTGAACCTGACTGTGAGTAACGGTAGCTTGTCTTTACTTAACTTCCTCAGGACATTGGGATGGAGACTGTGTTCGCAAAGTAAATGTTCCGAGTGAACCACGTGGAAACACACTTCTTGCCCCTGTGTGCCTGACCACAACATGCTCTATGTTAACATTTCTACTTCAAATTAGTCCTCCTAAAAAAAGACTCCGAGTATTTGCATGCAGCCTCAAACAAAAAGCGTTCAGATTATGTGATTTTGGAAAAGAATAAGAATGGAGTGGACAGATGAACAAAACCAAGCAGTAATACTGTAAAACTGCTAAAGCAATTGAGATCTAGACTTCAATATTAAAGAGTGTTCTGCTGGGGCGGGGGGGGGGGGAATCCTTTTGTGCAATAAAGACTGTGAAGGCTTTTTCCTTCCATCCTTGGAGTTAGCGTCTCCTCTTGATTAAATGGGAATGGGTTAGATTTTACTGGCAGAGTTGCGAATCCTGGTAAGTCAGACTCCTGTTAAAGCCATTAGTAACACTGCTGTTTCTTCTGCAGTGATAGATTCTGCTATTACATGATCTGGATCTTCGTGGGTTTTAAGAGGAATTTAAATGAGAGTCACCCGAGTTGGAAGAAGGGGGGACTGTTGTTCAGTAAGAAACTGTTCTGCCATAGGAAAGGGGTTTTTTCTTGGTTGTTGCTTTCAGGGTTTCTTCCTGCCTAGGTTAGTAAATCATCTCTGATGCAGCTCTGGAGATCTTGTTCTGTTCTCTATTCCTGCATGACACAATCTCATGTTAAATAACACCTGTATCCTGGAGGAGTCTTGGGTTTGTTTAAATGTTCTTAAGTCACTAGTGTGAGTCATAAGTCCCAGGTCATAAATAATATTATTAGAGCCTTACAAAGTAAAATCTTCTGAAGTTGAGTTAAAGTCTTATTCTGCAAAGACCTTTTTGTACTTGGAGAGCAGGACTGTTTCTGTTGGTCAGTGAAGAGCTTCCGTAAGCAAAGCACAGCTCCCGATTTTAGGGATGTATTCCTGTAAATGAAACATTTTCTGGAATACTTTTACAGGTTTGGGCCTTTGTGCCCTCCAGTGATGGAGAGAACTTCGTGTTTCATCCCCAAAGCACCCAGAGAATGTCAGTGTTTGTGACTGGGCAGATAGATGGTCAGCTTGTAGCAGAAGGTTTTCCTCATGCCCAGGGCAGATGTTGTATTCCAGCCCGTGGAATACATTTTGCAATCAGCTGTGTGCTTTCTGCCTGGTAATAGTCCATTTTATTGGCATGACGGCTGTTAGCATAAGAATTCCTCAGGAGCAGTGTATATGGTGGTTTGGTTTTTACTTTGTGGTGCGCTGAATTACAGCCAGAAGGTTTGATGCTGGAGTTGTACTTGGGCCCTTTGCACTATAAGTATTTAAACCAACATGCACCTCCCATGGTCAGTGGTACCTGGAGGAGCTTTGTGGTGCCAGAACGGCCCAGGATGCCAATGTGTCAGGTTGCCAGTGTCTGCCAGCTCTGTCCCTCCAAGCGTGTCAGGAGGGCCTGTATTTAGCACTTGCCTTTGGTCCACATCCCAGGCATAACATTTAACCTTTTATTTGCTGTATTACAGTGTGTGACACAAGACGTTCTGTGTAGCTGAACCAAACCTTTTGTTTCATCTATTTTGGTTTATCGTTTAGAAGACATGCAATATCTGCCAGATGCTGCTTCCTAACCAGTGCAGTTTTGCATCACACCAGAGAATTCATCAGCATAAATCTCCATACACGTGTCCTGAATGTGGAGCAATCTGCAGATCTGTCCACTTCCAGACTCATGTCACTAAGAACTGCCTGCATTATACCCGAAGAGTTGGTTTTCGGTCAGTATAATGATTCCTTTTGTTGTCAATTTATGTGTAATTTCTGCTTCTAAAAGTGATTTTCCATTTTCATAAGCACTGTTTGTAGAATACAGCTTCATGGGTTTGAGGTTGTCACGGCAACAATGCTATTAGCCCTACAGAGCTTGGAATAAATGCCACATTAGGATCCTGCTTGGTTTGGGGCATCCACTTTTGTATGTTATTAAATCAGAATATTAGCTAATCTCGCCCATCACCACATGTCAGATTCAGGGCTGCACAGCAGAGAATTCAGATGTATTCTCCTAATTTCAGGTCCTTAAAAAGAGCTTTTGAATTTTCTGGAAGACATTGAATTTTAGATTGTCCTCTCTGGTAGAACAGTAGTTTTCAGTCCTGAGAGCCAGAAGTTACTGTTGAGATGCTGATGGGTGTACTGCATCTCTCTGGTTGCAGTCTTTCCTATGGGAAGTCGAGATTCCTCAGCTTCACATTGCTTGAAAATGACCTTTCTCATTCAAGCAGCCTGGCCTTCTGGTTCTTCTTTGTTACTCTCCTCTTTCCCTGTTACTCGTATGTTTGTCACCGAGAAAGGGGCTCAGAGGCATTTCACGGGAATGTTAAGTTTGGAAAGGCTTGAAAACCTGGTTTATCTTACGAGTTCTCCTCGCACTGCATGGCAGCACTCCTGAAACCTTCCCACCTCAGCCTGTCTGATGGAGAAGGGTGATTTACAGTCAGCTTCTTCCCTGGAAGGTGCCACAAGTTCCTTTGCTGGGGTGGCTGTGAAGTCTTCCACGGAGGGGAGGGAGCACATTGACTACACAGGCCCAGCATTGACAGGCTGCTTTCAGCTTGAATCCGTGGCCTGACCCAGCTCCCAGCTCTTTGTATTTCTTTGGGTTCTCCTTTTCTCCCAAGCTGTAGTCTGTCTTGTCCTCATTGCTTACATCTGCCTCCTCCACACATTCCCTGCTAGTCGGTGTCTCTTCGTACATAGAATCACCTTCGGGACTCCTGGCCTGTGCCAGCAACACCAGAAGACTCAGAAATCCTTCACTGTGAATTGAAAGCGGTGTTACTCAACTTGTCAAGACGTGCCATACACATCTCATGTCACACCACGTCAGAATTTCTCTCTGTGGTGAGACTAACCCCAGAACACCAAGGCAAAGCAAAGCGGTAGCTGGGAAGGTTAATGTCTTCATTCTTGGGCTCCTCAGCATCTCCTTATCCTCATGAAGCATTCACCTGTGGAACAGCATAATCTGTCTTGCCTTTCCACAGGACCTCTGAAGGAGTCCAGTCTGATTTCAGCCATTCAGTTGTCTGAACTCAATCAGCCAAAACTTTCAACCTTAAGTTTAATTGCATCCTTCCAAGGTGGAAACAAGGAAGCTGTTACAGCAGGCCTGGAAAGGAAGGCTTGGTCCTTCAGAACTGTTGGAATACACAGTGGTGGATGCTGAGGATCGTTTATTGTGCCACATCACGAGAGAATAAAGCCCAGACAGGATGGGATGGGGAGGTGGGAAAGGCAACCCAGCTCTCTTGAGGTGACAGCATAGGGATAGGTCTGTTGAGGATCTTGTACCACGAAAATGTTCATCTCTCTATAAGTAGGGAAGATCTTAAGAAAGAAAAGGACCATTTACTTGAGGAATGCATTGGTGAGCAGAGACTAGATAGATAGGAACTTGTCAATAGCATTAAGCATGTAAATGAAGTGCTCAGAGAAGAAAGGATAACGTTCACAACATTCAAAGGTGACATATAAAGGAAAATGGGGTTCTTGAATGCAGTGTACATCTACTTCCTGCTTTCTTGCCATCCTCAGGGCATTAAAACAGTGCCAACAAACAATGGGAGGTTTATATGACAACTATACACAGGATATGACCGCCACCACGATAGATGCCCAAATTAAAATGTTGGGAGGGTAGAGACCTATGTTTAAGCTGTAAAACGCTTCCTGCACAATCTGGTCACTAGGAAGTGGGTTCATTTGGGGGGTGGTTTTGTCACGGCTGTTGCAGCATGTTCCAGGGCTTGGTAGCGTTTAGCACTGATGCGTGGCACTACCAGGGGCTGCTGGGTTTATGTACTAACATTAACTCCATTTTCTAACCATTTTGTTTTAGAATAGCTGCGGGAAGGTCACAAATTCTCACCACAGCAGAAGTATGTGTTTCAAAACTGTTTCCAGAGCTCCAGTCTGAGAGAACTGATCTGACTGTAGACACTGCATTTAGTTGTCCTGAGTTGAAATTACTCCTTGTTTTGCTTTTCAATCCAAGCTCTGATTTGATTACATGTACAGAGAATCATTACCAATGTCTTCATTAAATCTAAAGGAGGGAGGTGGTGAAACTGTTTCCTAACTGGTGTTCCCTGTTGGTGGTAGCTCCTGAATCTCTGGGGTGTACCTCTCACAATCCTCTGCATGTCACAATGCCTTCTGTAAAATCCCTTTCCAGGTGTGCAGAGGATCTAAGCATTCTTTCCACAATCAGTAAGACTGTTCCTCTGTCTGTCTGTTTTGTCGTAATGCCAGAACCCACGTTCTGACTTCGTATCTCTTGGATTTTCAAATTGAATTGGGGAACTTTCTATTTCCTTACTTTGTGCTATGAAATCTCTGTTCATGTTGATTCTGACTGGCTTGTTTAAATTGACGGAATAACGTAGATTGATGCAGTTGTGTATGTATGTTTATCTCTGGCACTTGCTTGCAAATCAGTGTTGATTCCATTTCGTTCAGTACTGCTTTGGGCTAGGCTGAACTGACTCTTCTCCGCTCTCTTTGCAGCTGCCTGCATTGCAATGTTGTATACTCTGATGTGGCGGCACTCAAGTCTCATATTCAAGGTTGTCACTGTGAAGTCTTTTACAAGTGTCCTATCTGTCCCATGGCATTTAAATCTGCTCCCAGCACACACTCCCATGCCTACACACAACACCCCGGTATCAAGATAGGCGAACCAAAGTAAGCAAAATTAATCTTCTACTGCACTTGCCTGCGTTTTAATACCTGTGAAATTGCATTCTGTTGTGTGCCTGTAACCCTGAAGTCACGTGCTTATAACCAGCAGTTTGTTGTGTGGGGTCTGTGTAACGATTTCAGGGGGGTGCAGCTGATTTGGTGAGGGTTAAATTTCCACGGACATAGCAGTGGCAGTTCTTGAAGCAGTGGTTTTCACAACAGCTGGTTGGAAAGGCGGGGGGAAAGCGATGTTACTTGTTTTCTGTTGCATGCTCACAGATAGATAGACACCCGAGGGAAGTGGGAAAACTGGTCCTGTCAGTGCCATCAGTCATGTGTGGGCTTGTGCTGATTTGGAAGTGGCAGCTGTGGTCCCTGGGCTGGCCTCGGGTGATGCTCGTGGGCTGTTCCTGTGGCCAGGCAGCTGTTCGCTGCTCCAGTGGTGGTTTCCCTGCAGGGTCTGTTCTCCTCTTCCTGTCCACTCCATTTTGTTTCAGGAAAGCTGTCGGGTTTGGGAGTGGTGAGCTTGCTTTTTGCTTCCCTGAGGCAGTCATGTCTCAAGCAGAGCAGCTCCAGTGTGTTACAAAGGGAAGGGTGCCAGCTTTAAGCCTTCTCCAGCCTCGCCTCTCAAATCACAGCAGATGCATTCATAGAGCTGTTTATAGAAGCTTTTTTCCAATAGGTAATCTCATTTTCCTGGATTAAAGCAGAACCGATTCCACTTCGTAGCTGGGAAAGTTGTGCTTAAACAGGGCGGTTACTGAAATGTTAGCACAGGGCACAGTTTGGAACTCAGCTTCAGGGTCTTTGTTTTAAAGCTGCTGAACATTCAAGGCAGGTGCTGATGCACATGAAAGCTGGGCTTCACACCTCAGCCTGATGCCTTCTCCTTGCAGACCTTGTTCTTCTGTCTCCTTTCTCCTTTGTTGGTACAAGTGCAGTACTGAGAGTAAATATTCAAGTACTTAACTGCATGTTGTGTCTCCAGAGGGCACAGCACACCGGTGCATTTAGCAACTTGCAGACTCCCCAAGGCAGCTGAGAGAAACAGGCACCGTGTAACATAATAATTACATCCCAGAAGGATTTGGTACATCATAACAGGAGATTTATTCTCTAGCCTGTTTAAACCTCCATGAAAGCAAAATTGCAACAAGCTTCCTGTGCCTGCTATCAAATAGAGACATTTCCCCGGGCCAGATGATACCTTGTTTTGATTCGGGATGGTCCCTTCAGTGAGAGCCTTTGAAATCCCAATTTCAAAAACTTCGGATTCCCATGACTTTCATTGGAGAAAGGCAAAACTCGAGATCACTGTTTGGGTAAGATACTTCCCATATGGAAAGGGTGGAAAAGAGGCCCGACTCTTTCCTCACAGGGCAATCCTCACTTGGATTGGCCTTGGATCTGCTGAGCTGTTTCTCAGCAGCTACTACTGTAGTGTAATATATCATAGAATCCATAGTTGTGCTCCTCTTAAGTGGTGTTTTCTTCAAATTAGCCAGTTTTAATCAAGATGCTGCCTTAACTGCAGGTGACTGGTAGGATTTTCCCAGTCTTCCCAGTGTTGGAGTTCTTTTCTTCCTTTTCACAGTCATGTCTAGGATGTACAGTGTTGCCACCAACACCCAAGGTGCTCTGTGATGAGGTCCCTTGATCTTCATTGAAGAAGGGTGCAGAAGCCTTCTGTGTTTGGCAGTGGGGTGCTTTTGGGCTGTCATTGAGCGTATCAGGGGTCTGACCTTGAACTTGAGCTCACACTTCACCTGCAGGCAGAGGTGATTGGCTCTGCATGGCCATGGATCTGGGGAATGATCATTCCTTCTGTCCCATGAGCAGGCAGAGGCCAGACTGGCCCTGGGGCACCCATCACTGGTTCCCACTTTGTTGTTCCCAGGAAGGGGCCTCCCTGGGAAATGGCTCCGTGCCCCCGGCATTTACTGGAACTGTGCAATTTCCAATCACATTACAAATGGTTGTTTCAGAAGAGAGAGAGTCAGCTCCGTGGTGGATGAGAAATGAAGTTTATGTGCAGTGATTCTCAGAGGGATGAAATTAGATTAATTTAATCCAGGGAAATGATAGCTGTCTGGTCCGTCAGCTTTGCGAAGCTCTTTCCTGCAGCGTACTTCGGAGGCTACATGGGGCTTAGGGGAAATCAAGGCTGGTGTGTGGCTTTCTCCTTCAGTCAGCAGTGTGACTGCATAGGAGTGGCACCAAGATATTTCTCTTTGGGGATATTGGAAAAACTCTCATTTGTCAAGCCAGGTTATGGATATGTACTCTGCTGTTGGCGCAAAGTATAGTATCCCTCGTTTTCTAGAGAAGAAGCTGCAGGAAGGACAAATAGCATACTGCGGTGCAGGAGCTTTTGAAAGCGAAGCATCTTTTGTATGATGTCAAAGTGTGTTCCTGTGAGCCAGGATCTGTAGTTATTCTAGGGTAATAAGGGAGTTTGATACCTGGTTTTTGAAGTGAGAAGTGCATGTCTCAAGCCTGTTGGGTGTGTGCTGTGGGACAGGCACTGCAGTGTGACTGCACTTAACTGGCCACCCTGCTCCAGTGCCCTGTTGAATAGAGGCTGTACATACATCCTGGCTGAGCATAACCTTTGAGCTCTGGGCAGGCTCAGGAGGACCTTTTTGATGTGTGCAGATACCATACCATGAAGAGGGAGGCAGGCTCCTCTCTGTGGTGCCCAGAGACAGGACAAGAGGGCAGCAGGCACAAATTGAAACACATGAAATTCCACCTGAACGCAAGAAACTTTTTCACTGTGAAGGTAGTCAGACACTGGAACAGGGGATGTGGAATATCAGCCTGTGGAGACATTCAAGACCTGGGCAGCCTTTTGGGGCAGACTCTGCTTCAAGCTCTTGTCATGCAGTAGTTGTTGCAGCATTGAGAGCAGAGGATTCTGTTACTGGTTTCCCTGGTTTTTGCCTGTTGGACAGACACTGATGTTTACAGGATTTTGTGAGACAGAATTTTGACTGCCATACTCATTTTCAGCGACTGTGCTCTTAGTTTCCAGTATCTCCCTGGTTCTTTGTTAAGTATATCTAGTTTGAAAGCACTTTTGAAGTGATATTAATGGCTGCATTGCTTCGCACACAGTACTAACGTGCGAGTAGCTTCTGTTATAGTTTTAATTACAACTTTGCTATCAGAATGGGACATTTAGATGTCTGATGTCAGAAGTCACGTACGCACTGAGAGAGGAAGTTGTGGTTTTGGTGGTGTCTCTGCATTGCTTCCATAGACAGATTCTTAAAGGCTTGTAATTACAAAACAGGGAAATACCAGCCTGCGAAGTTTCAGCTCCAGAGCATGAACAGAGTCCAGGCTTGGCATTCAGGAAGTTCACGGCCACATACATTGCCAAAACCACATTTAACTTGAAGTCTGTTACCAGTTATGGGGCTCTGAGCAACCTGGGCTAGTAGGTGTCCCTGCCTGTGGCAGGGGGTTGGAACTAGATGAGCTTTAAGGCCCCTTCCAACCCAAACCGCTCTGATGCTGTGATTGTGATTGTATTAGTCACTCCCTTCAAAACCCATTGCCTTTGCAACCTGAAAAGAATATATTGTCCTTCAATTATAATGTGAGTTCAGCAACTAAAGACATTCAGCTTCCAGAGTATCCTAAGCAGATGTTATGTATGTAACTGCACATGCTGTTGTTTTCTGGCTTTTTGCTTGCACTTTATAATGATTTTTTTTTCCCCTTATTGATCCATATTTTGAATTTGGAAGATGTTTTGACTTAGTTTAATCTTAACCTTCTTCAGGCAGTGTGAAATGATTGCTTAAACATGTCAGAGCTTACCTCTGCTGAGAAACAAGTTAACATCATGCTTCTTGCAAAGAGATCATCATGACTGACACTGTTTATTGTACTTCTGTTTTTAGAATAATATATAAATGCTCTATGTGTGACACTGTGTTTACTCTACAACCTTTGCTCTATCGCCACTTTGATCAGCACATTGAAAACCAGAAGGTGTCTGTTTTCAAGTGTCCAGACTGTTCTCTTCTGTATGCACAGAAACAGCTTATGATGGATCACATCAAGGTGTGTAGGCATCTTCTCTTGTTTCCTTCAAAGATACCATTTGTCATGCAATATATGCTGTGAGAAAATGCTGTAAAAAGGCACAGAGTAACAGGCAGACTGCTGAAAGAGAGAGGTGGCGTTAATTCCAAGAGTCATCTGGGGATATTGTTCTCCAGTATTGAAATGTTATATTTCACATGCTCTTCAGTGTATCTGGGGTGTAATCACTAACTCAGGTTTTCTTATGAATGTCGATTTGGGTGTACCGGGAATATCTCAGTGCATTGCACTGAGCAGGTCATTTTATCAAAGTAATAACAGAGTGAAGTAGATTGATCCTAGTAGTACTGAGCCTTATTTGCAGTATTCTCAGTAGGATTCCAGTTGTTAGTACGTGATATAATCCAACCTCTGATGTTCAGAATTCACTGGTAGAAACCAGTCGGTTTCTTGCAGGGATGCAGAGGTTATCTGTGTGTGTCTTTACATACAAATGTGAACACATGCAAGCTTTGGGATTTTCTCCTAAATGCCCTTAGCACTGAAGGAGATTCACTGTCACCCTTTGCACATGAGGTTTCCATATCACAGTCCCCTGGCTGTACTCTGCTAGCTGTGCATCTGAATACTCTGTGTTGCCTTGGTTTAGGTAGACTAAACCTGTCAGCAATGCTTATGCCTTATCAACAGCTGGTAAGAGTTGAAGTTATTTACACCATTGCAGAGTATTATAATCCAGATAGGTAGCACTTAGTTCTCTGGCAGTGACAGATAAGACTTAGTCAAATTTGTATACGGGAAAGTGGAAAACCAGGCCTTTTTCTTGCCTGCTAAAACCAGCATTTTGCATTTTAGTCTCAACTGTGGCACTTGTATCCTCAGACATCTCTGAAGTTGTGCTGGAACCAAGATCACAAGTCTTGGAAAATTGCTGGTCCTTAACTTGAGGAGCTTCTTTGCTTCTGAACTAGTTCGTATTTACTGTAAGAATCAGCTTATGTCTATGCCAGGGATCTCAAATGGTCCTCATATTTGGCAATGCAAAGTCCTATTTTCTTGTATTGCTTCTGGTTTTAACTAACTAGGCAAATTCTCTGTATCGCAGTGCATGTCTCATTTATGTAATTAGCTTTCCTTGACTCAGGCGTTAGTGAAAAGGTATTACTGTATCTGTACCCACCTGTGTCTTTAAGACCGGAAAACAGCTACTGAGGACATGAAGCTATTCCTACAGAAATGAGGGTTGTTCAGCATCTCTCACTATGAAGTTATTCTCCGTTCCTTAGGATTTGGGCACTATTTAACTTTTGGCTTTAGTGTTCCATGCCAGTATTTGTACTTCAAACACAGTGGGGTTTTAGCATTGTCACTGTAAATGATTCAGACATTTCTAAGAAGTAAATGAGAGGATTGAAACATAGACATGCACTAACAGTATTCCTGCTGTTATTCAGAATGGTTGGATGTGTGTGTAGCATGGACAGCAGCAGCAGAGTTAAGGGGGGATGAAATGACCAGTAACAGGGACTAGATAAGAACACAAAAGGGCTCAGGAGAGGAGGAGTGCCAGAGCTCAGCCTGGTATGGCTAGACATAAAGCATCAGGGCAGAGAAGACCAGGCTGAAGGCAGAACAGAAAGGGACAGCAAGCAGCCCAGGAGGAGGAAGATAACCTGGAGTAATTCCTGTATATGTGTTTTTTGTTTGCAACATCTCCTTTTCTAGTAAGAGCTTGCTACAGAGACCTTGTAAGAGCCAGTGAGTGAATGGCTGGGCTGGAGGTGAAGCCCTCCCAGCTCTGCCGGTGGTATGTGCTGTGGTCACTGTGACTCTGTGTTGTGCTTTGATACTTCTGTTTATTTGCAAGTAAGAAATTGAATTCCAGCTATTGCGTGTAAAAGACACTTGGGAAGCTGAGCACTAACACTTCACATGCTGGCAAGCTGAGCCTGGGGGGGAATCTCAGTTGGCTGGAAGTATAGGGAACTTCCTCCTCCCTGCCCTGTGCTACTTGCTTCTTGCCTGGTGCAGTGGGATACTAAAGGCAGCCTCTTCCTCTACTACACAGCTTCACTTTGTTCTCAGAGCCACGCACTTGGCCCTGTGTGCTTTACTTTTTAATAACATTTTAGGTCTTTAAATTACTGCCTTTTCTTCTGTTTAGCAACTGTTAAATAGAAGAACACATTCCTCAGATCAGGTTGATATTTGCTAGAGAGCTAGTGGGTAGTCCCAGGAGCCACAGGATTTACAGAACGTGATACTGAAGAATAGAGCTGGAGTATCAGATTTGTATTCTTACATTCTCAGAACCAAGAATGTATTGAATGGTTTTTTTGTTTCTGAGGTTACCTGTGGGGAAAATAATTAGGTTTGGGATGGCGTCTTACTCCTGGTTTACTTAACATGAAAATGAAAAAGCCTAGAAGGAAGCCAGTGAGAAAGGATCACTGTGTCAGAGCTGCAGGGTGCTCCTCAGACACCACTTAGTTGTGCCCTGGCCTTGGGGACCACCTTTGGTTCTAAGGACCCTGAGTTAGGGTACTTAACAACCTGAGTATGGAGTAAGACCAGGCTCACCTCAGCATCAGCATAAAATAATAATACATCCTGAATGACAGAGTTGTTTGATCTTTGCCTTTTCTTGTCCTATCTACCAATGCGCCCAGTCAAAATGTGACAGTAAAACCTTTCCTTCTCGGAAATCTCTAGTCGTGTAGTTTGAAATGAGGATGCTCAATTAATGTTAGGTAAGTAAAGCGAGAAATTAAACTTAGCATAAAGTACTTGTTCAGCCCTTTTTTCCTCCGTATTAAGCAGCAATTTAAACTTAACCTACAAAGTCTCTTTTGTGTCTGTGTGAAAACATCTAGGCACGGAGAAAACTTCTCTTTAGCTACAGGTGCTGTCTGTTAGTGCTGGCTAAGTTCTCTTTATGCCAAGCCTCTTAGTCATGTTTCTTTAAGTTATGATCTGACAGTAGTATGGCAAAGAAGTAAATGACCTTTGGTTCAGAGCTGTCAATACAACTGTTACATCTATGTTAGTTTTGTACTCTTCTTTTCTCTTTCATTTCAGTCTATGCATGGAACTTTGAAAAGTGTGGAGGGGCCACCAAATCTGGGGATAAACCTGCCTCTCAGCACTAAACCCACAACCCAGAACTCCGCCAGCCACAACAAAGAGGACACAAAATCTCTCAATGGCACAGAGAAGCTGGAGAAGAAATCTCCTTCTCCCATGAAGAAAGCAGAGCCTAAAAAGGTGGCAAATCCTGGCTGGACATGTTGGGAGTGTGACAGGCTCTTCACTCAGAGGGATGTGTACATCTCTCACATGAGGAAAGAACATGGGAAGGTAAATGAGGAATATTCTAGTACAAAGAAGTGAATTGAACCTGAAATATGAAGTGGGTTTGCAAATAACCCTTTAAGTTCCATTGTTGTTCTCTGATCTTGGATCTACTTCATCTTCCTCTCTTTGGCCGCTTAGTTTTTGTCATTTTCTAACAGTTCTCTGTTTCTTCGTGTAGTCGGAATGCTAACTCATCGCTGCCTTTACCAGCAGCATACTTAGATGCAGATCAGATGCACTTCACTTTGATGTAGTTCTTCCACCCAAACCCACACAACCTCCCTGTGAAACTGTCCCTTCAGAGTGAGCTGGGGAATGACATCCAGCCTGATCACATCCGCAGCAAAGTGCAGAAGACGTGTAGAATAAGCTTAGTAACACGCTGATAATGCTTGCTAAATATTAGTTCTAAGTATGTATCTTTCTAGCTGTGATGTTTAATAAGAATGTGAAGTGCTATGTCAAGAGCAGCACTTACGAAATAGCGGATGGGTAACTGTGGCCCTCAAACACTGGCCCAAAGGCCTGTTTCATTGCTTACATTTAGGTGCTATTTTCTATCCCTATTCAAGCAGTTTCCCAGACAGGACAGGAGGCAGTATGTATATATATATTAAATCGAGTAGAAATACCACTCCAGGTCTCTCAGAAATGGGTGATAAAGGCAGTTTCTGCATTCCTTCCAGACCTCTCAACAGTTGTTAGCTTTCAGAGTTGCTATATTCAAACCCTAAACTTTTATGCATTTTATTGTAAAAAGACTAGAAATGAGTATAAGATAACCAAGAATGTCACATGGGTCTAACAAAGAATGGGATGAATCCATAGGCTGGTTTTCCTAAGGATGATGGCTGCGGTTAAATGCTCTAAACCCAGCTCTGAAGGATGTGCTACAAACTTCATTCAAGCAGTGCAAGAGCTATTCACAAAGCCCATTCTCATGCAATGTATTTGGAGATAATGACCTTCAAAGCTCTAATTGTTGCTCTTGCAGGACCAGAGCACCCTCCTTAGCACCTTCCACAGCTTATTGGGAAATGTCTGCACACACAGACAGACAGATTGACCTTTCCTTATGCTCTTCCTGAGCTGCTGAATGCAATCCAGCTGCAGGGTAGGAGGATTTGTAGCCCTCTTAGTGTGTCTCTGCCTGATCATATAAGTGCTGTTTAAAATAACAAGCAAAAAGCTATTAGCCAGACAAAAGGTGTCTCCAACAAGTCTGTACAACTCCTGGCTTGATCTGTGCTCAGCCAGGTAGGCAGATGCTGAGCTTCCCAGGATTTGTAACTAATGCATCCAAAATCCTAGTTGGGTTTATCCAGAATTTTCCAACGGTTTTAGAGCAAGTGTGGTGGTGTGGATGGTTTCCCCAGTGCTCTCAGAAGCGTTGGCTCCTATGAGCACCGGGAATAAGCACAGTGCAGAATGTACTCATTCATGCAGTGACATCATTGGGTATGCACTGTGTGTACACACTGTCAGGTTCTCACCTTTAACAGTTTAGGAGCAAAATATGTTGGTTTCCTTTTCTTTTAATTGGCCTTTAAACAAGAAAAGGAAGTCAAGACTGTTCAGTCCTGCACCTCTAACAGCATTGTGTTGACTAGCCCCAGTCATATTACCATATCATGCTTCCTAATGGGCTGCCTCACATTTGCATCCACGACCTTTCAGAACAGCTTTGCTTTCCTTCCCCACGCTCCACGTGATAGCAAAAGGATCCCCCATCTCCCTGAAGCACCTCTTTCTCCTTTAGCCATACAGACATCACTTCTTCCTGCACACAGATTTCCATCAGTAAATAGTAATCCTCAAGGATGGCACCACCTCTGCAGGGCTCCACTGGAGCTGCTCCTCAGCAGTGCAGCCACCGTATAAAACTCATAGAATTCCACAAACACGTCCCCCACACTGGCATTGGATCGTTCCTCTCATTTCCTCATGGATTTTCTGAGCCCTGTTAGTGTGTCAGTGTCTGTGATGTTTTGCTTTGGTCCTTATTCTGTGCTCTTCACCCCTCCTTGGTGCTGGGGAGGGACAGGTTACTTCTCAGAGAAAGCAAAGCTCTCAGTATACTGCCTTTACTGATCCAGAAATTATCCACTATCTCCCTTGTGGCTTTTGTGGAAGAAGTTCTCTTCATCCCCAGTCTGTGGCACTGGTTTACAACTGGTGATAGGTGTGTGTGTAACTCATACTGGCCACACTGCTTTGAAATGGGTCCAGGTCCTCTGACTTCTGCAGCATTGCTGTAGGAGTGGTGTCACTTGCAGGTATGCTACCAACGCTGGTGAGAGCGGTGTTTCTTCCCTGTCAGCAAAGGGTTTGACACATGCACTGCTTTTACTGAGTGTTTTTAAGTAATGTTTTTCTCTTCTTTTTCTAAAGCAAATGAAGAAACATCCATGTCGACAGTGTGATAAATCTTTCAGTTCATCCCACAGTTTGTGCCGGCACAATCGGATCAAGCACAAAGGCATCAGGAAGGTTTACACCTGCTCGTAAGTTCCACTTCCATTTATGTAGAAACAGAGTAGAAACCAACAAGAAACCCTGTTAGTGTCATTTAGTTCTTGGTTCTGTAAAAATACATTGTCCCATTCATTCAAATGAAGGTGGGTATTTAGATACACAGCTCAAACTATTGAGGCTCTCCTGCCTGCATAAAGCATAGCAGGCTGCTGAGAAGGCAGGTACCTGAAGTCAGCTGCCTCTCAGGGGCTTTGGCAAGCAAACCTAAAGCTTTCCTGAGACAAGCCACCATACAGACTTCCTGTTTCTCTCTTCATTCGTAGCTTGGTATGTGTTTGCATGCTGTGGAGCTGAGTTTGGAATTCTGAGAAGGAAGCTGCAGCAGCTGTCTGTGGCTGAAATCATAGTGCCTCCTCTGTGGTAGCATGGTCTGTGCTGTCTAACAAAACACCCAGTGGTGTGGGAACATGAGCCTGTCATGCACAGCACAGCATTCCAACAGCCTGGCTGCTGCTCTTGGTTGCTGATGCAGCTGGTGCATCAGGTTGTTTCTATAGCTTGTACTATATGTTTTGCTTCCATGAGCTGGCAAGCCTGGCCACTGTTTGTCCCGGTGTATGAGAAGCAGCAAGGGTGTGGGTTTCGCTACCCTCTGAGCAGAAGAAAGCTCATTGTGGTTCTCTGTGGTATTTCCGTAGGCACTGCCCAGATTCAAGGCGTACTTTTACCAAGCGGTTGATGTTGGAAAAGCATATTCAGTTAATGCATGGCATTAAAGACCCCGACGTGAAAGAAATGACTGAATCGACAAACGCGGAAGAAAGGGAAGTAAAGGAAGACGCGAAGGTAATCACTTGGAAGGTTCATTCAGGAACTGAGAGGGGATTTTTTGACAATGCCCTTAATATCATGCTTTGACTTCTGGTCTGGCAGTTGGACCAGATGATCTTCGTAGGTCCCTTTTAGCCGAACTATTCTATTCTGCTTTTCTGTTGATGGTGAGTGTTAGGAGGAAAGCAAAATTGGCAGCATTGTCCAAAGACTTGTTATGCACAGAGATTAACAACATTTTCAAGTGCTTTGGGCTCTGAACGATACAGGATTTCACCTGTGATGACATGTGCGAAGCTGACAGCAGAGACACAAACACATTTGGATTTTAAAGTGTATTATTACTCTTTACATGACTGTCTGTCAGCCCAACATATTGTCATACTCAGTTTAAGTGCTGAAAATACAGCAGCTGTCTACATTGCCTCCATAAACACCATGGAGCATACCTGAGCTACCTAGGATGCAGGGGATTCTTGAGGAATATTTGTGACAGAATAACAAAGAGAATCTAAAACATGATCCACCTAACTAGTTTAAAACATTGTGCATGTTGATTCATGCTTTGGCAATATGTCAGTCTGGTTACTGACTATCAGGAGATCATCTGCCAAGTCAAATTCAGGCATGAAGGTAATGCTGGTAAGTTCCCAGACTGATACTCTACGTTCTGCATACAGCTGAGCTCTCAGTGGTATGTGTGCTTGGGTGCACTTACGCTGGCAAACACTAATTCAAGTTCATAGAGAGCATTAGATACTGTGGTGCTGTTACATGCAATTTTTTCCCCTATCACAGGAAAGTTTTTTAAGTTTTTCAGTCACAAATAGTGATGAAAAGAGCCATGTATTTATACACTTACATGATGCACCTTCTGTGGCTTTTATAGGTTCCTAGTCCAAAGCGTAAACTGGAAGAACCTGTACTGGAGTTCAGGCCTCCACGAGGTGCAATCACTCAGCCACTGAAGAAGCTAAAGATCAATGTCTTTAAAGTTCACAAGTGTGCTGTTTGTGGCTTTACAACAGAAAATCTTCTCCAGTTCCATGAACATATTCCTCAGCATAAATCTGATGGCTCCTCATACCAGTGCAGGGAATGCGGACTCTGCTACACATCCCACGTATCCCTTTCCAGACATCTCTTCATTGTACATAAGCTGAAGGAGCCTCAACCAGTATCAAAACAGAATGGCTCTGGGGAGGATAACCAGCAAGAGAACAAAGCCAACCATGAGGATGAGTCATCTGACAGCACAGCGTCGGACAGAAAGTGCAAAGTGTGTGCAAAGACTTTTGAAACTGAAGCGGCCTTAAACACTCACATGAGAACACATGGCATGGCCTTCATCAAGTCAAAAAGAATGAGCTCAGCTGAGAAGTGACCAGAGGACTTGGGATGCAGAAATCTCTCTCCACATTGGAATACTAAGGACATTTTTGCTACAGAAAGCTCAAGATATAATGGTGTTCACAGGACTGTTCAGGCTGTTGCAATATATTCTTCATAGAAGTGTCCCCTTCACCTCATTGTCTATACCCTCAAAACCATCGAAGCAGTATTTGAGTTGAAAAGAGTTTGTATATATTTAAACTAATAACTTTTATACTCTTTGTTATGTGTTTGTATCGTATCTAGTGGCAAATCTGGGTTTTCCCGTTTTGTTTCTGTTCCTTTTTTTCTAGTAAGTTCCTTTTCAAACAGAGTTCTGAACGTTGGGGCAGTTCCTTCACTTCTCATAAGGTGTTTCTTGTTCGGATGCTTCTGAAGGCAGGTTCAGCTGACGGAAGTGAATTAGAAGGCTGTTCCTAGAGGGGAAGCAGGCTAAGGGAAGCTTTACATTCGAAGAACTTGTGCTTCTACATGTCTAAGGAAGCTTTTAACTTTCTTTTAGATATACATAAAAAGACAAAACCAAGATAAAGGAGCATTGCACGTGTGAGCTGCAGTGCTGGGGTTGAGTGGCAACACCAGAAGAGGTGCAGACCCCTATACTTTTGAAAAGTATAATTGCACAACTTTCTGTATCATGAAGTGATTTTTTTAGGCCATCAGGTGCTTGTGATCAAAGCTCCCATTCTTCCAAAAGGGCTGGGCTGCTCTGGAGTTAACAAATAAGATGTGGTTAGAGGAATAGGTTTCTAACGATGATATTTTTTGTCATGTAATTTATTCAGCACTCTGTAGGAGTGAGTACGCAGCATTATGTATGTTCCTGTATTTCTGGTATTGAAAGAAACTAGTTAACCCTTGCTACAGGGGTTGCCACTGCCCAGCTCTGCTCATGCCAAACGTTCTGGTGCTCAGTGTGTGGAAAACCACAAGCATCAGGACGCTGACACGCAGCCTGTGTAAGTGTAAGTGCACCGGCCCAGGCAGCTGGTTCAGCCCTTTCCGACACGTGCTGGTGTCCCTGGCTGTGCTTTCACCACCTACAACAAGGTACCGTGCTGTCCCTTTCATATAGAGTCTCTGTGAGAGTTATATTTTTGGTTTGGTTTTGCATTTTATACCTTGTATGTATCCCTAAAAAAGCAATTTTGTACTTTTTTTTAAAACAACTGGTGTATATATAGATAGCTGCATGATAGCCAGTAGTAACTGTTTGGTTCCTTAAAGTCTTGCTGCTGTCGGATGTTACTATACACTATGTCCATTACGACTGTATTAAACACATTTCATATGTAAATAAATGTGGAGCATTTTGCCCCCCAAAATTTGTGAGATTCTGTTATTCATCATGAAATTTGAACCGTTTTAATAATGGAAGTGTTTGAAAAAACTATGGATCCTTCTAAGCCACCTCTGTGAAACTCCTTCAACACTCTGGAGACTGTGTATCAGATACGTTAGTTCTGCTTTCTCTCCTCATACCCATTCTTAATTTGGTCCGTTGGTAAATGCTTGTTACCCCCTTTAGAGTACTCCATGTGAGTGGTTATGAGGTACTTCTCCATCCTGAAACACACAGCCAGCGCCGCAGGATCTCAGCGTGTAATGTGCACTGGCCATCACTGCCCTCTCCATTGAGTGTATACCTCCTGAACACTTGTTTGTTGATGTGCACTGTCAACTGTACAACAAATGAGTTCTCACTATGCAGAATGGTGTTTTGTATACAGTGAACAGATAATAAAAGTTAAATTTTCACAGCCATTACTAATACTTTGGTTTCTTTTCCCTTTTCACTGGGTAGCACCTGCGAGGGATGCTGTGAACAGGAACTGATGTCACTGTTGGTGCTGCCAAGAGGCAAACCACTAAGTTACTGGCAGGGCATATGAGAGCTGCTGAGCAGGATGTGGAATGGCTCTGTGCTGGTAACCCACTCCCTATCTCAGACATGCAGTGCAGTGGGTGTGCAGACACTCTGCTGACAAGCGTGTAAGGGCTGTGGTGCTGTGGGTGCCAGGCACTGCCCTGGGGTGGGTGCACGGTTCACCCTGGAGCAGCGGGGCTCCCGTTATCCCCAGGGCTGTGCATGTAGCATGGAGACAAGTCCATGGCTGTAGTACTTGTGGGGCAAAACCCACACATAGTACTTAGGGCAGTTTTGCTGCATCTTCATGGGGGCAGGCCCTTATTACCAGTGGGGAAGGAACAGAAAATGACATCATGGGAGTTTACAGTGCCTGGAGAGGCAGCATGGTGCCAGCCCTTCACACTGTGAATGGGGCCAAACTCAGACACTTTCCAAAGGATTCAATTTGCGAGCAACAAAAACGCCCTTGAGAAAGGCTGAGACACCAGCTGGAAGGAACAATGAGCCAGGGGAAGTGGGACACCGGTCAGGCAGAGCTGCCTCATTCCCTGCAATCAACCCCATAGGAAGCAAAAGCATTCTGCTCAGGGAAAAGCAAACCCACAGCAGGCCCTGGGGCATTCAGAGCCACAGAGCCCAGCTTCAAACTCAGCATGTTCAAGTGAATGAATACACTTGTGTTGTCCACATACATCCCCTCTAAGGCCTGCACTGTGTATCTGCCTCCTTTGTTGATGGGTATTGGCCATGATGCACATATGCACTGCCCACCCTGCACAGGGGTACCCTCTAGGTCCTGGTCTGGCCTTGCTCAGGGAGGTTCTGAGCCTTGCCCTGGCCAGCAGCCTTCTTGCAGAGGAAGTAGAGCAGAAGTTGCATCTGGCTGACCACAGCTGCTGTACTTCAGGACTTGTCTGTGTTTTTAGTCTGGAGGGCATTTACAGATGCACAACTTGACCTACTGAAGGCCCAGATCTCAGTTCTTAACCTCTGCGTATCTGTGGGGAGTTGAGGCCTATTTAGTTTTAAAAGGGTTTTTATATAACTCTGACCTTTTCATGCTGTTAATATTACCTTTCTCAGTACACTCAGCACACACACGCAGCTGCCAGGCCAATAATGGGACACAGAAGAACCTATTTTGCTTCAAAACCTTTCTCAAATATTAGGGCAGTTCAGAAATCAACTCTCAGTATTTGAATTTCAGATTATTACTAAAAGGTTATGTGTCTAAGCTCCCCAAAGGAGCAAGGGTAGGAATGGAGGGAAAAGAGAAAGAAGTACAGAACATGGCAAACACAGAGGGCACAAGCATAGTCAACCTACATCCCTGGGCTCCACTTACAACCTGGGTTATGTAGCCAGAGGTGGATGGAGTAGGAGCAGGAAAGAAGGAGCACTTCTTCCACTGCTATGGGCTGTTTTGAAGAGACCTGGTAGAACAAGTCATTGGAAATGACCCAGGTCCATCTGGAAAATGAACAGAAGGCACTACAGTTTTCTTCTCTGACCCCCAGGTTCCTACTTTGAAGGAAAACTGTATTTGAAGCAGTAATGTGACTATTAGAATTGTATCCTTCACAGCTCTGGTCCCTAATGTGATTTGGCAGAAGCCTTTATGCAGTTCATTTGTTTCATATTCTCAAATTCTACTCTTGTGTATTTTGTGGTTCTAATCCAATGGTGGGAAGATGGATGCACTGCTTGATAAGTGTTGCTGTCTCTGATCCTGGCCACCACTCAGCTCCACTGCCACAGCTCTGTGTGCCAGATTAATATTGAAGTACAACAATATTTCCTACTTGAAGTGACTGTCCCTTTCCCAGTTAAAATGCAGAGCAGCCCCTGATGGATGCATTCAAGTTGCAAGTGGAGGAGCTACTGTCTCAAAATAGCCCTTGGTCATCACATTTCCATACTGTTGCTGTTAGCAAAATGAGCAGAGCCCTTTATAAGCACAGAAACATCTCCATCACGCAGCACCAGCATTGCTCTGGATGCTTTACACTCGCTGAGGTGTTGCCCACACATGATGTGCTTCACTCATGTAATGTCAAGCACTTTCCAAATCTCAGGAAGGTCAAGGCACAAGCATCAGATAGCAGATTCTACGGCCAGAGGCCAAATTTGTCTCCACTGAACTCAGGGACAAGGGACCAGATTGTCTTGTGTGATGCTATGACCAAGGCCTTCAAGGCCCTTCACACATATAAATACTTCATAGGCAGTGTTTTACCCTCAGTTCTTCAGAGCAGATGAAAGAGATAAACAGGTATCATTACCGGCCAATTACTGATGCTACACTGCTCATCTTCCCAGGTAATACAGTTACAGCAGAGAGAAGAGCTCATGGAAAAGTCATCATAGTTCAAGACACTGAGGTGACCAGAAAACAAGAGCTGCACATAAACTCTGGGAACTAAATCAGAACTGTTCAGGAATTAAAGTGCATTGGGAAGGCAGTGGAGCGACACGACCTTTCCCTCATCACTAAATCACCAGCAGCCTCTGAGTTTTCCAGCACTGTACAGCTGTGGCTCCCAGAACAGCCATGCCTCAATCTGGAAGCAGACAGAGGTTTCCAAGGTGTTCCCGGTCTCCTGTATCACCTTCAGCCCTGTCTAACCTGAGCTGAGGGAGCTCGGGTTTGTGAGAGCTCCCAGACCCTTCCAGAAGCAGTTGCACTTAGGCTAGGATGTTTTCTAAAGATGTTAGATTCTGCTGTGCTGAAAGGGAACCGCTCACAGGCCAAGAGGGCAGAGGCAGATCTCTTGATTTAACCACAGATCAGGTCTGTCTCCTTGCTTCCCTACAGAGGTACCCTGGGGGAGATGACAGCAAACACTTCACAGCACCAGGTCCCTGTTACAAAGATATCAGCACATCAATGCCAAAAGCACCCAAGAAACATTAACCTTTATTGGTAATGCTTACTACAACCCCTGAGACTGTTTTCCTGCTTCACAGGAGATTCATCAGGTATTAATATCATATTGTGATGAATAAAGAAGTGATGCTCTGAGCCAACGCTCCAGTACATGACTGGTGTTTCACACAGTGGGGCTCCTCAGGGTTCCTCCTCGTGTCACACACAGCAGCAGGGACTCTCTGGAGCTGGATCTGCGTGAGGGCTTTGGGCACATGTGGTTGTGTCTCACCATGAGCTGCAGCCTCAGGGATGGGGCAGAGGCAGCTCCAGGCTGGCTGGAGGTACAGGCAGAGCCTGATTCACAGGACAGGACAGGACAGGACAGGACAGGACAGGACAGGACAGGGAAAGGGAAAGGGAAAGGGAAAGGAAAGGAAAGGAAAGGAAAGGAAAGGAAAGGAAAGGAAAGGAAAGGAAAGGAAAGGAAAGGAAAGGAAAGGAAAGGAAAGGAAAGGAAAGGAAAGGAAAGGAAAGGAAAGGAAAGGAAAGGAAAGGAAAGGAAAGGAAAGGAAAGGAAAGGAAAGGAAAGGAAATTCTCAAAGGCTGTTTACAAAAGAATCCTTGCTGAGGTCTTTTAGATTCTAAAACTCTCACTATCCAGCTAACATCTACCCTTAAAGCAAAGAAAGGAGTTTTATTGAGCTAAAGGGCAGAGAAATCTGAATGTGATACAAACCCAACAGAAGACACAATGGCAAAATAAAAATGCCTGGGGGAAGCATGCATGGAAAACAAAAGATAAACCAGAGCCTTCCCAAGCCCCAGGGGAAGGTCTGTACTTGGACTTTCTGTGATTGAAAGGTGAAGCCAGAGGGACCCATTACAACCCCAAACATAAAGTTCTCCATTTCTCCAGTGACAGGACACAGAGTCCTGCGTGTTGGGAGCCCAGTTTTAAGGAGCCTTAATGAGATTTCAAAGGCAAGACATGTAGTTTTGCCTGAGACCACTGGGTGTGTGGGCTAACAGAAGCAGCTGAAATTCCGAAATGACTTTGAAGAGCAAAGGTGTGTGCCTGGGGCCATATTCCACTGAAGTATTTTTCACACACAGAACAAAGCCCTTCAGCCCATCAGTGGATATCGTGTGTGTGAAAATGAATGAGGCTGACGTGCTGGAGATAATGAAGCCACATGTAAACCACACAAGAAGGAGGAAAGAGGGGCCCAGGGCTCCGTGTTGGTGCTGCAGGAGAGCTGTCTTTGTCGGAACACGATTTCATGTGGAATGAGGGAACTGAGGCAGGGGTACATTCCCTCAGCTTTGTGGCTCAGAAAATGGTGTAATGATGCTTTCCACTTACTTGCACTCAGATGCAACCACTCACACAGGCAGCTTAGTGCTCCAAGTATTAGAATAATCCAGAGAGTGGTATTGGTGTAAGTGGCATCCCGTTGCTTTTGGACACCACTCTGTATTACCGGCTGCCCTAACAGCCTGTTGAGCAACAGGAATGGGCAGCAGAAGAGTTCCAAATGTATTTGAAAAGAAGAGTGCTCACTGAGGAAATGGGTTACTGCATTTCTTCTGTGCTTTACCCACAGTGGCCGCAAATGGACTCCAATGGCTTTCCTTATTAACCTACACTGTTCAGCTCAGGTGCAAGGTGCTGGTTATTTGCCCATGACCAATCTCTTTGAAAACACAGAGCCATCATTCAAATATTATCCTCAGAGGTAGCACTAAGGCCTGGCTGTTTGCAAAGGTCTGGCAAATCAGCCAGAATGTCAAGAGCTACATTTTTCTGTGTACTAAAAAATGAGCATCATTTTCTAGGTGCGGAGCTCCAA
The DNA here is from genome assembly GCF_028554395.1 of Pezoporus wallicus. Classification (NCBI taxonomy): domain Eukaryota; kingdom Metazoa; phylum Chordata; class Aves; order Psittaciformes; family Psittacidae; genus Pezoporus; species Pezoporus wallicus. The sequence goes on from NW_026637394.1 coordinate 243,857, forward strand.
CAGATCTGCTGGACAAATATTGAAGACAAACATTCACAGGAGCAGAAGATTTCGAAACACATGTAACCTTTAATAACCAAAATCATGAGATGAGGAAAGAACAAAGCCACCAGCAGAAGTGGGGATGATTCCCAGCACCTTACTAATGTGTTTCCCTTGTTTCATCACGAACAGTGGGTGAGTAAAGTGTTTTCTGAGCTTTGGAACTGAAATCAATGGCAAACTGATACTAGGGCCCCAGAGTGAAGTGTGGGTTTGTGCCTTGGACAAAAGGATGTCACATCTCTGTGACTTCCTAAACACAGAGAGACTGCACACAGCTCTGTTTGTGGGAGGATGTAGAAGCACAGTCACATCCTAAGTCCTCCTGTGCCCTTTGCATCAGTGAAACCCTGCAACAGCCTCAAAAGTCTCATGATTAATTCTAGGTTGCAGCAGCCACAAGAGAGCACAGCAAGACATCAACCAGCCCACATGCTTCCGGCCACACCTTCTTGCACTGGTCTGGTCCATATTTCATACCTGAGTAGCAGCCCTGGAGGATTGCACAGTGTGGTTCAGTTAGAGAGCTGGGTCACAATCACACACTGCAGCACTGCACTGGGCAGTTGTTGAACCAGGAAATCTGAAATAGTTCATGGAGAAGATATTGGTAAGAACCCAAAGTACCTCAAACATGACAGCCAGTATGAAATAACCTTGCAAACATGTTATAAACTTGCTTAGAAGAACTGGATAATAGAAAAGGGTCAAATATTTACTGGTAAATGTCAACATTTAATTCCATGCAAAGTAATATTTAAATCTATTCTACTTTAGTACGAATTTGGCTGTGGTACACGGTATTGTGGAACAAAAGCTGTTTTGTTGTGGGGTTTTTCTTATATTAAGGCCTATATGATATTCTACACTAAAATAATGAATTATTTTAACAGCTAAAGTGAAATGTACATCTATAACCACAAGAAATAACATAAAGATGGCATTCCAGTGGCAAAGTCATTTTAAGCAAGCTTTTGATTGTCAGGCTGGTTAGAACTGCCTATGAGTTGCACATCTGAACTCAGTTCTGTTACACCTTGGTACGAGTCAGTGGTGTATCCAACGAGATGTTGAGGTTTACTCTGGTGCAAGTGAGAATTTGGCCTCTTTTGCTCCAAAGGCACAATTTTCTGGGCAATCAGCTGCTGTCGGAGGAGCAAATGAACAAACAAAGACCTGAGTGACTCTTGCAGTAACAAGTCCCACGTTTGTGTTACGGGCAGGAGGTAACCAACAGCTAAACTGAACTGTGACCTCTATCATTCCTTTTCTCTGTCTTACACGGACACATCTGCAAACTCTGCCGGACTCGCATGTCATAGATGTGCATGACAATCAACACACGGCTCCAGATCCCGTGGTTCAGTCACCCACAGGATGTGATGTGAAAGTCTCCCTCACACTGAATGTGCTTCCTGGTCACCACTTTTAATCTTTAAAGGAGAAACCCTCTGTTTAAAGACCAAAACCGTGTCCAAGCACCCTGGATGAAAAAGCTGCTCCAGGGGAACAGCAGAAAAGCTGTCACTGGACAAGCACCTACCAAACATTCCCGTGGCAGATCCCACTCCTGAAGAACAGGCAACTTTGTTCCAGAGCTTTTTCATCCCAATCTTCATTACACAAAGAGAATTCAGCCACCTCCGAGTTTGCTCTGATGTATTTTCCTTCCGGCTTAGTAACTGCTTGTGAATCCTACATCTGCTCCAACGGGGATAATGGCAAATTGTGTCACGTACTTTGACCACCAGCAGGAAGAGTCTGGCTCTTTATTCAGGTATTGATATACATTAGCAAGATCCCCTGGAGCTCTCTTCTCTCCAGGATGAGCAGCCCCAGCTCTCAGGCTCTCCTGTGCCCTAAGGCCAGTTCTAGCACTGTTGGGCACTCTTTCCCGGCTGTTTGCTAACAGAAAGCCTGGAGCAAACACTTTTCCACCCTCCTTCAGGCAAACTTTTTGGTCCCATTTATCTCAGTCGCATTTCCCGCGCTCTTTGCTCTCCCTTGGTCGTATCCACTCTCCGGGAACTCCTTCTGGACTCGGTGAAAACCCAGCCCAGTTCATCTCATTCCCAGGAGATCCACAGCCCTGGGCCGTGACCTGTCCCTCTTTCGCTGCAGGTCGGTTCAGACTTTCACACAGCTTTTCAAACGAAGAGCTGGAAGAGGCCTCCGGAGCTCCTGTGCTCCGCCCTTCTGCACGGCAAGGAAAGGAGCTGCTCCGCCCGCGGGCTCCCTGAGGCACGGCCCGCGCCGCCATCGCACCCCTCACAGCGCTGCCCCTCAGCACAGCGCCCCCTACCGGCCCACCGCTCCTGCCCCTCCGACTCCCGCGCTGCCTCGGCTGGCCAATGAGCTGCGCGGACGTCGCAACGGTCCCAGAGAGAGGTGGCCGGCAGCCGCCTGACCCAAATGGGAGGGCGAGGGAGGCCGGCGCCGCCGTTGTGTCGCTTCCCGCCCGAGCCTGGCTCATTCCGCCCTGCCGGGGGTTTCTCAGCTCCCACCGGGAGCCCCCTCCAACGGCAAACTGGTCAGGCACCCCTGCGGGCAGGGGCGAAGGGCTTTGTCCTGAGGACCCTTCGCTGCGGTGCATGCTGGGAATTGTAGTTCAAGTGCCGTGAAGGCCCAGCGAAGGTGAGCGGGGCGGGGCCAGGAGGAGGACTACAACTCCCGGGGCGCACGGGGCTCGCTTTCTTCCGTTCCGGCGGTGGCTGCGGCCGGTGGTGCGCGTTGGCCTCGGGACCCGAGCTTCTTCCGCCGCGCTCCGCCCTAAGGAGCCGCCCGGGAGGACGCCGGCGGCGGGCGGCCCGGCCCGGGGCTCCGCCATGGATCTCTTCGGGGACCTGCGGCGCATGAACAAGCGGCAGGTAGCGGCCAGGGCCCGGGCCCGCGGGGCGGGGCGGGAGGTGGGGGCCGCTCGGAGGTTCTGGAGCTTCGGGGCCGGCCGGGGCTGGCGGAGGGTGTCCGGGGGAGCTGCGGCTGCCCCATCGGCGGCAGTGTTCGAGGCCTGTGTGCGAGAAGCCTTTGTTAGCGAGCTCGCTGGCTCCTAGCAGGAGCGCATGGGCGCATCGCCCAGGCAGAGCAAGGCAGGATTGAAGCACACGCTGGGTTCGTGCTGCAGTGTGGTGTGCACGGTTGCGTTGGCGCTCCAGCCATCTGTTCCACCAGCTTCTGTGGGAATGTGATTTTAGCATGGAAGTCCACAGGCCTGCCGTGTGGGTCAGCGGTGCATATGGGTTGAAGTCCTGCGTTAAGCTTTTAACTACAGCACAGTAACTTTGTGAAACGATTGTCTTGTTTCATGCAGCTGTATTACCAGGTCTTAAACTTTGCTATGATTGTGTCTTCTGCCCTTATGATATGGAAAGGGCTGATCGTGGTGACTGGAAGTGAGAGCCCCATTGTCGTGGTGCTCAGGTAAGTGAATGTAAAGACTTTTTTTGTTCAAGTCCAAATGTGAATTTTGTCCTGTGTCTCCTCCCCTTCCCCTTGGATAGATTTGGAGTTTGAAGGCTCACCTATTTAAAGGAGCTCTCAAACGCTTCCTTTTTCCTAACTCTGGTTTCGTAAGAGTTAGGCTGCTTTTGTAATTGCAGTCTAGTTTTCACTGCAGTTTGTAGCAGCAGTGGATATGTGACACCTTTGAAAATCCAGGTTATCTCATTGCTTCCCTGGGGCAGTAAGGAAGCCTTCTATAGGCTGGCTCAGCTCGGGGCTTGCTGAGGCTTGGGTTGTGCTAAATGTCTGTGCAGTGTTACTGAATGGGTGTAGCAACACACTTCAGTTAAAATTGTGAGTTTATTTGTAAGAATGAACTTTGTTTTCATGGTGGTTCTTCCATAATGCTTATAAAGTCTCTCTCTCTTTCTGCTTGTAGTGGGAGCATGGAACCAGCTTTCCACAGGGGAGACCTGCTCTTCTTGACAAATTTCCACGATGACCCAATCAGAGCTGGTGAAATAGTTGTTTTTAAAGTTGAAGGCAGAGACATTCCAATAGTTCACAGAGTAATCAAAGTACATGAAAAGTAATGCAACTTGGCGTTTTCCTTGTTTCTAAATGTGCTCTCCTTCACCACGGCTTTTGCTCGTGTTCTGATTTGTTGGTATTTGATGACAAAAGGCAGTGAGGCCATGCTGGAACATAAGTCATCTCTAGGGTGTGATCCACTTTTGTCCCCAGTCCTGTGGCACGCTTCTTGAGACCCTGAGTTCTGTTCCTCATCAGAGGTTTGAAGCAGGTAAACCTGTGCCAAAGAGGAGTCCAGTAACACGAGCTGTACCCGTTGGTTTTGCCAGCAGTAGCAGTATGGGAGCAGAGTGCTTCTAATTCTGCACAGTGAAGGGTGCAAACATACTTGCCCCTCAGGAAGTGCTGGCCATGAACTGAAGGTGTTGAGAAGTATCTTTTGAGAAGTATCTGTTCTTCAGTGCTTTTTGTAACAGATCTGTACATCCAAGAGCTGCCTTTTTTTAATACCTAATTTGTCTTTGTGAAAACTCCTTGTTTCTTGATATCACTCCTTGCAATTAGCAGCTTCTTGAGCAAAATTAATAACTTAATGATTTTATTTAAACGGGAGCATTGAGCCAAAGTCTTGCATGCATCACCTGCATGTCTGCCTGATGCTTCAGTGAGTGACTAGAACTGTATTAGTGTTAGTGACAAAATACTGATTTTGATGTAGCTTTGCAGCTGCTTTAGAGGGTCTCCAGTATCTGTTTCCATCAAGGGAAGGACAAAGCTTTCTTTTGCCATAAGTGTAATTACTGAGAATTAAACAAGTGTCTAGAACTTGGAAGCAAATTGCACTGTGTTGTTACACCACTTTCTTCCCGAGGGAAGACTTTCAGGGTCTCCCTCAAATGAAACTTGTGAGTTAAGTTAATTCTCCAAGGTGTGATGACTTCAGGGGCTTTTGCTCCACAATTTGTGCAATAAGATTAAAATAGACAAGACCTCTTAGTGGAAACCGTTCAGCCTTTCAGAGTTAACTTTCTGATCTGTTGAAAATGCAGAGGGCTGGGGTTGTTTCTCTCTGATAGGCACATACAGCTTTTGCTCTGGATGGACAATATCCCTTTCACGTCCATTGTGTCATTGCCTATATTAAATGACAATCTAGGAATGTTTTTAAAAGGCATTTCTTGTTAAAATCTATTAATTCTGTCAGTAAGGTCTGTAATGTTAATGATTTAATGGTGTTAAATAAGCAGGGCTGGAAGCGAAAAGTGCTACAAGATTAGATAACACTGTTTATCTGTGTTGTGCTTTGTAGATGTTAATTGAGGCTTTTATATTAAGTGGTATTTAGTTTATCACCTCTTTGCCTTCTAGAGGAAATGGGAACATCAAATTTCTGACTAAAGGTGATAATAATGAAGTCGATGACAGAGGCTTGTACAAAGAAGGTCAGAACTGGTTAGAGAAAAAAGACGTTGTTGGAAGAGCAAGAGGGTAAGTAATGAAAACGTTCTTGATGGTTTAATAGAAAGAAAATGTGGAACTTAAATCACTTCCACTGTTGGTACAAAGTGGGTTTGGTATGGGGGGCTTTGAATTTCTTAAAGAAAATGGGAAGTAAAGTACTTTACATGGAAAAGTTGCCTCTGGTTCCTCTCACCAGTGTGGATCTCCAAGATACATCTTGCATAACTTGATTAATTTTTTTTATCTAAGGGGGGGAAAACCAATTGTTTCCCATTCAGCCATCCATTAGTGGCAGGATAAATGATTGTTTTACACCAACACTGAGTAACACTGAGAAGCTTCCATGTAATATTTTAGGGTTCATCTTACATTCAGCTGCTTTGTGAATTACAGGTTTTTGCCTTACGTTGGGATGGTGACTATAATAATGAATGACTATCCGAAATTTAAGGTATGTATGCAGACATTTCGGATACTTTAAAATAGCAAGTGAAGACAGTAAGAATGTTGCCTATAAAAACAGGTTAATAAATGTGGTTCTGTGTTTTGGTACCTAATGTAAAATGAGCTGGGTGCTCTTGCTTGTTTTAGCCTGTCTGTTATACAGTGGGACTTAGTATTTGGACTAACCTGAAAACTTTTAGCTTGTAGGATTTCCAGAAGTGTTTGCAGTTGTGATGGCTGTTTGTAATGAATATGATCCCATTGAAATAGTCCTGTAAACCTGTAGGAACCCAGCTCCATAATGGTGTACTGACCTAGATGGTGTAGTGTTGGACAGGGCATGCTTGGAACACTTTGTAAGAAAAATGATAACCACCTTTATTCCCTCTTTTCTCTTGCAGTATGCTCTGCTGGCTGTAATGGGAGCATATGTACTGCTGAAACGTGAATCCTGAACCAAAGGTCGCTTTGTTCTTGCAAAAGTCCAGAGTTAAATATACAGGAGGGAAAAAAACTAATATATTTCAGATCATTTCTGTATACAAAATTGCAAGTTTCTGTCTTGTCTGAATAAACTGATGAGAAAAGCTGTTGTCTGATGGTTAATTGTGTAATGGCATGTTTACTGCCTTACATAAATGCTGCTTTCAGTTAGGCTTTTGCCTGCCATATGCTAAAGCAGCTTGTGTCACTCCTTGGGATGCTGCTGGTTTCGATGAAGTGGTGCTGCACCTGAACCCACCTTCTCCCTCCTGTTAAGTATTTTTGTTTCCTGATTGCTTTCAATCCCTCTTTTCGTGACCATACACAGTGTTTTGATCAGTGCTTGCAAGGACACAGCATAGGGGTTAGGATGGGAAGTGGGTTGAGGGAGTTTAGTCGAACTGATGCCTGAAGAAAGCTGTCCAGGTAGGGCTGACAACAATAAACAACAAGGGGTATTTTTGATTAAGAACTGAGTGTAGAAACTTGGGGCTTTTCCCCTGGATTTGAAACGTGTTCTTTAGTGCTATAGGGGCACATAACCTGATGGCCTGATTTTGAGAGGCCTGATTTGTAGGGACTCTGTAGCTGTAACCATACTGCCTTTGTGTTCCCAGCTATAAACCAAACCTAACAACAAGATGTTATGGGGCTTTGTTAACACCAGTAAATTGCTGGGTGAATAGCAGAGTAGTTCACTTCAGTAATATTACCAATATGGGTATGACATAACTCATATTCCAGTGTTGAGGCTGTATTGTGCTCTTCTATCATCTGATACCTGAATAGTGTTAAACATAAAGTGGCTTTTTCATTTAAAAACTTGCCTGATCAGTGTTTTATATGAAATTCTGGCTTTTTCTCTCATTTCTCTTCAAATGTCAGTGTTTTACGCTCAACAAAACAGAACTTGTTTTCCTTGCTTGCTTTGTTTTTGTAGCCTTGATAAGGAACAGCATGAGGCTTCTTCCAGTGGCGTGTTGTTTCTTCTGTAATCCCTTAGCTCTACAAAACTATATCCTATTATACAATAATGGCACCTCTTCTGTTGTAAAGCTACTGCTGAAGGCAGACAACTGCTACATTTTTCCAAGTACTCCTTTTGTGTCCTAGTAAGCAATTTTCATGACAAACTGTATTATAAAATGACTTATTTTGTGTCAAATTGTGTGGAAATAAAATTGGCTATAATAAATGGCATGTCAGAATAATTTAGGTATCTGTAGTGCAGCCTTCCTGGAAGTCTCTGTCACAACTCAGAAAATTGAGTTTAGTTTTGGAGATGGTGTATGTGTAGTAGGGGACATTGATGTTGTTTCTTTCCCTCCTCCTCCTGTATTGCTGAAATCAGAATCCACCTCCTCGGTGCAATCACAGCCAGCTCTGGCTCTGGGAGGGGGATTTCTGGTAGAACCCCCATGACAGATTTGACACATTATTGTGGGAGTTTATTATTCTGTTGAGGAAATATGGGTTAGTAAAAAGATGAGGAAATATGGGTTAGTAAAAAGACAAGGAAAACATCTAAGCATGTGGGTTTATGCTCAGAAAAGCAGGTTGTATTTCTCAGGTGTGATATCCCCTGTCTTACTTTAACTTCCTGCACATGTGGTTGTCAGTGTGGCTGTATCTGCTGCTCTTCATGTTCCATAATGCTGGATGTCAGTGCAGGCCTGCTTTGTATGGGTTTGGCTGCTTGCCCAGAGATCTGCTAGTGCATCTGCCAAAGCAACTTTGGTCAGCACATATACACTCACTTGGTTAACCGTATAGGTAATTTACCCATCTACATGGGTAAGGCTGTAAAGAAGATGGAGCTCAGCTTTTCTCAGTGGTGCCCAGCGATAAGGCAAGAAAGAATTCCATCTGAACGTTAGAACCAGTAACTTTTACTGAAATAGGCTGAAACCATAGCGAAACCACTAAAAACAAGAGTGAAAGCACTAAAAGATGGTACCTTTCCATGCAGAAATATATTAGCTTGCTGGCTGGTGGCTGCTTTGTCCAGCCAGTTTGGTTGGCTGCCTGTGGAGACCACTCACAACGTCTGGATCGGGTTGTTCTCGATCCTGCTCTTGACTTTTCATTCCTGTCATGGAGCAGCTTCAAGCCCCCACTTCCATTTCTGATGATCTAGGGAGATAGTGCTGCTTATTAATTTCTGTAGAGGAGAAGTCAGAGAGGAAAGGAGTGCCAAAAGCTTTGCCCAGAACCTGAATCTCTGGTATAAACCCTTTCCTTCTGCCAGGTAACATACAGAATGTTTTAGTTCTTGGGCCGATAAGCAATGATAAATGAGCTTCAGTGGGCAAGTGCGTAGCAGGAGAATACTTTCTGCTGTGAATTGCACTCTGACGCTAGAATGATTTAATGTCTGCTAAATGTTAAATTGTGTTTGCAACAGAGAGACTGCAGTTGCTGTTTGATAACGATTTGTAATTGCATATCACCAGCTCTCTCTGCTCGTCCCGCTAAGGCGATTTTAAGGGGATGTTGTGTGTTTTTGTAAGGTGATTTAACATGTTACAGCCAAACTTACCCACATTAAATTCAGGTATATTGCTGCTCCTTGTGCTTCAAGCAGAGTGTTACATTCTCTCCCCAGAAAGGAGGGACAGACTGCTCTTGTGCCTGTGGTTTGGCAGGTTATAGATGGGGCTGACTGACAAAAAGTGGGTTAAGATGCTTTGTATTGGATGCTTTCCTTTTTCTATAAATACAACTACTGCAGTTGCCTGCTCTGCTTCCAGGCTGCAGCTTCCCTTTGAAGCCAGGGCACATCAAGGATCTAATAAGCAGACCTGCTGACTTCCTAAGTGGAGGCAGTGCTGCAGTGATCCTTGAAGCTGCGGTAGCTGGTTCACCTCAGCCTACACGCTGCTTTAGACATCAGTACCCCTGGGGAGCACGGCTGGCTTGGCTACTGGTGTGAAATACTGTGCAGTGTGTCCCTGGAGAAAAGGAGGGAGCATTTGAAAGCACTTCTCAGCACTTTGGTGTTTGGTGTTAGGCTGGGGGCGCAGGGCAGCCCTGCCACTGCTTGCTGTGCCCCTCTGCTCCTCACTGCCCTTCTGGAAGGGCAGCGCTGGAGGTGGCCGAGTCCTGCTGCCACATACTCAGGCTGAACTGTTGCCTGTGTTGGTAGAGGGAAAGTGAGTATGTGGAGTAACTGGAGGGAGAACTCCAGTTTAAGCCTTGTTCAGCAACTCGTTTCTCTCACTGTTTAATCAAGATAGTAAGCAACGGTGATGAAAAGGACGTTTTCCTCTGTGTACATGGATTTTACCAATGTTTCTTTGAACATCTTAAGGGCTAAAAGCAAACAAAGCATAAGCCACCCACATGGCAAAAACTCAATACGCTTCTCTGCTCCGCAGCTTGACTTAAATAAGTATATTCCATCTCTTCTGTCATCATTTATGCTCCAGTACCCTGCTTTTGTCTAGAGAACTAACTGCTTCTCTATCATCTGTGTGAATACACTATCAGCACAGACTGTATATACACACACATGCGCTATAGATAGTCGGTGTCTACATGTAGGTGCGTGGAGGTCTGACGTGGACATGGCCATCGCCTGGATTTTGAATCTGTTTGCACGTGTTTGTCCTCTGCTGTGGACAAAGCTTTGTTCCTTCTGCAACCACATTAGGACGTCAGTGCCCGGTGCTGATGAGCACTTTTGCTAGAAATAAAACTAAAGGTATATGTGGACAATCCGAGTGCAAGAAGGGCTGGGAGTGGAGCCCCCTGGCTCTGTTTGCCTGATGCACAGCGTGGCTCTGCCCTGGGGATGTCTGAAGCCTTTGGCTTACCTTCCAGCCAGCACAGGGCTCCAGCAGTTGCGGGCAGCCCAGCGCTGGGCGCTGGACTGTGGCCTCTCCTTGCTCCCAAGGGACAGTGCCCCTTCTGCCAGCTGCTGGATGGCTGCTGCTTCCCGTTTTGCTTCTTGCGATGGGAGTCTAGGGTCCCTTGAGAGCCCTTTGGTTTGCTGATGCCTGTCCTTCCTTCGTCGCCCGCACTTGTCCTGCTGTTTTGTCTTTGCTTCCCCCCTGGATTTGTGTCACACAGGTTCCTCAGCTGTTTTCTCCAACACAATCCAGTATTTATAAACCCAGCAGCTATATGTGGAAGGAAGTTGTCATTTGGGAAATAAACCTGGTAGTTTCAGATTCCTTCAGTGCTTATTTTCCATGGATTTAGTTGCAACCCAACAAATTGCAGATGAGTCACCTGCCACTGGCTGCACTGTCCCAGCCCCAGCTCGTGTGGAAATCCTGCTGGAACAGCTCAGGCTGTCCAGGGAAGAAGAGCCCTGACCCTTCACCATGAGCCCTGCGCTTAACCTGCACCCTGAGCCCATGCTGAGAGGTGCTTCCCCTGACGAGCACCAAGCAACAAGCTGCCTGAGCCGGGCACTTCCGAAACACAGCACAAACGTCGGCTGTGCCCCGTCAACCACGTTTCCTGTTTCCTACTGCTCAGCCCCTGTAAGGCGGGGAGCTCTTGATGGCAAAATGTCTTCAGCTCCTCAGAGAGCTGCTGCTGCGGTCAGCTCTGGGGCTGTCTGCGGGCGCCTGCCCTCCCTGCAGGTGGGAAGTGCTGCAGATGAAGTCTATTCAGCACCTCCAACATTTACCAAGTATTCCTGGGTGATTGTGCCCTATTATTGCATTGCTGATACGCTCCAGCCATTGTTTGCTCTGTACATCCATTACAGCTGCCTCCGACGGCAGGATCCCTACAAAGGGAGTGATGAAAGGCGCACCATTCTTCTGTTAGCTAGCCCTTTCTCTTGCCGGGACCCTGCCTTGCTGATAGAACGCTCAGAGCTGTCTAAAATGTAAAGGAAGCAAATTAAAGAGTGTCACTGTGGTAACAGCATTTAAAACCCGTTCGTGTTTCCTGCTGCGGAGCACTACGAGAGTTCACTTTGCCGTGGGATACATGAAAGGTAGAAAGGTATTTTAAAATGGAGAGAGCTGCTTCTGGGTGCTCCAACACAGATCGATGTGATCAGGTTTCCTCTTTAACAAGGCTTGTCTCAACTGAGTCACAGTTCCTAACGTACGTTTATGGTATCTGGCTCTTCTTTCTGTTGGTGGTGGGGGGGTCCACTGTATTATTTCCGTATGTTATCAGATGAGTATTATTCTGAAGGGTTAATAAATATAATAATTTAAATAAACCCCTATTACCTTTTTTTATCCTTATGAACAAGTAAAGAAAGAAATTATAATGATGCACAAATGTATTCCAAGAGCGAGCTGGATCTTCAGCTGGGCTGAGGAAGGTGGTGAGGCCAAGGAGGAAGGGTGCTTATTTGGGAGCATCCCTGCTGTCCTTGCCCAGCACCCAAATAACCTGATGAGCACAGACCAAGGCGCTCATCAACCTACACATGGTCCAGACCTTGACAGCCTCTTCTGTGCCCACCTTTGCACCCATCTCCCTGGGTGCCGGTGGGATCCCTCAGCCCAGCACATCCTCAGCATTCTGGACAGCTTCCTGGATTTCCAGTTTCTGGCAAAGAGCAATGAGGATGTCCCACGGGTGGCAATTTTGTGCTGGATCACCGTCACTCGGCACAGAGCACGTGCTGCACTGCAGGCTGCTAGAGGAATGCCACTGAGGCATCAGAATACCATTGTACATTAAACAAGAACGCATAATTAATAACCAAAATAAAGGAATGAATCACATTAATCAGTAGAAGAAGATGCAATAAGCTGAGACTAAGCAAGGGAACAATTTAGCTCGTACAGGAGGATACACAATCGAATTCCAAAGCGATTGTACTCGATGGCTTGCCCAGTAATCATGTTAGTTTGCATCCATGGTAGTTCCCAGTGGGTGTAGTTCAGTCCCGGCCAGGCAAGGCCAGCTGAAGGATCTGGCAAGCCCCTGGCACTCGGCTCTGTTAACAGTGTACTCCACCGAGGTGCCTAGGGAGCGAGACACCACATAAAGTGTACCAATTCCATGTGCCTCCATCCCTGCCTCTGTTCTCCTCGAGACAAACAGCACATCAGGACTCCATATCCCTCTGCTACCTCCACCTTCACCTCAGTGGAACTACTGAGTACGTGTTTCAGCTTCCACTTTTTTGTGGCCCTTACTGTCGCCCATTGCCTCCTTCACTGATTCACCCACCCTCCCCTCTGCACTGCCTCTTCGGGATGAAGGTCCCTTCACCCGCTATTACAAAGCTGACCGGTTCCAGGTGCTTTAGACTGCTGGAAGTTTCACGGGTTCTCTGCGCAACAAAACCAGCCAGTCCTGTAGATCTGTGAGGGGCGTCCCCGTCACCCGTGAAGGCAAATTTATGTGAGAGTGGAAACTAAAGAGACCCTTTGCACAAGGTGCTCTATTCCAGTGAGCCTCGGGCGATGCTATCCTGTGAGCCTGGTCGCTTCACAGCCGTCCCTCCCGCTACAGAAACGCTGGAGCACGCTACAAGCTCTTGTTAAAACCCATGCCCCGGTTTGGGCGCTGCAGTGAGCGCCGCAGGACGCTCCTGCCGGCCCCATGCCCGACCTCTGCAGCCGTGGGGGCAGGACGGGGCGAACGCGAGCGGGACGCCTGGGAGCGGGTCCCGGGGCTGCGGACGGCATCGGGCGGGCGGGGGCAGCGCGGTGCTTCGCAGGGAAGGGCCCCCCCGTCGGGGCGGGGGCCGGGGGGCGGCCGCAGCCCCGCCAGGAGGCGTCAGGCGCCGGAGTCCCGCTCGCGCCCGGTCCCGGCTCCGTATAAATGGGCGGCGGCGGCGGCGGCGGCGGCGGCGGCAGCGCTTCACCCGGACGGAGCCGGAGCTGGAGCTGGAGCTGCGCAGCGGCGGCACCGGCGGCCCCGGCGCGGCAGGATGGGCGGCGGCGGCCCGCGGCGGCCCGGAGCTCTGCCGCTGCTGGCGCTGGCGCTGCTGGCGGCACAGGGCGGCTCGGCTCCCCTGCAGCCCGGCGGCTCCCCCGCGCTCTCCAAGATCTACCCCCGCGGCAGCCACTGGGCTGTGGGTAAGTCTCCGTCCGGCCCGACGGCGCTCCCGCGGCGGCTCCAGGTGCCTCGTTCCGGAGGACACGGGTGCGACCGCCCGGAGTCCAACCGAGCGCCCCTGTCCCCGCCGTCGGCTCGGGGGATGGCTGCCGGCAGAAGCCCCGGCTCCCGCCGCTGCCCTGGAACCGACGGCTCGGGGCGAGCGAGTCCCCGACGGGCGCTTCCCTGTACCCGCCGGTGCGGGCGGGCTCTGTGCGCTCCCCGAGGGTCGGCAACCTGCGTGCCGGGCAGGCTCTGCCCCAGCACCCCGCGCTTGGCGGGGTAACGCAGCTTTGACGGGTTCATTTGGCGATGATGCTTCTACCGCTGCCTTTCCTCAGAGATGCAGGAGCCCAAACCAGAGCCCGAAGCAGCCCAGGGAGCTGTCGGCACCTTGGGAAGCCCTGGTCCGGCCGACGCCCCGGGGCGCTCGGCGGGGGGGCTCCTCCAGCGCTGCCTCTCACCCTCCCCATCCCAGTAACCTCCTTTGCAAACTAAAGCCAGCTACGATTTCAGTTTGATGGCCATAAAGTACGGTATATCAAAAGTGCACCCAGTTTAGCTCCTAGAAAGGCACCGGAACATAGCTTTACACCGCAGTTCCCGCATGGCAGGTCAAGGCAGGGAATGTCTCAAGCCTGCTTCATACGGTTGGACTCAACGCTCTTAAAGGTCTTTTCCAACCTAGCTGATTCTATGAGTCTCCACCCACTTCTTATTCCAGCAATCTTACCAGGTGCCTGTCTCTAGCGCCAGGCACAGTGCTTGGGTTTCTCTGCCTTTTCTCAGCAACTTTTTCTCTGGCAATGTAGAATAAAAGATGGGGGAAATGGTGTGTGGCATTTCCAGTTCCAGCTGTGCTTTGACATTGTCTAAGCCATTCCCTCCGTGCTATCCATCAGTTTCATCTTCCAGCTGATGCTTGAGCAACCAAATCTATACCAGTCTTGGGTAATTTCATGCTACCGTAATTGTTGTTCCAGGGCATCTAATGGGGAAAAAGAGCACTGGAGATTTTCCTTATGCTTATGAAGAAGAAAATAAGACCCCATTTTCAGCATTACCTGAAAATATGAAGCAGCTGGAAGACTACCTGCAGTGGGAGGAAATCTCCAAGTATTTGCTACGGCTGCTGGAAAGGAGCGAAAATAGAAGTGCTCATGTTGTAAAAGGAGGGCTTCCCTGGTACACCAGGAATACCTGGGACACAGATGACAACAGCAGCTGGAAAAACGTAAGTAAGGAAAAACCTGTATGAGCACTCCATATTGTTCACTTTTCATTGAAAAAGTAACAGACCAGCTTCCTCTGGCTTGTGGGTTGTCCAGAAAAGCAGCACAAATGCATCTTGTGCACTAGTCATTCAGTAAAGTAAGAGTCTGCTCTCGATCACTGCTTTACTGATTAGTGATTATCTTGATTGCCCTGTCCCTGGCAGTGTTTAAGACCAGGCTGGACGGGGCTTGGAGCTACCTGGGCTATTGGAAGGTGTCCCTGCCCGTGGCAGGGGATTTGGAACTGGATGAGCCTTCAACCCAAACCATTCTGTGATTCTATGGTTATATATATTATTATATGTATTATATATGTTGTAATTTTAGTGGGTTAATTTGCCACTGGACATAAACTCAGATTTTAGTGCCTGCATTTCCTTCAAGTCACTCGGTTGTTCCATTCTCTTCTTTTCCAGCACCTCATGCTCATCTGGCCACATCAGCACCCAGCTGTGTATTAATCCAGCAAAAATAAGCTGGTGTGAAAACCAGGTGTGAGTATAGCGGGCAGGAAGAAGGCAGAGTGTGTTGTGTATAGCAGCACATCACATCGCCTGTCACCCTCGAGTGCTCATCAGAGGACGGAGCATCTGGGTTGAGGAGTTTCCTCTGTTCCCAGCTCTGGCTCGTCTTCTTCTTCCCTCAGGTTAATGGATTTACCAGCACTATTTCACGAGATAACACGTCTTTGGACCAGACTCACCCCTGTTCTTTCGGAAAATCCTGTAAACCACACTTGGAAGTGTATCAGTGAGGCTTTAGAGAAAATAGGCAGGGCCTAAATGACACAAAATTGCAGAATTTACTAGAAAACTCCTGCCTTTATAATGCCTCAGGTACAGCCACGGTGACAGAACTGCAGGGGTTTGAAATAGAACGCAAAGATTACTACAGCCCCTTAAAGACATTGGTGGGAAGATTCTTTTCTTCCTATATTCTACTGCAATATCATGTAATTACTATTCCTCCCTCCTGAAATCCTGGTGCGCTGAAGTCAGTATTTGGGGTTTGATTTGAATATGGGTAAGAAATGAGAGCCGATATTTAAGTCTCTCATACCACTAATACAAATGCCATCCATAGGTTTCTTTCTGGCTTTATGACAGTGATACTTGCAGTAACAGTGATTGCTCTTATCAAAAGAGGGAACTGTGTCGTCTTCAGCTCTGCAGTGGGCAGCTTTGTCATCAGATGAGACAAATCCCATTTTGCTATGGAAAGAGGGAAATATTTTGACTTTGAAAAGTACTTGGTAATGAATCGTACTTTCAAAGGCTGAAAGTTACCCCCGGTAAGTGTAGACATATCCAAGTGTGTGTTCTTTTACCCTGCAGCAATAGCCACATTTTTGTGCTCAGACCGTGAACATGTACATGGAATAATGAGATTATCGCCTTAAATATCCAGATTTCTCCAGTGATTAGATTTCTGCTGAAAACCGTGTCTTCTGTGTGAGCAGGACTTGCAGGACTGAACCTTGGATATCCAGCATTCAGCAGTTACTTTGTCTCTATCTTGAAGTAAAACATAACCATGAGAGTAGTATGAGTAGTAGGTGCCCTGTGCTTTCCTACTGCTGGACACCGATACCTGATTCTCTGCAGCCCAGATAGATGTGTTTTATCGGTTTTCCTTTGCCTTCAGAAAGTAAAACCCTAGCACCTGATGGTTAAGCTTTGTGTCTGCTTGAAATCTGTCTTCCAGGTGAAGATCAGAAGATGGGAAGGAATGTGCTTTACTTTTCTTCAGGGCTGTGATAGATATTTAAATAATGATCATTATTATTTTCAATAGAGGAGGCCGTATTTACGGGTACCTGTGAATGCCAGTCATGTGCGCACAAAGGGATACAAGAGCATTTGGATTCTGTAGCTCTTGACTCTAGATTTCCCTGGGTGTGAGGGGTTCGGTGTTGCACAGGTTAGACATCCCCCTTGTTTAAGGTGCTGCTGTCCCACAGCTCCCACAGGGGCCCCGTGTACAGGAATGGTGGATGTAGCTGTTTGCCTGAGGGGAGCAAGCTGGTGATGATGGTGCGGTGCACGTAGGAACCTTGTACCTGGCACTGAATACTTCTCCAGGCATATTGTGTTTGAGTTCAAAATAGGAACTGCTCTAGGAGGAGTGAGGCACTGTATTTCCAGTGGACTACTGCTCACTGTGAAATGCCCTTTTGGACTGAGGCATTGGAATGTGACCAAAACCCAGGAAATCATGAACCCCATCATGAGCGATGGAGCAGCCATCCCAGGACCGGATCACCAGCAAGGGGCTGTGGGTGCTCTTTGTCGGCTGAGCATACACTTGCAGAGGTGCTGACCATGAGTCCCTGGCTCTGTGTGTGCAGCTCTGTGTTCCCATCCACTGATTGGGAGTGAGAACTAGGCCTACAGCGGTGCACCTCAGTTAACTTCTTCTGTTTTCAGTTATTAGCAGGCAAATTAAGCTCTTGCCTGTGAAAAAATGACAGCTAAAGTAGGTAAAGATCAGAAAGGAACTCTGCTGCAAGTTAGACGCTCGGTTTACACTAAGTAAAAGTAACTTGGAAAATAAGCTTTACATTGTTTCTGTGGCTTGGCTTTTCAACACTAATGAGACACCATATAAATGAGACAGCAGGCAGAAGTCTTTGGGAGGATGACTTCCCTCATGCTTTGGCAGTTGGTTATTACACTAACTGAGACAAATGAGGTCTATTTTGGAAAGATTATTAGGAATGTGTTTGCTGTGTGAATACCCAGAGCTAGGGCTAGTTTGGACAGCTTATTGGGAATGCACTTGTTATGTGAACACACAGAGCAGATCTGTACCGGGCTTATTAACTTAGCGAATGACTTTCTCCAGGACTGTTCTATAAGTAATATTCTTCTCTTTTGATCAGATGGTGGACTATCTGCTTCAAGTTGTGAATACGAAAGAGAGCACTCCAAGCTGAAAGAAGGTCTCTAAATCATCAAGAAGTGGAATACTTTCAATAAGAGACTATATTTCGCAAGCACTTGATTGCATCAGATAATTAACAAGGTCTCTTTTCTGTAAACAAGATTTCCTTGGTGTAAAATACCTAAATACACATATTCTTGTATGTTCAAGCAGTGACTAAACTCTTTACTTCAAGGCTGCATTTTCTCACTTGAATGGCTTTGATACATTTAATTGTCATGGAAGGGTCTTCCAATTAATGATATGACTTATCTAATCAGTTCATCTCTTAGCTCAAAACTAGATGACATTTCCACATTCGCAATAAATAGTACTATCGAAAAGGCTGACTTTATACTCTCATTTGGGTTAATAAAATGGAAATTGGCTGTGCCACAGCCAGTAACAAAGAAACAGCACAATGATTCATTCCCACCGAAGCTCTTCTCCAACTGAATTGCTCCCTGCTCTGTAGTTTTTTGTCACTCCAGGGGAGCTGACACAGCCTTCCCAAGGCATGGAGTGTGTGGTGCTCCCCCACATGCAGGCAGCAAGGAGATCTGCTGGACAGACAGACCAAGGAGAGGGCAGTAAAGGGCCACAAAAGGTGATTCAGGGGCTTTTCCGTCTCTCCTAGAAGGAAAGGCTATGGCTTTTGTTGGACCAGGTGGCCTTTAAGGTCTATTCCAGCCTGTATTCCGTGATGCTATGGCTCTATGAGCTGTTCAGCCTGGAGAAGAGAAGGCTCGGGGGGGTCTTACCAGGGAGGGTGTAAAGGAGAGAGGGCCGGGCTCTTTCCAGTGGTATCAGTGACAGAACCGTGGGCACTGGGCACCTCTGAACGTCAGGAAACACTTTGTCACTGTGACGGTGGAGCCTCCCTCTTTGGAGCTATCCACAAGCCACCTGGGCACGGTTCTGGGTAACCGGTGCTGGGTCGCACAGTGACGTCCACCCCGGCCGGCCGGCAGTGAAGGGGTGAAATGGGGCAAATGCGCGTCCTTGCACACAGCTCGTGCAAACGGTCCCGGCCCCGCCGGTCCCGGGCAATGACCCCCCCCCCCCCCCCCCCCCGCCAGCCACCCCGGAGCCAGCGCCGCGGCCGCTTGAGGTGAAGTTCCGGCCGCGTCCACCAGGCGGCGCCCTCGCGCCACTGTCCGTGCCCGGCCGGTCCCGGCAAAGGAGGGAGCTCCCGTGCGCCCCGGTCCTGCCGTCGGGCGGGGGGCTCCTGGCTCCGTGCAGGGCCACCCTGGGCAGCTCTACCCAAGCGCTTTGCCAGGACACCCGGAGAGGAGAAAGCCCTGCCTCAGTTTCCCTGCACGTAAAATGGGGCTCCCCCGTCCCGCAGACGGCACCAAATAAACTGGAAGGGTCTCCCGAGCCCATCCGGCAGGGATGGAGGGTTGGCCCCGGCCAGAGCCAGCCCTGCGCTGCTGGAAAGCAGCTGAGCTGGACTCCGTGCCAGACCTCTCCGTGGCTTAAATAGGTCAGGTGTCCTTGGAAGTCTGCTTGAGTTCTGACAGGAGTTTGAACAGCGGTGGGAAGGCAGAGAGATCAGAACGCACTTTCTGTGGGAAATGGTGCCCTCGAGACAAGAGTGTCATGATGGCATTTTCCTGATAATTATGTATTCAGAGATCTTCAAAGCTCTTTATGCTGTCTTCTGTCCCTCATAGCACCGACCTGTGCAAAGCTTTACACCTGTGTGTGCTGAGCCTGGGATTTCTGAGCTGGGCAGAGGCAGCCAGGCCTAACGGAAAGACTTCTCACGAACAGAGGTCTGTCTACCTGTCTGCATTTCACATCTTAATGAGAACTCACCCGGGATTAACCTCCTTTGCCAGCGGAGGCATTGCTACAGGTGAAGCAGCTGCAGAGATGCCCAGATTCTACTTTTCCAGAGCTTTGCAGCAGATGCAAACCGGACGATTTCATGTATAGCATAAAGGAATGCGTGCCCATCCGTACTGTTCCCAGTGGAAAAAGCTGCTCTTGGGAAAGCTCTCACAAGTACTCACAGCTTCGCTCCCCAGACCCTAAGCCTGGTGCCACGAGTCACTGTGACCACTGACAAACCCTGTCCTACAAGTTCACCTCTCCCCAAAGGTAACAACGTTCGCTGTCTGCAACTGCCTCCTTGCAAAGGAGTACATTTCTTAGCATTCCCACTATTTCTTTTATCCGTGCTGTTATTCCTTATTCAGATGTTGCAAAGAATACAAATACAGACGCTAAAAATACTTCCTCGCTAATACAGTTTAAGCAAAAGAAGAACTAGATCACTCGGAACAGGCCATGCTAATAGCCTTAGCAAAGTTGGAGTAAAGAAGTGGTTAAGGATCTAGATGATTTAATCCACTTTTAAGAAAAGGTTTTACAGTGAGCAATTAGATGCTGTTTAAGGAATTAATCACTAATGGGTCATTAACTCTGACTGCTATTGTACAGTTAACAACCGGAGGCAGGATTATTAGACTCAGCACCCAATTAAGGAGAAGATATTTACAACAAAATGAACAAATGAGCTTTTAAAATGGAATGGGACAGTTTGAGGGAAGTGTAGGAGCACAGACAACCAGGCAGGGCCCAAGGGAGCCCTGATTTTCTGTGTGCCTCTGTCCCTGTCGTTCTTTGGGCAATATTTACCTGCCTGTGCCCGCTGCTGCTTGGCTGTCGAACTCTTTCTTTTTAGCAATAAGCTCATAGCTTTCCTGGAAGGACGTGACAGCACAGTTTATGCATTACAGGGTTCACATACGCAATGTATTAAAAAAGACCCGCTTAATATGTCAGTAAAAGAACAATCGCCACAGCTTGAGGTTCTCCTTCACTCCTTACTCCCAGGACCGTAATGGAAGTGAGGATCTGGTTTGTTTTCTGCTATCCTGTCATGCTTTTCTCTAGTGTTAGTCCCCAAGCACCTCAAGCAAGCACCAGTGCCGATGACAGCACTGATCAGAAAGTTGGGGGGGGGGCAGTCCAATGTCCTTACAGGCTCAGAAGAACCAGGGGCAGCAGGGAAGGGAGGGCAGGGCTGTCAGAATGGGGGAGAACATCGCTGACATCTCGGGGGGTTGCTTGCTCATCAAGAGCAATAAGCACAGGCAGGAATCGGGCGCCAGTTGAACGTGCTCGCACGCAGGAGGGTTTTGGGCATCAGAGCCACAGCTGGACCACAGCCGAGTAATGACAAGAGGGATTGTTCCCATGGCGAGGAGGAGGAAGAGCGCGCGGAGCCTGCGCCATCATTCCTTAGTGTGCGTCGCTACTGACGCAGCCCGGGGTGTGCGGGCGCTTCTCGAGCACACCAAGAGGCATCCTTCCTTTGCAGCCCCCTTGGGGATGCCAACAAAGCTCACCTGGGAAAGGACCGCTGGAGTGAGACCTGAGCCCAAAGAAACAGTTTTTTGCTCTTCTCCTGTTTCCCCCTGAGTTTACTGAGGCCTCCTCACAGAGCTAGCAAAGTATCTCCCTGGTTCTGAGAGCAGCAGCGCTTTCTTTCCCTAAGTGCAGGGCACCTTCTTTGCCAGGGAAGCAAACAGCAGTGTGCTGGGAAGGCTGGGCACCACCATGGCCGTACAAACAGCGGCCATGCACCATGGCCCAAGCAGAGCTACATCCCCCCTCGGTTCACTGGGGAGCACTCGCTGGGGCTCCCTGCACCCCCCGGAGCAGAGCTGCTCAGGGAAGAGAAGCCCGGGCCCAGGGTGAGCTCCGCTCCAGAGGCAGGTTGGACCTGCAGGGACGCTGGGGAGAGAGGAAAAGGCATTTCAAAATAGAGGGATTCCTGTTATTATCTGTAAAAGCAGCTCTCCAGACAATAGGCGGGGGCTGCTGAGGAGAAGGCTGTGAAGGGATGTTTAGAAACTGCTGTCTAAGGTTAAAAAGCTCTCTGAAGTGAAGCTGAACAAAGCTGACATACTTGTTTCTGACAGGACTCTTAAAAGATACGCACAGATTGTGAAAATATAATTAGACGCCAGCCTTTGTCTGGCCACAACGAGTGGGAAATGGTGAAAGGAGAGGTCTCCCAGTCTGCATTGAATCATCCCCAGGACACAATGAGGGCACTTGTGCATCCTTCTCTCTTCCCTAATGAGAAACGTTAATTGCCACAACCTCCAGAGTGTGTAGAGCACCCTGTGCCCAGCGGAGGAGAAGGGGTGTTTCATTACAGCTTCTCAGCCCCATTACAGGCAGTAACGGAGATAATGGAAAAGAAAGATGCCACAGTTTTGGTTTCAGCAGCCTGGCGATGGGCACCGCGCGCGCAGGGGAGCCGGCTCGGCTCAGCACCGTTCTGGCCCCCGGGGGCTGCACTGGGCAGGATGCGCCCCCGTGGGCCCTGCTGACAGCTCCATGCTCCCAGTGCCCGGCAGCTACTGCCCGTGTCCCGCAGCCAGGCCTGGCCCAACCCTCCGCGGTCCCCGGCGGCGCAGACCTGGCCCGAGCAGCCCGTTTGGGTGCACAGCCCCACACACAGCCCTCACACAGGACGCGCCATGTGAGGGTGCAGCAAAAGCAGAAAACCCTCCCCAGGCAACGCAGGCCTCGGTTTCCAGGCACCTTACACAGCTCCTCACCCTACTGCAGCTTTTATTGCAACTAAAGTGTCCAGCCAAGGAGGGAGAGCAAAGGTTGTTTTCTCTTCTAAGCTATGATCAGGGCCCTAACTCTGCAGGGCACGTGGAAAAGGGAATTAAAAGGACCACAAAATACAAAGCAAGTCAAGGCGTGGGGGAAAGGCTGGCGCGAGGGACAGCCCTCTTTCACCTGGCTGTCCACAGAGCAAGAGCAGGGCGAGGGTGTCCCTTGGGCGTCCCAGGAGCAGCCTTCCCTGCGGGTTTCTCCCGGGGCGCCGAAGAGGAAGTTCAGATTGTCTGCCAGGGTTTGCCGATGGACTGGATGTGCTCCTTGGCCTTCAGCCGCAGGGCAGCAATGCTGGTGTTGCGGGGGTCTGCCTCGTCCAAGGGGAACTTGTCCACAAAGGTGGCTCCACACTGGTATGGCGGCGGTGGCCCCATAGCCCCCAGCGGCTGCAGCGCGTGGGTCACTGCGGGAGAGTTCAGGAAGGGCGGTGGGGTGTAGGTGCCGGGCAGGCTCTGCGGCGGGGACACGAAGCCGGGCAGGCTCTGCAGGGCCGTGCTGCTGGGCACTGGTGGGCTGAGCCACGTCTCCAGGGGCAGGTTGCTGCTGAGAGGACCCATGGGTGTTGCCTGCGGTGAGCGGTTGAAGGAGAGGATGGGCGAGTCCTGCAGCTTCATGGAGGTCACTTCCAGCTTCTCCTGCCGCCTCCACTTGGCCCGTCTGTTCTGAAACCACACCTGCGGGCAGAGCGGCGTTAGCCGGGACGGCACCGGGGGGACCGGCGGCCCCGCGGAGGACAGGGGCTCTGCCCCAGGCGCAGCGGTGCACACGAAGTGGAACACACGGAGCGGCAGCCGCGGGGCACGGGGGGAGCCCCGCCACGGGGAGAGCAGAGCAGAGCAGCGTGAGCCGGCAGCGCGGCCGGCCCGTCCTGCCTCCCCTGCCCGCCCGACTGTGCCTGCCTGCCCG
This sequence comes from Pezoporus wallicus, assembly GCF_028554395.1. NCBI lineage: Eukaryota > Metazoa > Chordata > Aves > Psittaciformes > Psittacidae > Pezoporus > Pezoporus wallicus. Next base: position 267,034 of record NW_026637394.1, read on the forward strand.
CCCTCCTGCCCTGCCCGCCCGGCTCAGCTGCCCGCAAGCCGCCGCCCTGGGTCACAACCGTTTCGGCTGCCCCGGGCCGGGTCACGCCAGCCAAAGGGCAGCGGCCGCGGCTGCTGAACGGAGAACGGCCCCGCGCTGCAGCCCCGTGGGGCCGCTCCGCACGCACCGGTCGGTGCCGGGCTGGGCTCCAGGGCCGGTGCTGCTCCGGCCGCCGGGAGTGCTGCTCCACGCCGGGCCGGGGAGCTGGGGGCTCCAGGAACGCGCGGCTGTGCCGGGGCAGGCCGTGAGGGGCTCCCGGGGCCGGGGGCTGCCAGTGCGGGCGTTACCTGGACGCGGACCTCGGGGAGGTTGACCTTCATGGCGAGCTCCTCGCGGCTGTACACGTCGGGGTAGTGGGACTTCTCGAAGGCGCGCTCCAGCTCGTGGAGCTGGTACGTGGTGAAGGTGGTGCGGTTCCGCCGGTGCTTCTTCTTGGGCTGCTCCTCGTCCGACGGCTTCCCCTCGCCGCCGCTGCCGGCGGGCAGCTCGGGGCTGGCGCTGCCGGGGCAGTACGGCTCTGGCGGGGGAAGAGCGGCGTGTCACCGGGAGGGCGACCTCCCCGCCGGGCCCGCCCGAGGGCGAGCCCCTTCGCTCGCCCGCCCGCCCCCCCCGGCGCCTCCCGCCCGCCGCGCTCACCTTGGAAGCGCTCGGCGCGGGCCTGGGGCTCGGCCGGCGGCGGCTCCCCGGGCATCTTGGGGAGGCAGTGGCGGGCACCGCGCCGGTCCGCCTCCTTGGCGCTGCCGTCGGGCGGGAAGGGGCCCAGCATCCCGTCCTCCTTGGTGAACCCCAGGATGGCCTCGATGCTGTGCAGCCTCGACGGGTTTCCCCCGGGGCTCCGCGCCGCCTGCGCGGACAGCGAGAAGGCGCCCTCGGCCATGGCGAGCGGGGCGCCGGGCGGGTGCATGGGGCTGCCGGCCCGGGGCCCCGGCACGGCGCTGCGCTCCCGCCCGGCCCCGGGGCGGTGCGGGCAGCTCTGGCACGGCGCCGCCGGGCGGGCTGTGGCCTCCTTGGGGCGGGGGAGGAGTGCCGGGGGGCGGCGGGTGAAGGGGAAGGCGAGGCCCCCGCGCCACTCGGCACGGAGGCAGGGCATCCCCGCGCCCCGCCGGCACGGCCCGCGGCCCCCCCGCCCCGCCCCGCCGACCCTGGTCCCGGCCCCAGACGGCGCCGGGCGATGCCATCCAGGGCCCTCGAGGCGGGGCGGGCCCAGCCCACGGCTGCTGCCGGGGACTGCTCCCGGCCGGGCTCCCCGCCGAGACCCGCAGCCGGAGCACCGGGGCCGTGCTGCCGTCGGAAACCGTCGTGGGACCGGCGGCTGCCGGGCCCCGGGGAGCCGCGCGGGACGGGGCGGGAGCCGCTTGTCGGGAGGGCGGCGAACGGAGCCGGGAAAGCGGCTCCTGGTCCACGGAGGGGCTGGGGAGGGACGGGAGAGCGGGAGGCCGGGGCCAGCTCTCGGTGGGGCTCAGCCCTGCGCTGCTCTGCGGGCTCTGGGAGCCGCTCGGAATTTCTCCCACTTAGCTCCAGCCTAGATCCGTCCCTGGCATTTTCTAAGTGCATCGGTTTCATAGGCAGCCTCGCAGGAGATGACATGCAGGAGGATGCCGTGGCCCTATCTTGTGTCAAATGCGAGGGTAAAACGCCCTGAGGGTAAAACCTGATGCTCTGGTTCCTTGCTGGGCTCTGCCCTGCACCGGGCTGCCTTCAAGACCTTGTGAAGGTGCGTGCTGGCTTTCTTTTGCGGGGCGTGGGGGGGGAAGGATGGATTCTGCAGGAGGAGGTGGGCTCAGCCTTCACAGGTGTGGGGAAGGCGCTGGCCTTCTGAGGACACTTTCCAAGACACTGGTATGGGACAGACCCTGTGGAGAGAGCTGCCTCTGTGCTCTTGTCCTCCAGGACCGGAGTAGGGTGGGAGGCTGGAGGGCAGGGCATGGCTTCATGGGAGACCACAGAATGCTTTTGGAGGTAAGGCAGAGAGTCAAGTCCCAACCCTCCCTTTGCGCTTGGCCAGGTGGAGCACTTGGACTTGGCACAGTACTTAACCAGGCAGTGGCCTCATGTCTCCTGCCTCCAAGGTCCTCCTTCCTGGAGCAGCATTTATCCCACTTTTCTCTTCAGTTTACCACTTTTTCATGGTAGCACTTGCGAATCCCTCTGCGGCACCAAGTGAAGTGACAAACACAGTAACATCCACAGTGGTTTTCAGCCTGCACTCAGCTTTGAAGACTCTTCTGTTTCAAGCCTGAGGAGAGTGTATGTGAATGGACGCTGCTGCTTCCAGACATAGGAGCTGGCCTAATAAAAAGTGTGACCTCTCTCAACAAATCTGCATTTTCCCTCCCTTCCCCAGCAGGATGCATTCTGTGTAGTTTCTTCCCAGAGGAATCACTTCAAGCCAAAGGTTGTGAGTGCTTGCCTCTGCCGGTGCCCACCTTTTGGAGGTTTATGGTCCGGCGTTCCAAAGTTAATTCCTTGTGGAAGTGCTCAGCTTTTCCTGGCTCCAGGTGAGCTTTGCCTTACTCACTGCTCTGGGGGGCTGGGGCCGAAAGAACTCAGCCATCCACTGGCAAAGAGGGGAGAGGCCAACAGAAGAGACAAGAAAAGGTTAGTGTGGCTTTTGTGCACAATATGAAAAGCAAGTCAATACCATTGTAGGGGCATTGGAGGGTACTCAAAGCAATCAGCCAGGGGCCATTGTGCTCCTTTAATCTACATGTGTGTTTCCCAAGAACTCTATTAGTGAAGATGAATGAACTGTGCAATGTCCCTAATTTCTGCTAATTTGGCGCGGGGGCTGGGGGGGGGGGGGGGGGGTTCATGGCACCGCAACCAGCACAAAATGTGCCTGGCCCTCCAGAAGCCCTGGGCAAACTGGGGAATGGGCTTTACTTGTTGTGGCCTGGTACAGATGCTGCTTTTAGGTCACGTGTCAAAATTGTCAAATACAGGGACAAGACACATTGGTTTTGCCTATAATGCAAAAGCAGAGCAAAAAACCTTCCCCCCCCCCCAAGCAGGGCACACGTCCCACATGGCACAGGAGAGAGCTTCCTCCCTAAGAGAGGAGGGTGCTCCTTATTACAGTTGTACTCGCTGTATGGAACTGCATTTGGGAACTGCATTTGTCACTGGAGCACCCTTCGTGAAGGCAGTGGAGCTGTCGAGAGAGGAAGCAACTTCCCTTCATCACAGCCTGTGAAACTCTGACACCCCCCCCCCCCCCCCCCAGCAGCAGAGCAGGGATCAGCCCCTCCAGCTCCATCTCCATCCTTTCCCTCTTGCTTTGCTTCAGGCACAGTGTGGTGGCACTGCACTGCTCTGGGGGGACGAAGTCTAACAGCTCCTCTGGTAATCATAGACTGACACAGAGATGCTAGGATGGCAAAGAAAGGTAACTGAATATCCCCCTGTGGGTCTAATGTGTGGGCTGTCAGCTAAACCCTCTGCTGCCAGAGTCACCTGGGACATACGTCATGCTAGGGAACCTGCACCCGCTGCACTTTGCATACTGTGTCACTTCCAGGTTGCTAACAGCTGAAAGAACTGGCTTTGCCTTTTTTCTCCCCAGAAGCTCCTCCTTGTGCAGCGTAAGAACCTTCTCAAAGCAGAGGGTGTGAGAAAGCTGCTGCGTCCTCCCATCACTGCAGCCCTCACACCTTGACAGTCGCCTCCTGCTTGCTCCCTGGTGCGATTTGTGCCTGCCCTGGGGGAGCTGGTTGTGTTTTCTGCACCGCGTCCAAGGTGCTCTGTGGCAGGCTGGACTCTCACGGGGAGTGCAGCACAGAGCCTGAGCCGCTATGGGCTCTGCTGCCCCACATCCTGGCTGTGGGTACAGGGTGGGCCATGGCTGCTCGGGGAGCAGGGCGGCCCTTGCTGGCTGGGGAGCAGCTGGGCTGGGCTCACCACACTCAGCCATCCCTCCGGAGAGAGGGAGTGCAGGTTCATGCTATAAGGCTATATTAATGCAATCCTTCTTTACTTGTTTTCCAATTAGCCTAATTGAATTCGGATTGCTTAAAAGTGGGCACTAGAGACATTTATCCTGATGGGATGATGGCCTTGAGCTCCAGCGATCCTATTAACTGTAAGAACCCAAATCCCAGGTAGGGTCCGTCCAGCAGTAGCTCCCATGTGACCTAACACTTTAATCTGCTCCTTTTCCATGCAGCACACACACACGCACACAGACATGTACACCTGCATGCATGCACACAGGTGCACGCACATATGTACACATGCATTTGCCCCTGCCCTCCCAGCAGCAGGTCGGTGCAGCCAGGGCTGGGAGCAGCCCTCACTATGCATGGGGGGGGCCCCATCCTGCAGCTGCCCCCCAGCTCCACTCACTTCTGCCAGCCCCAGCAGGCCCTCGGAACCTCATTCATTGCTTGTTGGGTGATTTTGGTTGTACTCTCTTCTCTGACCTCTGAAACCGTGAACCGGGACATGGTGGTCCCAAATGTGCTGACAAATGTCATCGGCTCCTTCAAACCTTCAGGTGCTCCCAGGAAGCTTTCCAGGATGTCCCAGGCACATTTTAATTCAAAGATCGAAAGCCTCAGGCTTGTGTTTCGTGGGTGAGATAATTCAGTCTGTGAAGCACCAGAACAGCATGGAGACACCTACCAGATTTATACAAACACAGAGGGAAGACAGAAAGCGCATCAGAAGCCTTGGTGGGTTTAGGCAGTGTTTGAAACCGAGTTAGCATTTGCTAGCCCTGATGCTTGATGAGCATGCTGAACATAGGACTCCTCCACTGAAGAAATGACCTGTTGCAATGTGAGAGCCACTGGCATTCCTCTCTAAATGGACCAGGGCATCCTCTGGAAAAAGTGAGGAAGGAAAACTTGGCAACTTCTGTGTTTCTTAAGTAAGAAAGAATTGAGCAAGAAGACAAGGCACATTTCATAGGACTGCACTGGGGAAAATACTTGATAACAGGTTTTCAGACAAGCCTATGTAGCTTATATTCAAACAGTGATTGCTGAAAGAGCTTTTCCAAGATGATCTCTTGCACCCAAGAACCCCCCTACAAATCGCTGTCCCATGGAGGACAGGACCAACATCTCCAGAAGAGAAGGGTAAAAAGAAAGAAAAACGTGGCAGGAAGGCAGGAAAAGAGGGAAAGAAAGGAGACAAACCAAACCATACTTAGTGCATTAATTCATTTAAAATGAACACTTTTACTTGATTGGGTGGAGGAAGAGAGAAAGGGACTTACAAACCTGTAGGAAGGTGCTACATGTGCTCATTTGCAAACTTCATTCACAGGCTAGCTCTTGGGAGAGCATACAAAGTCCTTCGTTTACTAGGCTCAGGAGTTGTGTACAGCATCCATGTGCATGGGCTGTACAGCTCTGGGGTGGGCTGTCATGCACGGTGACTACATCTGTGCAAGCACACAGCACAGATGCTCCTGACTGATGCTCCTGTGAGCTCATTTTCACTGTAGCCTCTCCAAGGGATTTGCTGGTACCCAAGCCCCAGAATCTGGCACAGAGCAGCCAAGCTGGGGGCCTCTGCTGGCTCTTGGTGTTTGACCAGCATTTGAAGCCAAGAGACATTAAAGCAGCCTGGAGAAGTCTGTGTTGCTGCCTGACCATGCTTCGTGGATAGCTACCAGGCCTTGGCCATTTTTGTCCCAAGCTGTAGAGTTAAATGCTTCACTTTAGCCTTTCGCTGTATTGAGAACAGAGATGGTCAAACCCAGGTTTTAAAGAAGCTTCTGCAGAAATGCCCGCATCGCAATACTGGGTTTGTGTCAAAATGTTTGAAATGTCCATGGTTTTATTAGAAAGAGACAGATTTCTTGCTGAAAGCACTATTAAATGAGTGGCTGCCTGTATGTTGGTGCACCAGAAGCACGTTTTTTCTCAATACACATTTAACAGCATTCTGATCACCTTGAAAACATGGAGGAAGGCACATTTTTTCCCCACTGTCAGCTTTCTTGAAGCTACTTTTTTTTTTTCTATGGGGAAAAATGCTCTGTTAAAAAGTGAGGCTCAGTTCTAACTTCACACTGAGCAGTCACAGCATGTCATCCCCCCCCCCCCCCCCCCCCCCCGGGGTTTTAAGTCTCTCTCTCTCTCTTCTGTATTTACATTTAATGCTATAGAGCTAAGTGCATTCCTCAGCCTGCCCTCACTCTGCAGCCCAGCCCCTCTGAGACAAGGCTGAAGTCATAACCCTTGGACCTTGGTGGCTCTTCTACATCACAGAACATTTCTGCTCTGCTGCCTGTTTGATTTCAGTGAAGGTGGCTTGCGCTTTTTCCTTGATCGCATCCATGTCCATATTCTGGATGTTCTGCAGCTGTCCCAGGATAGAGTCCTTGTCCTCTTCCTCCACTTGATCTTCTGCCACCATCTTCTGAAGGTCTTCTGGCAAACCCACGTCATCTCCAGCCATCTGTATTTGATTCTCATCCAATTCACTCTGGTACAAAGAGGAGAAAACAAGAACAGCGCATGAGAGCCTTTCTGCTGCGCCAGGATCTACCACTGAGCCTCTTCTGGTCACTTGTCTGGGGGTTTTACTGGTTTTAAGGAGAACAAAACCATAGGCACAGATTTTTCAGTCAAAGCTGTGAACTCAGGGGCTCAGGAGCCCCCATACAAGTGCTAAGATTTCTGTTCTCTCTCCCTGAAGGGTTTCAGTGGTTGTTCGGAGGTGTCAGTAGTTTTCGAAACAAAGCCCTCAGTGGCACTTGCCATTTTTGAAGTCTTTGCCATATGTGTTACCTGTGGTAACAAGCTGATACTGCAGGAAAGCCACAAGTTATTTGCATCCACCAAAGACGTGCCAAATAGACTGTCATCTGTTGTGTGATGCAGTCCATGAAGCAGGAGCTTTAGAGGAACTGTGTGGCTATTGTTTCCCTATGCATTTGTTGGTGTGTGCTTTTTAGGTATCAGCACTAAACTGATGCTTTCCTGAAGAAAGACGCATTAAACTTAGGAAAGAATTACTGGAAACAAAGGTCTCCATCTTCCCCAGACTGCATCTAAACTGTATCTAGGTCTTTGGTTGGCATCCCTGAGCTGTAAAGAAGAGCAGGCGCTGCTGGCACATAATGTGCTGGTAAGTGGGGTAATAGGAGGACTTAGACAACAAAAGAGAGGATGAAGGTTGGGTGTGAGTCTGAGAAAGCAAAAGGAGACCAGAAGGAACTGGATAAGCAATTAGAAGGGCTGAGCTGCAGCAAGTGCTACGCACACTCGCTTCCTGCCTGCCCACTGAAACGCTCCATCAGTGGGGCTGTGTCAGTTCCTAAACAATGGTGATTTTGTTCACATTTTATGGTGGATTCTGCTGCATCTAGAGCTCAGAAGAACAGGATATTTTGACACAGTTCACACATCAAAGATAAGCATTAATGCCTCATTACATCTCCAAAATGAAGCATGACAGCAGCAAAGGCCTGATATGAATAAGCAGCAATGCTATCAGCAGGAGGTGTTTTTGAGAGTGAGCGAGGTCTCGGGTTTGCATGAATGAATGAATGCAAGAATGAATGAGAGGATGCATATGAGCAGTGTCTGTGTAGTTCGGGCCCTAGCAAGACAGGCAGACCGGGAAGCTTGACCGCATAGCCACTATTTACTGTGACGTGTACTTACACAGCTTTGTATTTGCAACAGCTGTACTGATTAACCTCATTTCTCCTCTTTTTTGTTAGGAAAATATGGAGGAGTGTTATCATGACAGTTACTACTATGTGGCTAAAACGAGTAGGGATGTCTCTTGACTCCTCTGGGTGAGGCTTGCTGCTGGCAGATCTGTGGGAGCTAGAAACAATATCCCAATTGGCAAAAGGGTTCTTTATACAGTGCACACAAAGGCCACTCTGGCAACATGCACGGCTGTTCGGGGCGTTGTTGCCCCAAAGCCCCCTGCCCTCCAGAAGCCTGAAATGTGACGCACAGCCCGGTTTGGTGTTCAAAGTGGTCTCTGACCAAAGAAGAGCACATTCAGAGGCAGTCTAAAGTAGCACAGCTCTAAATAAAATCTAGTACAATCTAAAGTAGTACAATTCTGCCCAAGTCACCTGCCTCTACCCACTTTGCATTTAGTCTGTCCTTGAACAGACCGAGTATGAGCTTCAACGGGGTAGGGCTGCTCAACCACAAGCAAAGCAGTACCTAAGATGTGTGTGGCCTCTTCTTTCTTCTAGAATTTGCCAGAACTCGTCCTGTTACTTGGATTTGAAATGGAAATGTAGGATGAAGTTTCTGATTTGACCTGTTGTGTTGTGTTTTGTTTTTCAGGTCTGGGGGAAGTAAGTTAAAGCGTGTTTTCTCACAAGGAGAGACCAGAGTATTTTCCCACAGGATGTTCTCAAAGTCAGGCTAATGCTGCAAGTGCAAATCCACAGTGAGGTTGCAAGCGCCAAGCTCTCACTTCTGAAAGTCAGGACCAGAAATGTGGTGCTGTAAAGGCACTGTGTCTGTTAGCTTCAGACAGCAGCTTGCAATCAGAGTGTGAGCAGGGTGTGCAGATCCTGACTGTCCCACCTGGACGTATGTGGGGACTGTGCCTTGCTGAAGGTCAGAGAGGGGCTGGACAGCGATAGAGGCACGACCCCGCAGCAGAACACACTCAGCTTGGACTACAGAGGGCACCCAAAACAGGCAGAGCTCATGGACAGGCCAGCTGGGGCTGTGGGCTCTAACAAACCCATACAGAAAGCCGCTCTGGACCCTGCCAAACCTGCACTGGACTGGCTGGCCTCCCTCCTGATGACTCCAATCCTCATAGTCTCCAGGTCTCTGCAAGTGTTCAGCCACGCTTTTAGGATCTCTGAGAACACAGAAGCAACATCTATTCTAGTAAATTAAATATGCCTGGCACTGGTCTCTTGCCCCAAGGCCAGCTGGCCTGGAACAACCCACTGCAATGCCATTGAGCTCTCTTGCCCAACCAAACAGGGTGGTCCCCTCTAACTGCCCATTGGCAATGCCTGTCCTAACTCCACGACCAGCCCTGGGAAGTGCCTGGGAGAGTGCCCAGGCCAAAATTGGGTCAGACGCTACTCCGACAATCCAACAGCATAGGTAATACAGCCCTAGTGACTGCTCATATTCTTTGACCCTGATTATGCATCTGGAGTAGTCACTCAGATCCACCTAGTGAGAGGTGCAATGTAACACAGACGTCTTTATGCAGACGTGATACACAAGTGTAAACAGAAAACACAGTCTATAATCTAAATACAGCCTAAACCTGTCTATATGAAGGCTGACTGTAAACAGATCAAAGTTCACAGACTAACCCACAGGGGAGCCAAACGGTTTTCAGCATCACTGTGTGATGAACTGCTTCCCTTATGTCTAACTTACCCTGTCTTAAGATTGACCTATGGCTATGTGCAAAGATCCTTTGGGTGGGTGAATCCAGACCTCATCCTGTGAGTCATCACCTATAATGTTCCAGTTACATACAAAATCAGAATTCATCCTGCCTTGACCTGCAAGTGGGATTTTTGGTAAGTAGCACAGCAGCCCCACGCTGACTGTGCCCTCCAAGGGCTGCAGGTACCTCACAGGGAGGCACAAGGAGCCACAGGTTGCAACCAGCAGCCCTGTCTCCCACTCCCAAACACCCATTTGTGCATCCCTGCACAGGGATCACACTTTGCAGCACAGGAAGGTGTGCGGAAGCTGCTCAACACCCCAGCTGTCAGGGCCTCGTAGGCATCTTCCTATGTAGGAACAGGAGCAATCCTGTTCCCACTGCTCCTGACACTCACAGTGATTCCATTTTGCCACAGCGGATCCACAGCTGTTTCACTCTGGTCTAAAAATCCTTTAGATCAGCAAAAGAATTCAGCACTTACTGCAGCTCAGCCCTTCTAATTGCTTATCCAGTTCCTTCTCCCACCTCCTTTTGCTTTCTCCTTCATCCTCTCTTTTGTTGTCTAAGTCCTCCAGTTACCCCACTTACCAACCCATTATGTGCCAACAGCCCCTGCTCTTCTTCAAGCTTAGCAAATGCTTGTTTTCAGATGCTTATCTACAGCCTGTATGCTTTACGAAGAGCTTCCCCTGAGCCAAGTTTCTGTTTCTGCCTGGTCAATGTGCATCCCCTGCAGCACAGCCAGAGCTTATGCAAGGGCTGCATACGAGTTAAAAATCCTTTAATTCTGGAATGGTGCTATTCATGAAATCAAGCCTTGACAATATTCCCATCATAACACAATAGACCAAGAGATTACATGACTACACACCCCTTTCATGGGGAGAACTTTCCTTTTTAATGTCTACAGCAGCACTTGTGATTGAAAAGACACCTGATTGCATCCGAATACTTTCTCTCTAAACATCAGTGAATGAGAAACATCCTGCTGTTCAGTAACAGAATCTCACAGAGCAATGCCCACACAAGTGCTTTGACTAGGGAAGGGATCCACCTGCATGGAGCAGATGACACAGCCCCTTCCCGAGGTGCTAGAAATTCATACATCACAACACAACCCCCAGCACTTGGGCAGAACAGCAGCACTGATGTGGCAATACACTGACAGGGAGCAGCGCCAGCTGAGGTGACGTGGTGGATACATGTGCAGACCACTGATGTGAAAGGGGTGGTGGGGCCCGTGGTCAATATGCATGCCCTGAGGTTGCCATACCGCAGATGAGGTCCTTGGACAGGCCTGTGGTCAGATGTTCCTCTCCGGGCACCATCAACTCACACCCCTGTGTTTAGACCTTGCAGAAGGTAATTGATTACTGGATCTCAGTTAAGGAAAGAGAAACGATTAAGAGAGTTTGATGTGGTTTTTTATTTAATTATAATATTTATCTATTTATTTTCTTTAAATATTTTGCATAGAGGTGAAGTATTGAATACTCTGGAGATGAAAAAGTTGTCCATAGATCAAACGTCTCATGGCTAAAAACATCTTTCTGATGACAAACCTAAGTTGACAATTCTGTTAATAGGATTAGGTTCATTAAGGGACTGCTTTCTCTTATAAATCTAGCCCAGAGAGCATGGAGCGTTAGCTTTTGCACTGAAAAAGGGGCCCTGCTTAGTCTTGAATTTCATGCTTTCATTTACAATGTGTGCTAGTGATTGATACTGGTAATATTCAGGGTTTCTATCCCCTACTAAGCTACCTGAAATGACTTTCATTTTTCAAAATAATTAATGCATTATCACACATCTGAGAGCATTTTGCTGCCAGAATGTATCAGAGCGGAATTTTTTTATCAGGGACATACACAGCACGCACATCATAATTTCATTTTCTTCCTGATACAACATACGTTTTCACAAGGGCTGATGAAAAGAAAACAGACCTTCACTCAAGAAGTGCTACTGAGGTAGACACAAATGCCAAAAAGCATATCCTGCAAAATTTTACTTGCAACCACTGCACCTCAGCAAAGCTGAGTGGATGCTTCGTATCTTCTTTGCTGGCTGAGACCTCCTGCCCTCGGAGGCAAGCCTTCTATTGCTGTTACTGCAATCTGGCCCCCAAAGTGCACTGCGCATACCAAAGTCAAGATGCTGTGAAGATGGGACAGATCACCACAGCATGCTCTCGAGTGCAGGGAGGTGGCAGTGTGCTCGTTGGAGGTCACCAGCGGCGACTGCAGAGACCTAAACGCCACCTCAGAACTGAAGGAAGCACTACAGACGGGAGACTTTCAAAATCAGAGACACCCAAGCTCCCCTGACCTGGAGTTGAGAGCTAGGCACCAAGTTGTCCTGAAGCCTTTGAAACTACTGCTGCTCAGGAGCTGGCTCAGCGCACGCCTCCTAAAGGAAAACAAAGCCTAATGATATTTTACTGCTCAGCTGCTAATGAAAATGCTGGTGTTTAGAGGTTTAGGCCTGCAATCCAATCAGCCACTTCAAATCTGGTACTTTTTTCTTTTCATAATTAATCTTTCTGTAATTAAACTCACCCTCAAGATACACTTTCCTCTGCCTTGTCACTCTGCTGAGCACCCAGGCCTAGAACAAATGGTATATTGCAACTGATGAATGCAGACAAGCATTAGCATATAATCTGCCCTTGCTCCTTCTACCCCTATATATGAAGGGCACTTAGGGACAGGACAAGGAGGGATGGCTTTAAGATGCAAGAGGGGATTCTGAGATGAGCTCTCAGGCTTAGGCTCTTCCCTACGAGGGTGCTGAGGCACTGGGTGCCCAGAGAAGCTGTGGCTGCTTCATCCCTGGCAGTGCTCAAGACCAGGCTGGATGGGGCTTGGAGCAAGCTGCTCTAGTGGAAGGGGTCCCTTCATTTTTTAAGATGACAAACTGTGCCTTCAGCCAATTTTAAAAGTCAAATGTCCTGACAGAGCATGCTGACCTGAAACGAGTTGTTACAGAGAAGTGTGCTCCCTTCAAATCTGCTTCTGAAAGCTTTGGTCAACGCTGATGCGTGCAGAGGGTGAGCAGGGGCAGCTTGACTGACTGTGGAGAAGCCTCAGCATTTTCTCCTCTTGCTCCCCCCTCCCAGCACCAGCCTCAAACCATTCTGGCATCCCCTTTAAAACAGCACTTCTCTCTCTTGCAGTCACCTAGCAAGGGTTTGGCTGCAAAGTCAGAGAAAAGCCATTTCCCCCCCCCCCCCCCCGATTATAAGGCCTGCCCGAACGGTTAAATGCAGGTGGTATAACTTTTATCTGAGTTCCAAGGCTGAGTCACTTCGCATGCAAATTGTAACTGGCCTCGAGGGTTAAAGCAAATGATGGAAGAGTGCTGCAATTTGATGAACGTGGCACTAGAGGGCCTTTGGCAGCTCAGGCTTAGAAACAACATCAAGCACACTGCAAAAAAGACCTTATTTGTAATTCGTATTTACAGCATCTGGTCACTTTCTGAGCACAGGTGACTTTATCAGCTTCTAATTGCTTGACTGCTGGGTCCCTCCTTTCTGGGAAAACCCAGCGCGCACAGATCAGACCATCAGGACACTGCCTGCGAAGGGAACAGCAACCAGAAGACTCCGGGTAACAGCCATTCTTTGATAAATAAGGCATTTGCTCAAATAAACAACTTTGAGCGAGTCCCTGAAGTCATACTTGACATAACTGCAAGATAAAGACATCTTAACGGAGCTGGGAAAATAAACCTCTTTAGAAATCTTTTATAAGCAATGAAGGAGTGACCAGGCTAAAAGCAGTTTAGTGGCATATAAACCACCACCATTCTCAGATTAGTTATTCCTGGGAGAACTCACATGACCCTTTAACAATCTATGAGTAAGGAGCCTACGCAACCCTGAGCCTCCAAAGACTTAGCAGAAATAAGCTTTTTTCACTGCCTGCACACAGACTGAAGCTCAGGGATGGATGCAACCCAGGTTTTAGAAGAGGGGAGGCTCCCTGTGGTACCCCAGGCTATGGGAACACACGGTCTACCCATCTGTGTCAGGGTGGAAGGAAGCAGCTCTTAATCTTTCTCCCTTTCCCCAGTAAATCTATGAAGTCAACAACAGCAACTGCAGAATCTGTGTCTTGGTGCAAATAGTGCAGAGTAACACAGCATACGGGGCTAAACCAAAGGAACATAAGAGATCGGAACACAAAATCGATGAATGTTATGTACATAGTAGAATAATTTGGAAAGTCCATGAAACAAAGATCCTGCTCTCCCCTCAGAAGGGTCTGAACACAACCTCTGGAACTACAGAGATCTCTGAGAACGATGTAAAACTCTGCTTAAGACAGCACCGATTCTAATAAAGACAACCCTCCAACCTGCAGGTCCTTGTTAGTGCCTTCTGGTTCATTCATTTCATCGATGTAGGGCTCCCTATGGTGCCTTTCTGTTAGACTCACCTACTGAGCAGAGAAAAACAGGTCTAAAAGAAACAATCACTGGGGAAAACCGTAGCTCTGGGCTCCTCCATTTCTGTACTGAACTGCAGAGGGGATCCCACTAGTGAAGGCAGTTTGTCATTTTCAGGACTGTGTTGGCAGCGTTTCCAAAGCTGGCGACTGACCTAGGTGAGGTCAGGAACTACAGGCGTACCTTTGGGAGTCTGTACTTCTCTCTCAGGTGAACCCTCAGACAGGCTCGCTCTGCTTTTTTCTGTGCAAATGCTGCATCTCTTTCCATCCTGGAAGTCAGAAAAAGTGTTTCAAGATACCATTAAAATAGAGTCTTTTACACTGAAGCAGTTGCTTGGCTGCATAAAGCTACACAGAGGAGTTTTTCCCAAAGTTACGGATCTTGTCCAAAGGCACAGACGGAGTAATTATTGATATCAATAAAGTGATGCTAAGGGGCCAGAATTCCCACCCTCCTGCTCGTTCTCAGAACACTTCCCTTGAGTCCTGTGAAGAAGAAAGATAAACCAACTGGGAAGGATAAACTGCTTGTCTGGCATTTCTATCTGTAGTAGCTGTTACTGCTCACTGTAACAATGAACAACTCCACAAAGCAGAACAGGGCAGTTATGCTTATGCCTTGCTTATTCCACTGAGGCACTTACAGAGGACGCAGCCGCCCGCCAATTCTCCTGTTGTACAAATGGGACATTCTCAGTATACCACCACACACGCAATGGCAGAATAGCCTTTCTGGGTCAGACCAAAAGTTTATCTGTCCTGGAGACCCATCTCCACAGGTGACGGTAATGGAAACAAAAGCATCAAAACTGCCCAGCTTCCAAAAATCAGTGGTGTAGGGTACTGGAGCTGGAAATTGTCTCTCCATCATTGTTTTTAATAGCCTGGGATGGCCTCTGTCATCCATGACTTTTCCTGCTCTTTTCTGCATCCATTTATTGTTTCAGAAGAATAAATTAACTGGAAACCATCTTAAACTTCTTTCAGCCACTCACTGATAGGAAGATTGTTTCGAGCCTCTCTGGCATGTTTTCCCTCTGTTTCTCAGCCTGCCTCCCATGTTGCCCACTCCTCCAGAGGAGCCATTAGCAGCCATAATCAGTACTGGGATATGTTCCCACAGGGCAGTGGGTGTGCAGCATTACTGCGCATCCCTTCGGCTGTCCTTTGAGGCTGAGGGGCAGGAGGGGATTTTCTGCTCAGGTAGACTGGAGCTTTTCACTTGTTCTGGCATCATGGGAAGACCTGGCAAAACTCAGTCGGCCAATCTCCCACCAATGCCTGGCCTAATCTTAAGCCTTTTTGTTCTAGAGGATCTAATCACTCCCTGGAACATGAAGCCGTGTAGGAACAGGAAACGGGTGTAAGAGTAGTTGTGTGACAGGCTGTGATGCACAGCACAAACCGGTGGTCACCTCGTGCTTAAACTCTTGTGATGCTGGAAGCAGATTCTATGTGACACTGCCAGCACAAGCCACCCGTTTGTTTCTGCACAGGACGTTTTCCTGAGACACAGCAACCTGCGCTTTTTGTGCACAGATTTTGTCCTCTTTGAAAGTACTTCATGTGTTCCTACCATGGCTCCAAACTGTACTTCCCAAAGTACTGCACCGAATCCTCAGTACAGGTCAGTGTGTAATACACATGCCACACTTGAAAACCTGACAGAAGGAATCCTTTTTCCAAGCGTTTTCCCTATCCCAGGGATACTGTTTTGATTCTCCGTTTCAATCAAGCATCTTCCTGCTGCCAGGAGGCTCTCTCCCTTTTAAATACCCCTTGACAAAAGGCACAGCAAAACATTCTGTATTCTGTTCCAAAGGAAATGATACTATTCAGGGGTTTATGACAGAAAGGGCTGCTGCTAAATGCAGACCCGGATACCTCAATGCCGTCAGTCATTAACCTTTCACCTATAATCATCTTACATGAAGGATTTACACGACCATTATGTAATTGACCATTACAGGAACAGATGCGTTTGAGATTTAAAAGTCAAGCGTTTTATTTATAATTATGTATGATTTGAACTCCTATCCGTCAAGTCCCTCTATTTTACTTCTGGTTGGATATTTAAACACAGCAACTGGTAAAAATTGTAGTCACAGTCAAAAGATTGAGATTCATCAGTTGAAAAGCGCTGATTTTGTAGTTCGTAAAAGAAAAACCAAACTGAAAAATGCAGCTACAAAAAAAATAATCATCTCAAATCTTTTATCTAGATAAATATCATCCATTTAAAGCAGCACTCACTGCTTGTTCCACATCTGCCATAATAGATGCGGACAAATAAAAGACTGAGTACTGAAAGTGTATCCACACCGAGTTCTAGGTGAACAAATCATACATATTTTAGAATTAACTCCTGCACAACAGCTTGCTCCTATGGATAAATGACAGGTAAAGTAACATCAACTAGGAATGAATCCAGCCTATCGAGGTGTGGAGATAGGAGGGAAGCGTAGGAGAGAGTTGGGGGGGACGACAGGGGACACGGACGGACAGATGACACGTATAGTATTTATCGTTTCCAGTTGGTGAACTTTTATTTTGGAAAGTCTCTTTAGCAAAGGTTCATCTGCTTTAAGAAAAGGGAAGCACACCGAATGTTTGGCTTTTTCTTGGGTTATTTTTATCTGCACAAAGTTACCACCACTCAGCCCCATACTGATAATAAGGGAACAGGTACTCACTTCTCCTCAACCATTTGCTTTTGATATTCCTCATACTCCTCTCTGGTCATTCCTGCAGCTGCTGCTGGATCAGAAGGAGTGCTTTCTTCTTTGCTTTCTTCCCCTCCACCTCCAAGTCCCAAATTCTTTACCTGGTTGCTCAACATACTTTTCATTAGAAAAGCCATCTTCAAGGAAAAAGGAGCTATAAGCAAACAACTACAACAAAGCCAAACCAAACCAAACACGTTCTCAAAATCAGCAACTATAAGCAAGAGAGTTTCTACAGCCCCATCAGCTCTTCAAGGGCACAATGCTAGTGAAACGTGAATGCCAAAACCAGTTTGTCAGCCATAATCTGGATTAAAGAGTGAACTCCTTAATATCTAGAGGCAGATGGTTCAGATTACTCCAAAAAAGTCATTAGATGCAGCTACCTACTTTTTATATTAATACCTTAAGCTAATTTACACACACCAATCAATCATAGTGTGAAACAGCATTTTGACTTCTTAAGTCTCGAAACTCTCACTTTCAGAGATGAAAACATTCCCTGGAACACAACAGATCTGAATTAGAAGCCTGGCTGACTAAATGCTCATAGTGAAATTCGGGCTACTGAGCCAAAACCCCTTTTGGATATACACTAGAATTCCTCATTAAGCAAAACCCCCGACCCTTTTTATCCATTAAAATTTTATCACCTTGGACAGAAAGTACATGGAATGGTTTTTCTTCATCCACCTTTTGTATGGTTGGTTTGCCTCACATGTGAATAGGGCAGTACTGCTAGGGTTACTTGATTTTCAAGGAAGCAATTGCAAACAAAGCAAACCACATCTTGCTACTTTTCACTCCTTAGTATTTATTTCAACTCCTCCAGGTGGAGGCTGTCTCCATCTAGGTCACCACTTTGGCGCTGCACAGAATACCTGCTGGCTTTAATCTTTACTGTCAGTAAAGGAGAAATTAATCTCACTGATTCTGTATGCTATAATACACCCTCGCTAGCTTTTGTTTGTGGATTGCTTCTGTAGGTCTTCCTCTTTCAACCTTTTATTCACATCAGTAGCCCCACCAGGTCTATTCAGGTAAAGATTTTCAGAATCTGCTATCGAGACTACAGGCTATTTTGGGAAAGAAAAATGACCTGATAGGTTTCAAAAGTTCCAGGGTTTGGGTTTTGAGCATTTATCCTACTGTGACCAACTGCACATGCCTTAATGAAACACTAATTTTGATTATCTAAATGGTTCTCCCAGCACTCATAAATTCACTGAGAGATGGGAGGATTCCCATTTGCCTAAGGCCTTAATCTGTATTAGAGCCTTCAATTAAAGCAGGCCTCTTACTGTTAACAAAAAAAAAGGCAGGACGTTCAACAATCCTGGATTATTAATGATTAAACAAGAAACTTACTTTTTTAAATAGAGTACACTCAGAAGCACAAATTCCAAATCACAACAGAACTACTTTGCTAGCACTTCAGAAGTAAATCCTAATCCAGCATCTCTTTCAGGACAAGGAGAGTCTTTGGAGGAGCACTGAGACTGCTGAGCAGTAGGGCAACCCCATGACCCAGAACAAGTCCACAGGAGCCCCTCTCTGCTATGCAGCCCAATTTAAAAGGAGGAAGTGAAGATAAAGGGCTGACTTAAATATAAGAGGGGCTTGGCCAAGAGCAAGTCCCTGGAAAAAAAAGCAATGGCTAATGCCCAAACTACAGCCTGACTAAAATATGTAACCTGCCCCATCCTGCTCAGAACACAGTGGATCTCAAGTGCAGAAGACAGATAAGCCTAAGTGAGGGGAGAAGGTGCTTGGTCAACTCACTCACACATTTCTAGAAACAGTGGATAGAGACAGAGGGTGCATCACAACTCCAGAGCAAAGCTTTGATCTCACTGACCTTCACATCCACTGCTCACAACAGTGGGGTGCTCACAGCTTCTGGGTGGGAAAAAACGATGGTCAGTGAGGGAATTCTTACTCTTCCTGTGGGAGTTTACCACAGAGTTTACTGTGCCCAATAAACAGACACAGTTTACTGGGCAGAACAGTTAAAACCCAAACCCAAAGCAAAAATCAAAAAGCAAACAAGGAGACAGAGCATTCTGGTGACAGCAGTTTGGGGAATCAAAAACAAAGCAACCAGCAAGGAACTCGATTGGCTGTTAGACTGAGAAGTTGACATCCTACTTTACATTTAACTCTAAGCATCTGATCCTCAAGGCAAGTCTGATACTCTTAACACAAACTTTAGAGCAAATCTTGGGTTTAGGTTAGAGCCACTCTTGCACTAGACCACAACACAGAGGATATAATTCCTCTGAGCAGAATGAACTCTAGATTCAGTGTATCTTTCTAACCACTGCCAGTCATCTGCCCCTTCAACACAGGCAGAGCCTCAGCCTCTGAATGCTGTTAATTCTCCAGTGTCAGGCAGGACTGAACCCGGATCTCAAAGTATTCGAACTCTCTAAATCGAGGGTAAAGAATGCTTCAGATGCACTTGCCTGGATTTCGTGGACATATACGCAATTAAAAGAAAAAACTTACTAAAAATATGCATCTTTATTCAAATAATGATATCTCTGAACTCCAAGTGTCAATTTACATTAGTCAGAAACAAACATATGACAATGTCAGCTGTTTGAATTAGAAAAAAAAAACCCCAACAGTAGACAGTATTCGGTGTTACAGTAACTGATGCATTGATAAGTGTCAAATTCTCTTCAAACAGGAAGTTAGGCAATTTACAAACCATATTGTGGGTTTTACTTTTGAAAGATTCAGGTGTGACTACGTATAACATACTCTGACCAGTACAATGAAATTCTCATTACTGCCAAATATTTGCTACTTAGCATTCACACTTCAAGTAGTTAGAGTTGTTCTCCCCCATACTGTAAAACTGAATTCCAAGGTGTCTTCTCCTAGTCCTGAAATCTTATTTGATAAGAATCAAACGTACTATTAGGGTTAAAAGAAACTTCTGGTAGCCAGCTGTAACAGGAGGCTACATTGACTAACATTCGTACGGTACAGATTTGGTGCTATCAGTTCAAGAACATACAGGACAAAATTTGAGCTGGGCAATTGAGAGCTTTCCTTTGATCCAGTGAGCGACAAGGCAGTTATGGAAGTTCCAAGGAGACAACTGTGAAATGAAGCACGAAGCAAAATTATCAGTTTTTGGTTGTTACATATTGGAACTTCTTCTCCCCAATACTGAAGTTTCCTAGTTGCACGTGGGAGATGTGTCTGATCAGTTAGTAGCAAACACATGAGCTGAGCCTCATACTGAAGAGGCAATTGCAGGTTGTCCCCCTAGACACCATCCCCAGCCTTATCATCTTTCTGAGACAAGACACAAAGGTATGGGCTGCTCCAGCTTTAAAAGGAAAGTTCTATTTGGATAAATTCACAGTAACAAAAGTACAGGCCTTCTCCAATCGATGCATTAGAGCTGTTCCTCTTATCCCAGATCTGTGCACCTACTTAAGACATAAAGTTGCTAGCCTTTCTGTACAAAAAGCCTTGCAAAGCCTGCTGTGAGAGAAGGAGTTCTCTTTAGATGCTGCACTGACACAGGAAGGCCTGCAATTGAAAGGAACAACACTTCACTTTCAAAACTATTTATGAAAATGTATTAAGTTTAGTTACAAGAGTCAGGGTTGTAATAGCTTAGACTCAAGGCACCTGTAAGTATTTGCTGGTGTTGAAAGTAAGGATTTACCCTATTTATCCAGCAAGATCAGCCTGAAGCAGTGGTTTCTGATTAGCACAGCAAAATCCTCTCAAACTCAGAAACGAATCTATAAAGCTATACCACATACAGTATACTATATACTGTAGCTGTGTAAATAGGTGTGTAGGCAGTTCTATTGGTATAGCAGAAATATCCACTTTTTGAACACAGTAAGTAACAAAATAGTTTGCATAGATTTATCATTTCTCCAAACTGACAGGCACAATACTGAAGTGTTCTTCATTACAGCAAATTTGGCAGCATGTGTTGCACCCCAAGGGAGTAGAGTGTAGGAATGCAGCAGTAGTATGCTAGATTCCAGGTAACTTATGCAGATCTAGACAAACAGATTAATTAAAAGTGAAATATCCCAATGCATTTGTGTACTTTATCGAATTAGAAAAAACCCAAACCAAACCCCCCTATTCTAGCTCTACACGTGAACAACCTAAGGACAAAGTCACCACAGATGCGTAAACAAGGCCAAATGAATTCATTTCACATTCCTATTTTGGGCTCTCCACTTTGTTTCTTTCCTGAAGCAAATGTTCACCCGATAAGCGGCATCAAACACACATGTTCAGTCTCATGCTTTTGACACCAAGCAGGAACTGACACACAATACTGGCTCTACAATAGCTACTGGACTAACAAACATGTCTGAAACAACAGCCTGTGAAGAAATGGGTTAAACACTCAATAGCTGTAGTTCAGAACAGTTGCCATGTCAAGACTTAAAGCATTTGTATTTGATACATGAAAGAGAGAAGACAGTTTTATAAGACATTTATACACTAAACATACCCTTAATAAAAACAGATTTGAAGAGGTATAAAGCAATGATATCTTTGCTGAAGAAGTTCCACAAATCTCCAAGTAGAATTACAGACACACTTGTAACTATGAAAAAGAACTCAGTCCACAATATACTTGAAGAATCTACTTTATCATGTTTTTTCTCACTACCTAAAACCCCAAATAAGGAGATTAGCCTTTATTTGCTTGTTCAGTATATTTTGTTTTCTACGTCAGGTATCAACAGCCAGACTGTTAAAGGTCTGTCTTTGTGTCCACATGTTAAGAAATGTTTAAATCTGTATTTCGTGAAGAGTTAGAATTAACATAGTAATTCTTAAACTGTTAAATTCAAGTGTCAAGAAGTGTTTATAAAAACCACTTTTACAGCCCCCTCAAAAACAAACAGAACAGTTTGGGGTTGGTTGGTGGTCCTTTTTGTTGTTGCTGGCTTTTTTGGACGCGTTTTGTTTATTTGCTTGTCAGGACACTTAATAGGAAGGTTTTTGCACAAATCATACAACTGCAAATCTCTTTATGAGCAACCAAACCCAGGTTTTTCAATTCCTTCCTCTGCAATCTTAACAAAAGAAGAGGAATATGGCATTTGCCTTCCAGTATTTATGAGAAGTTAGCTGAAAACACAACCTAGATAAGGGAAGACTGTGACCCCTATCTGGCATTTGTTCTGCTGCTCCCCAGTCCATTTGTAACTTTAGCATTAACAGTTTAAATAGGAACTCATTTGGTTTAACAAAATTCAATAATTTACAATATTGAAGTATATCAAACACTAAGTTTTCCCTCATTTATAAAAGTTTTCTGTGCATACATACTGCTGTTAACGTACACACAAAGGGAACAGGTCATCAAAAGAACTTTTTGGCTGCTGCTTCTTGCTGACTCCTGAAAGAGAAAGCAGAAGAGAATTCATTAAGTACTTTTAGTATAAAGCTAGCTAACCGGTTTAAATATTTATTTGGGGATTAAAAGACTCCATTCCTTGTCAATGGAGACTTAGGGAAATCAAATATAAGTCATATCACACAAGCAGGGTACATTTTTTCCTATTTACAAGGATATTAGTATCATCACTTTAGTTTCAATTTTGCATCAGACACAGAAGGAAATACGACATCCCAGACAAACCAGAAGCTGTGGAAGAACATACAAAATGACTCTTAAAATGTTGGAACTAAAGTTTTCTAAAGCTTCTCTGTACCTGATTGCTCTAAAAACCATCACACAGAAGGAAATGTATGCAACCAAACAGTGGAAGAATTTACTTCAAATGGGATTTCCTTCTCCCTCTAGCACAGAACATATTTATTTTCTTAGTGGATACTGTGGATCAGCCACACACAGATGCTAGAATTACAAGGGCATCAAAAAACTGGTGGGGACCGGGTCCTTGTTTGCCTTGCAAGCCATCATTTCAGTTGATGGAATAACATGACATATGTAGGAAACACGCTCTCTCCACTTTGTGGAGAAAGAGACATACAAAAACTACTGCAATCAGCAGCAGTGGTCTTATATCCTTCCAGAGAGGTAGCAAACAGCATTTTCCCTTTGAAGAGCAATGCAGCTGTTCCGGTCCCTGCTCCTTATCCTGATTAGTGTCTGTGAGAAGCAAGAAGGAAGACTACCAAGCACATGAAATAAGGAAAAAAAAAATCACGTCATGTTTTCGTAAGATATTGATAAACTTCAGTGAGTCCAGAGGACCACAAGGGTGGAGGTTAAGAGCTGAGGCACACGCCTGAAGAGAAGGGAGGGATGGAACTAGGCTTGTTCATCCTGGACAAAAGGCGGCTTCAAAAGGTCTAACATCAGCTTTCCAATACCTATAAGATGTTATTAAGGGGACAGAGGCAGTTTCTTCACAAAGACACACACCACACGAGACAACATGCAAACCGAAACCAGGCAGGTTCCCACTTGGTGCACTGCGGGGGAAGGCTAAAACTGCATTATGAGAATTAAACATTCCCAGGGGGGTCTGTAATAGTGGCACCTTTTCCATGCTTGGAGGTTAAGATCTGAGCAGTCTAAACACTAAGTGACTAAGCGAATTCAGTGTTAAGCCTCCGTTGAGCAGACGACTGAACTAGAGACCTCCCAAGGTCTCTTCCCATCTGAATGATGGCTTGTTTTAAAGGTGATTAACATAATCATATCACTGCAACTTTATTTCCAGTCAGAAGTCCCAAAACCATTCGCCCTGTTGTCTTTAAACAAAAAGGGACTTACCTGTACATGATATAACTGATGAATAGCACTGTTTGCACTGCTACAAAGATGAAGAAGTGCATCGTAGATAAGCAGGATGGAAATGGTGGCAGTTCTGGACATTTTGATTTCTCACTAGATGGCTAAAACCCAAGAAAAACAATATTTGAGAAAAGAGCAAATAAGACATGCCATCAAAAGACTGTTACATGCAAGAAACAAAACTAGGTCTTTAAAGCATGATATCAAAGTAAGAACAAGCAGAAAAGAGGCAGAAATGACACTACCCTGAGGGGGAAATAATAAAAAAGCCTTCTATGGGATCATAAACTCATTCAATTGCTACCTAGGCTAGACTAAGGTGCTCTTGAACGTGAACACAGTCATCTTTCACACTTAGGAGGCCTTAAGTGAAGTCTGCCCAACTTTCCCCTGATTAAAGCTCTCCCTTCTCTGCAGAAGCAACAATCTCCTCTGTATAGAGCCGTTAAGGAGGGGGACAAACACATAAAAAAGCACCCAGAAAACCTAATTGCTTGACCTTGTTTCCACAGGAAATTAGACTAAAAATCATGCTCTTTGTGCAAAACTTCTCATCAAGACACAGATCATGCAGTTAGGTCAAGGCAGTGCAGTTTTAGCAAAGCAGCTTAATAAAGGATTAATTACTCCGTAAGTTGTGTGCTGGCTCGTCCTAGCCTTTCACTAACAGCCAAAAAAAAAAAAGTAGTATTACAGCCATGCTTTACGCTACCAGCACATAAATTACCATATTTCGTTGTACTAAATGCTCAATGTCCCTCTTTACTACATGAAGGTGTTCTTTGATGTCATTGAAGTGCTGAGTTGTTTCATAGACTCCGGCAGCAGAGCCAGGATGTTGAGCACCACTGATCAACCTCAGAGTATCAGCCACAGAATTTCTGAAAGAAAGACAGACACAAAACATTTCAGCATAGAAAAGCTTCTCTACAAATAGCGCTTCCTCTGGGCACCTTTTGGGCCATTAAGGTTAGTCTGAAATACAGAGCTGTCCCAAATCATAGAACAGTTAGGCAGAAAACATTTGCTCTAGTTTCCAAGAATACCTATCAGGAAATAATTCCTTCATCAAACTGTGGGTTAGGCAGTTTCAATTTGTCCAGTGTACCATCTCTCAAAGTCACGTGGAGAACAAGATCTGGCAAATATTCTATGGCTAGGCATCCGCTTTGCCTGACTGATGAAGTCTAAAACCGAGCGTTTTATCTGAGGCTCTTGCGAAGGCTTTAGGATAAGCAGAGTTTAATGCAATCTTTGAAGAAAACCAAAAGCTATTTGAAAAATAAATAAATAAAAGCAGTCATGTAAGAAATAAAAATAAAGAAGAGGCTTTAGGGATAAGAAAAGATTTAGATACATCCTTCCTTCACGATAATCATTTATACGAGAAACTCATTTCCCACATGCATTGTCATAATACTTAATATTGTTTTCATATGAATTCATTTTGCTACTACATCAAATCAAATTAAATCTGTAAAAAGTTGAGGTTCCATAACTAATTTTGTTTGAGGTAAACTAGTCAATGAGAGGAAAACCCCTTAATCTCTAATCAATATGTTTATATAATTTTTCCCTACTGTGATGTTTCTTTTCAGTTGCAAAGAAGATTATTCTACAGCTAAAATATTTATCATGTGAATGTTAATCTCTTCATTATTAACAGAGCAAGCAAAATAGATTGTCTTTGGATTTCTTTTTAATTTACTTAAAACTTTACATTTTGTTCAGATGAGAGAGCTTACTTCGATGCCTTCAAGATACAGTCCTAACTGTACAGTGGTCAGCAATCTGTCATAGTACCATGGAGTGGTTTGGATTGGAAGGGATCTTTGGAGATCAGCTAGTCTAACCCGCCTGCTGTCGGCAGGGACTTCTTTCAATGCCTCAAAACCCCATCTAACCTGGCCTTGAATACTTACTTTTTTAACTGTCACATAAAGGAAATGAAACTAAAACCAAAACCAAACACAAAATTACATTAGTGATTTAAACGGATCATATCCATTGTGAAAATGGCTAGTTAAGATTCAAGGAAGCTCTGTAAGGACGATGCCCGTCTTTCAGCTTTGTATCAGCTGCTCTTCATGCCACTAAAATTCAACACACAGAGCAAACCCACACGCACACACTGAATGCAAAACCCCTCTTCCTGTCCTAGCTTAATTTAGCCTTAGCCAGAAATTATATTTTTGTATCATCATGGTATAGATTATTTTAAAGTAATTTGATTAATAGTTAACCTGTACTTTGAATTGGTGTTATAATAACCTATTTTAGATGTTAAGTTTTCCACTGGAAGGCTTCTTTCTTAAATAACCCATGCAACCACCATCATGACCACTGCCTAATAAACACTGATCTCAATTCTGCCTATCCACATCCACCTCACTGTTTATCTTGCCCCACTACTTTTAGTGCTACAACACTAAAAAAAAAAAAAAAAAAGGCAGAAAAGTGTGATACTCATTTTGTTCTTTGCGCTCCTCATACCACCATGGCTACGAAACTACAGAAACCTGCACACCCACCTTCCCTCTGACTGATCCAGTGTCTCTTCAAGGCAAAACAACTTCCCTAAATAGATAACGGTCTGCATCAAATTTAATTTACATTTACTTTTGCATGAACAATACGATGTTGGCAGTTCCTATTGTATGAACATGCAAGATTCTTCTGTAATCAGATGATTAAGAAATCCACAAATCTTGACAAGAAAATTACTTAGACACTAAGTCCTTTTCCTCCGGGATGACCAGGAATGCAACAGCGGGCTGTTCATTTCTCTCTCTAAATAAAACATTTCTTTAATCTAAGAAAAATATTAAGATGATGTTACGCAAACTCATACCTAATAAGTAGTCGCTAAAAGGGCAGACTGCCAACGTTAACAAGAAAATCTAATTTGCTTGCAAGGTATAAAGATTTGTCAAGAATATTAACATGAAAGCTTTCGTGGAAGAACAAATGCAAAAATGGAAGCACTCTAATCTTCATCCTACAGAAAACCTGACCTACTTAGATAAATCACAAGAGCTGCCCTTGAACTAATGCAGGGAAAAAACCCCCACAACTGTAGGAATTGTTTTTCTCCTTACTCTAAGCCCAAGGTAAGGAATTTTTTAACTACTAAAAATGAAGGGTTAAACCAACTTTAAGCCATTCCTGCTAAAGGCAGGAACTGTAAAACATCCTGGAAGCAGTACACAACCATCCCTATCAAACACGAGAATTTTCTCCAATCCACTTTACAAGTATAGCACTGTCAAAATAAGACTTAACTTCATTTGGAGACATAATTTGAATCAATCCATTTTAAAAAACTGCATCTGAAAAAGCAAAATTAATAAGCAATCGGGAACTTGCAATCGTCTGTGCAGATACACAAGTTCCTTGAGGAAGTTCACTGGCAGAAAGTCCTCCAACAAAAGAACAAACCAGCCAAAGAGAAAGAGCCCATTTAATCTGTAAGAAATGGGGACAAATCACTAAAGTGGTCTATACACTGCATTGGCACAACTAAACCAATACATTTCTGTCTTAACTACGCAATGTGACAGCAATTTCATATTAGAGTGCCTTTTTCTTTGCCAGGTTGTTTACACTAAAAAAACCCTCAAATATATCTCATAATATTATCTAAACGTAATATTATCCATTTTATTAATATAATGATTACGTGGGGTTATTAATATATGAGTAGACTGAGTACATTGACAAGATACCCTTTTTCTCCTTTAGGTTCACTAGCTGTAAGTCCAGAGCATTTATGCTCATGTTGTTATCAATACTCCTAAGTCAGAGCAACAGATTGCCACAAGGTAGAAGGTTATCACATTAGTAGAAATGGATTGTTTTTAAAGGGAATAGACTTAACTGGAAAGTGGACTATCATGACAAAAACAACACAAAAAGAGGCAAATTCAGAGCTCAGACACACTCAGTACATGAACTTGGGTTATTCTAGAAATCAGCTGTACGCAGAGAGTTGTCACTAAAAAACTGGCACAGAGAAATTTCAAGTTTGTCAGTATTCTCCTACTGAAATAATAAATAGGATTTAAAAGGTGGAAAATAATAGAGAAATCAAGACACAGCCTTACTATTCAGAAAACACTTACCTTATTTCATTTACTTGTCTAACAACCTCTTCTTGAGTTTTCACAACTGTCTCAATCTCTTGCTGGGAAACCTGGTGGGTGGAGGGGAGTGTGAGAAAAAGATCAACATATCTTGGAAAAAGCAAATCAATCGTGCTGCTGAAGTTAGGCTGACAGCAATGACGGTTGGGGGTTTTTATTTACCTGCCCTTGTTGACCTGGCAAACCAGCTCCTCTTTTAGCAATCTCATCTGTCACTAGAGAGACGTATCTCCTTTGCTCATCCAGAATCATGTCCAATTGCCTATTCAGCTGTTTTATTTCAAGATGAATTCGATTCTGTCCCTCAAAGATTTGCCTCAGTTCACGATCACTTACAGTTTCAAAAAGATCATCCGCTGATAAGGAAAAAAAAAAGCACAGGAGTTCTTACATATAAGCATTCCTCTTGCATATATGCATTGTGTCATTTCTCTTGCACCCCTCAAGTTTCCACACAAATATACTTTTTTTTCCCCCCTATAATTTGATATATTTGGTGTTGAATTTTTGCTATTGCCATGGCAAAGGAGACTCAAATGGGACACAACTGAACAGAGATAAGCAAGCATTCAAACCCAGACTCTAAGGTAGAGTTCCTATTTTAATATTTGGGCAATATGCAACATAGAATGGAAACAGGATGCCGCTATCTTTCCACAAGCTAGCACTTTGCTACCAACTATCCTTCAGAAGGAAATTGCAGGTATTAAGTAATAGGTACTTTTTAGAAAAAGTAAGCTTTAAAATGTAGCTTGAAATAGAGAGTGACTGCACGTTTGGGTTTCTCCACAGCTTCAGCAATATCAGAAGAAGAAAGTCCAGAAGACTTTCATCATTCCCAGCATGTTTCCTCTTGTTTGTTTTATTCTCAATCCAGCCGTGACAACAGGGACTTTGTATTTCAGAAAACAGTTTACAAATAAAACCCCAAAGATTCTTAAAGTAGGTAACACCAGTAGAAGCTTAGGAAGATCAGTCAGAGCATCAGGCCCCAGTTCTGAGTATCCTGGAAAGCAAATGTTTTCCTTGACAAGTGAAAAATGGCTCAAATAACCTGCCTGGCTGCCCCTGCACGTCAGGATGTTCCTTTTGAAACTCTTCCTTCTTTTTATCCAATTCTTGTTGAAAATGCTCAAACTCTTCTTGATACTTCTCTTTATCTTTCTGAGGAATTTCTGCATCTGGCGTTGGCTTTAAAACATTGGGGTGGGGGAAAGAGAAAAGAGATTTTTTTTCCCATGGTCGTCTCCACCATTCCTATATAACTTACTCTTAAGCAAGGCTGTTTGTACTTCAGATCTGAAGACATAACACAATTAGCAGAATATTAATTCATATTAACATGTTTAAGTTGAAGTGAGTAACCAGACATTCCTCTGGAGACCCATAGCTTTTTCCTGATATATGCATACTTTCTGTGATTAAAAGGAAACCAAGTTTTACAAGGATAGACGTTGTTAGGTAGTACAGACTGTTCCAGAGATATAAGAAGCTGAAGGCAAGAAGAGATTACTTGTCCACTTCCCAAAGTGTACCTCTCGATTTGTTTTCTTTGCATGTTTTGATTCAATGTCAGGATTTCTGTTGATTTGGTGCTGCTTCAAGAGCTCTGGTCTTGAAAATGGAATTATTACTGAAACATTACACTATTAGTCTCCTTTTTCTAAAATGGATGACAGCACATGCCAAAATCCTGAAACAGGGGTGACAAGTACGACTTCAGAGGAAACGCCATCATCAGGTGCTACATACGAGATACATACAGTCACATATTTTATTAATTATGCATAAAGATGCTTACTGCTTCTTTCCCAGGCTCTGTCAACTGGAAGGTCAGAAAAGACAGGACGTCGTGATCATCTGTAATCAACAAAACAAAAGCACGCTGTTAATTGCTACTGTTACAGGCTACAAATCCTGGTACTTCTCAAGCCAGCCTTGCACTTGCAAAGGGTCTTCAGGCAACAGCATCCTCCCAAAGTCCTCCCAAAAGTTTATGCAGTGGGAAATGAGACTGCACAACATCTTTTTCAGGATAAACTGAAAGTCCTGCTCTGGCCAGGAAAAGGCCTAAGCATACCAGTTATTTGGGAATGGGAGAGAATTAATGAGATCATCATGGTCAAAAGTTGGTATAATGCATCAAGACTAGCAGTAAAAGCCAACACACAAAACCCCATCTCTTGCAAGCCCCCACACAATTTGTCACAACGTTTAACATTTTCTACCTGCAAGTCCCCCTGTTGCTGCAGATATTCCAAAATAGCCTTGTGATGGCAACACCATATCTTCCACTTTTGCACAAAATTCATAGTCTTCTTTATCCGGAGTAAAGCCATTATTAATTAATACCTAAAAGGATAAACATGTAAATTTTACCACATAAATCTATTAGTGTTAATTGCTTTGTCAGTTTACAGTAACCATCACAAATACAACTTAATCGGATAATTTAACAGCCGATACTAGAAAGCAAAAACTATTTCTTTCCTGAAAGATGCTTTTAACAAAGAAAATGCATAGATGCATCTGCAGAACTGCTAAGATTAACAGCAACATTTGGACGGAGGAGTTCCTAGATAAGACATCAGGGACCAGGTACATTCCAGAAGTGAGCAGCCTTGGAGTCTGAAATTTCATTTTCATTCAAAAGTTAAATAGCTTTTACCATTACAACACAGTACAAGGTCCACCCTCTACTAGGAGCATTCATGCTTACTTTTAGAGAAACTTTTACTATAAAGTAACAGCTGTGCATTTTATGGCTAATACCTATGAATAGCACCTTTTCAGAAAGCAAGAAATCCACACTTTGTAGCCATTACAACCCAGCACCATAATAACATTATTCTTTCCTTATCTAGAAGGAATTCACAATCATCCTAACAGTATTTAGGAAGTGTTGAAGACTCTCTTACAGCATTGTTTTCCTACCTTTCATCTTCAAAGCCCCATTATTTCTTGGAGATGGGAAGCCTCAAGTAGTAAATTTAAATCTACTGTCAGGGAGCGAGCTTCATTTTTTTTGACACATTTCAAGAGCCTCTTACAGGTCAGATCAGCTACAAAACCCTGCATAGCTCTCATGTCAGCTTGAAAACTACCATTCAAGTCGAGGAGCTGCTCAATCAGTTGGTAGCTGAGAAACATGCTGGCTTTAAGACACCTCTACAGGCAAGTCAACAGCAACAGAAGGCTGCGAGCACATATGACTTAGCGTAACCGACTCCTAAGTAACATCAGAGAAATCAGCAATATCTACCAAGTCAGCTCCTAAACCTATAGATGCACTAATGTAGCTGAAAATCTGACCAGTGTTTGAACCCTGCACCTCCTCCCAACTTCTGCTACCAAGCTCCACATTTTCAAACGTGCCAGAATTAACATACGGGGGCTTTGGGTTTTCAGACAGTTGCAACAATTTCACACTTAAGCGGCCAAGAAACAAACATAATGATGTTATTTCGGAGTACTTACAGTCAGGGTTTTTTGGTAGTATGTTATCTTTACTCGAACAGGATAGGGCTTGTTACGAAAGTCCCTCTGACAGGATGCCAATGCTTGTGTGGACCCATCACTATGCAAGAAGACAACTTGCATAAAACTATATCTTATGATTTATCAGCTAAGACAAAAAAGCATCAATATATCACTAAGCAACATCATGGTAGTTTGTCAATATGTACGTTTTTCAAAAGCTGTCCCACAACTGCACTGTGTTCTGAAGTCTGAGATCAACAGTACTAGATGTTTTACACAGGGCACTACAGCTAGACAGCAGTAACGGGGAAACTTGAACACAGGGGAAATCTCCAAGGTTAGAGATATTCCCACACCTGTGAACTAAGACAGAAATAAGCTATAGTCTGGACTGCACTAATGAAGCTAGACACAAACTGAGATGGAAATAAGCTGTAGTCCAGACAGCATCAACTAAGCTAGACGCTTCTCGGAACCCAAAAATACGTCAGCTGTGCTGCTGACTATAAACAATCTGAAATCAAAATTAAACCAATTAATTGCAGTAGCAAGCAATTAGCTTTCAGTCACTTCTGTCTGTTATTAGCTGTGCGTGGAAGATACCACCAGGTAGTAAAGAGGCAAAAAGTCTGTTCTTCCATTTATCTGAGTTCGTTCATCCCAAAGGACACATACCATTTAACATCCATCAGTTGCCAATTTCTGTGCTGTTACTGCCATAACAGTGTTTTAACAAATAGAAAAACTCAAACAAAGGAAACAAGGTTTCACACGAAAGAAACTTTCACAATAATGTTTCTTAAGGGTTTCATGCAACATTTCATCAATCAAAAGCAAACATCCATCGTTAATGCTGAAAATAAACTTACTTCTGATGATCATACAGAAGTTTACCATTGTTGCCTACAACGATCACTCCAGGATTGTTTTTCTAGAAAAAATAAATAGCAAAAAAATGGAAGTTAAATTCAATGGGAAACGTAAGTAACATCGCTGTTAGCCTTTCTGCAATAAGGCACCTGATACCATTACGCTACAGACAGAATTCCTTCACTGTAGATGGTATGGGGCTATGTTCTGGATTTATGGTAAAAACCAGTGTTGGCAACACAGCAACGTCTTAGTTATTGCTTACACAGGTGTCCTGGGTTCAGCAGTAGCCTTTCCTGCTTTTCACACCAGTGAGTAGGCCGCGGTGCAGGAGTTGTGAGGGGACACAGCTAGGACAGCTGACCAAGGAATATCCCAGATATGGCATCATGCTCAGAATAAGAAGGGGGAACATTCAGACTTATGGCACTTTGCCTTCCCAAGTCATCATTATGAGGTACTAGAGACGGCTGAACACCTGCCTGACAGTGGGAAGTAGCAAATACATTTTTTTCTTTGCTCGAGCATGCAGCTTTTGCTTTGCCTATTAAACTGGGCTTATCTCAATCCACATGTTTTCTCACTTTTAGCCTTCTGATTTTATCCCCCATCCCATCAGAAAATAAGTAACTGGCCATATGGTGCTTAGCTGTCTACAAGGGTTAACCCATGATATAAAGGAATACACTGTACCACTACATAGATTACCAGCTCTTAAAAAACACCAAACAAAACAGATTTCAAGAACTCAAAAAATAATGTCCTTCTCAATTCACAATGGTGGGGTAGGGGAGTCCTTTGTTTTCAAAAAGAACCAAATTGCAACAGAACTGTGGTTCTTTTCCTTCTGATAGGTTGTGACAACAACAACAAAAAAAAGCAAGAGACACACTATCTATTGTTAAAGTTTCTAGGGATCATGCTGGATTTGAAACTGGAAATTCAAAACAGCAACTGCCATCCCCATCTGCTACGGATTTTTCACTGCTGAACTACTCAAGGAAGATGTGTTCCAAGAAAAAGAGCATCTCTGAAGACAGACAGAAATTAGTGTTTCTGTAGTGTCATATTTTGTCATAATAAGCCTGTTACAAAGCACACACATATCAACATTTCAAATCATACATGGCCATTCCAAATTCCAGCTTATACAGTTACATATGCTATTTTCCCTCCAAACCAGACCCATGCATCAATGTTCAGAGGAGGTACATTATGTGCCACACTTCAACTTGCAAGCTTAAAAAACAAGCGTAAAACAGTCGATTAAAAATTATGAAAGGGAAAATTGAGTATTTTAATTTACCCCTTCAAAGCAAAAGAATAAGAAAATAACATCATCTTCCCCCCGCCAAGTGATAGGTACGAAACAAGCAGGAAGAGTTTGCCAGAAGATTCTTTTTTCAACTAACCTTTCCATCATTGTCAAAGGAATCAAAGAAAATTCCAACACCATTCCATTGATCAGCTGCCCCAAAAACAGGGCCTTCCAAGCCTTGCTCTTCTGTATACCAGATTGCCTATTACAGAAAGAAGTAAGAGTCACAAGTCAATAATCACTTTTTACAGCTTGTCCAATTTCTTTTTTCAGTTAGATCAAATTCTTAATACCAATCCATCAGCTCCAATGCGGCCTCTTCCTGTAACTCGAAAGGTCACTTCGACTTCCCAAAATTCAAATATTGACTTAGCTTTTGTCCACACTGACCCTCTTTGGCTTTTCAAAGATGTTGTTATACGAATCTGATCCGCACTTGGTATGGCATCTAGAAAGGAAATGAAGCAACACCGATTACATGAGAGAGAACATATTGCAAGTGCTTAAGCAGCCAATTAACAGATCTTCTAAAGTCAAGGTTTTCTGGTCTCCTCAACTAGAGAACAGTTTTCAGAATCACTTTTTAGTGGAGCACTCAACCACTTGACAAGGGGAAAAACCCCAACAACAAAACACACTTTTACCTTCAACAGCTCGTTAACAGTGCTTTTCAGAAGACTTAATCACCTTCTGTTTGGTGCCACAAGGTACAACTTAAGTAGAACCTTGGCCTCGCTATTAAGATACACATTAAATTAATAAAATCAGGTTTAGCTTTCTCCTGTATCTCACATAACTCTTCACAAATCACAGATTCCTGTTTTGCTTTTTAGTAACAGATATTCTATTTTTTTTAATAAAGTAAAATTAGACATACATAAATCCATTCACTTGTATTAAATAACATTTTTGTCATCATTTACTTGAAAAAAAGCTTATCTGTAGACAGCTGCCTTCAGGTCACTTACAGCGTAATGTGAAACATTAGTACAAGATTCACACTCATCATTAAAGCCAACCGAACAAAAAAACCAAACTCCACATTAGAAGGTCCTGCAGAGAAACCGTACTAAGGTAGATCCTTATGTACCATGAATATCAACACAGTTTACAGGAGGATGGAGCTTTACAGAAGCCTAGACGCATTTTCAGCACAGTCACATCCCTGACCTGTACTTCAATCGCAGAAGCTATGTTCAGCGAGGCTGGATTTGCCACGGCACAGTCCCTATTTCAGGCTCTTACACCCCGACCGAGCGCTAACGGGACCTGCGGCGCCGTGGCCCGGCTCAGGCACAGCGCCAGGCGGGCCCGCACTCTGCCCGAGTGACACATCAG